>NW_019728250.1:0-529 GCF_002891405.2 Cryptotermes secundus | reverse complement strand
CTTGCTAGCTTTGCGTTGCTTGCTTGCTTGCTTTGCGTTTCTTGCTTGCAAGCTTTGCGTTGCTAGCTTGCTATGTTTGCGTTGCTAGCTTGCTATATTTTACGTTTCAAGCTTGCTAGCTTTGCGTTGTTAGCTTGCTTGCTTTGCGTTTCTTGTTTGCTTGTTTGCTTTTCGGTTTTTTCTTGCTAGCTAATTTGCGTTGCCAGCTTGCAATATTTGCGTTGCTGGCTTGCTATATTTGCCCTGCTAATATGCTAGCTTAGCGTATATTGCTTGATTTCTTGCTTTGGGTTCCTTGCTTGCTTGCTTGCTTTGTGTTTTTTCTTGCTAGATTTGTGTTCCTAGCTTGCTAGAATTTCGTTGCAGGCTTGCAATTTTTCCGTTGATGCCCGCTAGATTTGCATTTCTAGTTTGATATCTTGCTAGATTTGCGTTGCTAGCTTTCTAGCTCTGCATTGCTAGCTTGCTAGATTTGCGTTATTAGCTTGTTAGTTTAGCGTTTGTTGCTTGCTAGCTTTGCGTTGCTAGC
>NW_019728249.1:721-853 GCF_002891405.2 Cryptotermes secundus | reverse complement strand
TTTTGCGTTGCTAGCTTTCTAGATTTGCTTTGCTAGCTTGCTAGCCTTGCGTTGCTATCTTGCTATTTTTGCTTTTCTAGCTTGCTAGATTGCTAGATATGCGATGGTAGCTTGCTAGCTGTGCGTTGCTAA
>NW_019728249.1:0-499 GCF_002891405.2 Cryptotermes secundus | reverse complement strand
CTTGCTAGCTGTGCGATCTAGCTTGCTAGCTTTTCGTTGCTAGCTTGCTATCTTTGCGTTGATAGCTTGCTAGTTTTACGTTGCTAGCTTGCAAGCTTTGCGTTGCTAGCTTGCTATTTTTGCGTTGTTAGCTTGCTAGTTATGCGTTGCTAGCTTTCCAGTTATGTGTTGCTAGCTTGCAAGATTGCTAGCTTTGCGTTGCTATCTTGCTAGCTTTGCGTTGCTAGCTTGCTAGATTTGAGTTGCTAGCTTGGAAGATTTGCGTTGCTAGCTTGCTAGCTTTCCGTTGCTAGCTTGGTAACTTTGCGTTGCAGTGTTGCAAGCTTTGCGTTGCTAGCTTGCTAGTTTTGCGTTGCTATCTTGGAAATTTTGCGTTGCTTGTTTCAAGCATTGCGATCAAACTTGTTAGCTTTGCATTGCTACATTGCTTACTTTGCGTTGCTATATTGCTAGTTTTGCGTATATAGCTTGCTAGCTTTGCGTTTATAGCTTGCTAGTT
>NW_019728248.1:422-832 GCF_002891405.2 Cryptotermes secundus | reverse complement strand
GTTTCCACTATTCACAATTCGAGCATGGTCAATGTTCAAAGATGAAACGGGCAAGTAAAGAAGCCTCTTTGTATTTCCGACAATATGTTCATGAAAGGAGTAGATAGGGCCGACCAGTTCTTGGCCTATTATTCCCTACCTAGGAAAACAGTAAAATGGACGAAGAAAGTTGCACTGTGGCTTATAAACTGTGCAATTTTCAATTCATTTACGGTTTTCAAAAAGGTGAACAGAAATTCTACATTGAAATACAAAGCATTTCTGTTGAAAGCGGCAAAAGCTTGGGCTACTAAGGTCACGGTCGTGGCAGTACCTGCGTCAGACACAGACGTAGTGCAGCCGGGGCCATCTCTTCGCACCCGCCGGAGGCCTCAAGTAGACCCCCCTGGCCGACTCTCGGGTGATATGCG
>NW_019728248.1:0-409 GCF_002891405.2 Cryptotermes secundus | reverse complement strand
AACATATTCTCGTGAAAACTGTGAAGAGTGAATATTGCAAGAAGAAACACCCTTCTAGGCAGTGCCGTGTGTGCGCAGAGCACAAGAAGAAGAGTAGAACTGCCTAAATGTGCAAATTCTGCGTAATGCCTCTTCACAAAGGGGAATGTTTCCAGAAACATCACAGGTGCAAGCATTTGTAGGAGCTCTGGTAAGTGTTCTCAAAAAATTTCAGTTCATAAAATTAATTAGGAGATTTTATATTAATTTTTAAAGTGAACAGTGCACAAGTTAGGGTAGTAGGTTTAAAAAAGCCGGTCCCCAGGGTGATTTAAATGTTTAAAAAAGCGGTCCACAATGTGTTAATTATGTTTATTACTTAGTTTTATGTGATGTTTTATGATTAATGTTTAATGATTGTGACGAATGA
>NW_019728247.1:0-843 GCF_002891405.2 Cryptotermes secundus | reverse complement strand
TGCGTTGCTAGCTTGGTAGCTTTGCGTTGCTAGCTTGCTATCTTCGCTAACAATCTTGACAGCTTTGCGTTGCTAGCCTGCTATGTTTGCGTTGCTAGCTTGCTAGAAATGCGTTGCTAGCTTGCCAGGTTTGCGTTGCTAGGTTGCCAGTCTTTCGTTTATACCTTGCAAGCATTGCGTTCCTAGCTTGCTAACTTTGCGTTGCTAGCTCGCTAGATTGCTAGATATTTGTTGCTAGCCGGTTAGCTTTGCGTTGCTATCTTGCTACCTTTGCGTTTCTAGTTTTTAGCTTTGCGTTGCTAGCTTGTTAGCTTTCCGTTGCTAGTTTGCTAGCTTTTCGTTGCTAGCTTGAAAGCATGCTAGATTTGGGTTGCTACCTTTATAGCTCTGAGTTGCTATTTTGCTAACTTTCCGTTGCTAGCTTGCTAGCTTGCTAGATATGCGTTGTTAGCTTGCTAGTTTTGCGTTGCTAGCTTGCCAGCTTTGCGTTGCTTGCTTGCCAGCTTTGCGTTGCTAGCTTGCCAGATTTACTATTCTAGCTTTCCATCTTTGGGTTGCTAGCTTGCCAGCTTTGCTTTGCTAGCTTGCCAACTTTGCGTTGCTAGCTTGCTATCTTTCCGTTCCTAGCTTGCTAACTTTCTATCTTTCCGTTGCTAGTTTGCTTTCCTTCCGTGCTAACTTTGCTTTGCTATCTTGCTAGCTTTCTGCTGCTAGTTTGCTAGCCTTCCGTTGCTTGCTTGCTAGCATGCTATATTTGAGTTGCAACCTTGCTAGCTTTGCGTTTCTAGTTTGCTAGCGTTGCGTTTCTAGCTTGCTAGCTTCCAATTGCTTGCTTGCTAGCTT
>NW_019728246.1:0-1194 GCF_002891405.2 Cryptotermes secundus | reverse complement strand
TACATTTCGAATGGTTATTCCATTATGTGGTGAGAAAGAACAATATATATACATACACACATAGAAAATAATAATAATAATAACCCAATTCTTATTTATTCATGTGGCAGATCAACATCCTAATTCAGTTCAATTCGATTCAATTACTGTGGCCACTTCTGGCCTATTGTACCAGCCTCAGATGATAGGTGAGGGTGATTGTGGAGCAGGCAGGGGAAACCGAAGTACTCGGAGAAAACCTGCCCCAGCGCCACTTTGTCCACCACAAATTCCACTTGACCAGACCCTGAATTGAATCCGGGCCGCCGCGGTGGGAAGCCAACGAATAACCGCTTGAGCTATGGCGTGGCCCATTTAAGGTTTGCATTAATAATTCGAAATCTATGTTTGATTAGTCATCTGTGAATAGTTGAGCTATAGTTAGTTATCCGTGTCTGCCACAAAAAATGTGATGCGCAGTCTCGTTTTGCGCATACTTACTGCATAGAAATAGAGCCTCTCACGACCAGGGGGATGCAACTCAATGCTATTGGCGGGCAACATAATCGCCGTGACTTAATGAAGCATCACTGCTGCCACGGTGCCCGGAGGCAGCTCTTTTGAAATAAAAAATGCCTGTCGCCAGTGCTGAGGGCTCAGTCGGTAAGAATATATTCTATCATGCCACCTGCCCTGTCTGCAAGAAAGTATGCTATTATACCACCAGCACTTTTTTACTGCTCCCTCCCGAAAAATTACTGGTTCACACGTATAGCTAGAATTAATAATCGATGTAAATGAAATGCTCATATTTTACAGGCACTGGTGGGAAACTTTCTCCAGATAAATAATGTTGCAGCCTGATATCTTGTACTGCAGAGGTTCTTACTCCGTTGTGTGTTTTCTGTTTTCGAACTGAGTTTAATATCACTTCACTCGAAACCATCTGGAGGGGAATGAGTTAAATGATATCAAACTCAGTTCGAAAACAGAAAACANCAATGGAGTAAGAACCTCTGCAGTACAAGATATCAGGTTGCAACATTATTTATCGCGAGAAAGTTTCTCACCAGTGCCTGTAAAATAAGAACATTTCATTTACATCAATTCAACACTCCCTTACTGAAATTCAGTGGATATTTGAACTATAACATATACAGAATACTTATCTTTAGGAAAGCTGATGGTGGGTAAACTTGAAAGAAAATTCTGTTT
>NW_019728245.1:0-347 GCF_002891405.2 Cryptotermes secundus | reverse complement strand
TTCCTTCCAGTACACATAGGCACTGTTGGCAGCTGCAAGCTGTCTCTCATTTAAAAATAGAGATGATATTTCAGACAGTAAGAAACAATAAAAACATAAGTCTACGCCAAAGGTCAGAGTTGGTGCCAGCATATTTCATGAAGAATTTGCAGTTTTGTTTTTGAGATGGTTGCTCTGAAAAAGAAAGAAATAAAGAAAATGTAGTAATGCTCATGTTAAACTTGAAGATCTCACAAAACCCTCACATGGTGGTTTTCTTTTGAAAATCAAATTTCATATTCTGCATCAAAAACAGAAATTTGTAGTAAAGCTTCACAGTACCAAGGAGGAAAGTCTTATTAATCAAT
>NW_019728244.1:0-458 GCF_002891405.2 Cryptotermes secundus | reverse complement strand
TCACCTCTAACTAGTGCCGAGGTCAAGAAAATGTGGATCTATACACCAACTCTCCCATACGCCTTCATGGCCTAGTGCTTAATTAGTTAAACACAGGGTCAACTTTACCTTTATAGCAGATTATCTTTATGATAAGCGTCTCTAACTGGCCTTATTCTATTGTTGGTTACGCAGAAAATTTATCGACTATTGGCCAGGTGAGGGGTCCAAATTCGAGTCTCAGAAGGGGTAATATTTTTTACCTCTCCCCGTCGTCCATACCAACTATGGGGCTAACTCAGCCTCCTATCAATTGGGCACCCGGGGCTCTTTGTCTGGGGCTAAAGCGGCCGGGGCGTGAAACAGACCATTCACCTCCAACTAGTGGCGAGATGAAGAATATGTGGATCTATACATCCACTCCCCCATATATGTTCATGGCGTGGTGCTTAATTAGTTAAGCAGAGGGACAACTTTAC
>NW_019728243.1:0-456 GCF_002891405.2 Cryptotermes secundus | reverse complement strand
CAAAACTAACTATCTAGGAACGCAAAGCTAGCAAGCTAGCAACTCTGAGCTAGCAAGGCAGTTACGCAAAGCTAGCAAGCTAACCACGCAAATCTAGCAAGATAGAACGAAAACAGGAAATTTAACAACGCAAAGCTTGCAAGCAAGCAAGGCAAACTGGCAAGCTAGCAACGCAAGGCTAGCAAGCTAGCAACACAAAGGAAGCAAGCTAGCAACGCCAAGCTACCCAGCAAGCAAAGCAAAGCTAACAAGCTAGAAACGTAAAGCTAACAAGCTATCAACGCATAGCTACCAAGTAAGAAACTCAAATCTAGCAAGTTAGCAACACAAAGCTGGCAAGCTATGAATGCAAAGCTAGCAAGCAACAAACGCTAAACAGGCAAGCAAGAAAGCAAGGCAAAATTATCAAGGTTGCAACGCAAAGCTAGCAAGCTAACAACGCAAAACTAGCAAGCT
>NW_019728242.1:0-767 GCF_002891405.2 Cryptotermes secundus | reverse complement strand
TCGTAAGAAACAATTACAATATATTTCCAGAAACCGTGACAAAAACCGCTATTCGTGGCATAATTCCCCAGAATATAAATATTTACGCTGCTGCATTACACTTTAATACAACTGCGAAATAATTGCTACGATTTAAAAAAGAATGTGACAAAAATTAATATTTTTGTAAGTGTTAAAAGAAGGGCAGAGTGCAACCCCCAGTTTCGCGCTGCACCATTTGGCTGTTTGGCTCACCTATGCTGCTATGTCGGCATTGCGAATCTCCACCGTTAGCTGGGGCAGCAACGACTGACTGGGGAAATTGTGGCTCCGAGGATTATTGAAATCGCGAATAAAGACTAATCTGCTTGGTTTATTTCAATTGTTACATATTTATGTCATTATGTGCTGAAATTGAAGCAAAATTTATTATTTGGAAAATACATATTTTCAAGTGGTTTGTGTAGCTCAACTTCAAATATAATCATTCCCCGCATGTTTAAAGAGGTTTAATTCAGAGCCTTCAAAGTAGAGCTTCCACCAAACTCGTATGCCAAGAATGCTAAGATCTCTCTAATGAGATTAGTTGCCTGAGACGTGATCTCTAGCTCAACGGTTATCCCCAAGGTTTCATTGACTCGGTCATTAATTCAAAGGGTAGCGGTCATCTGAGTAAAGAGCAGAAGCCCCTGGGCTCTGTGTGCAGCCCATATGTGAAGGGTGTTTTAGAGAATTTCAAACGTACATCAGGACGATCTTTAAAACCAAACACTTTTAGGAGTTCACTC
>NW_019728241.1:0-634 GCF_002891405.2 Cryptotermes secundus | reverse complement strand
GTATGGTTAACATACAACTTGCAAGTTAAGAGTTGACCATCCCCATAACAAAAACATAAGCTAATTTATTGGAACGAACAGGAAAGAATAAAAACACGCTAAGCATCTTTTACGTATTTAAGGAATAAATATAAATATATTAATGTGTCACTGTTCGATGTTTGAATAAAAACATGTACGACGTTTCGCATACAGTTGCCTCTGCCATCAGTAGGGAAAACAGCAGATATTTTGTTTCCCTGAAAGTGAAGACACATTCTGACACGACAATGGATAACGCCCAAGTAGGATACTCAAATGATTGTCATTAATTGCAGTTTTGATTCTTTTTTGTCACTGAAATTTTTAATATAACAACGGTTTATTCATTGATGTGTAATACTGTATCGACAAATATGTACGGGTTTAACTCATTCGTTTTCATACACGGTGGTCAAATGACACTGATAGCGAATTTGTACAACCTGCCTTAACATTAAAAGAATCCAAAACAATGTTTTTCCCATACAGGATGTTTATACTGTTTATGTAGGTTTCGTATGAATGTTCAGAATAAACGACGAAACTTTCTTTTAATAGCAACAACTGTCTGACCTGTGAAATAAAGAAGCGGTACATTTTGTGATGCAGAAAC
>NW_019728240.1:0-406 GCF_002891405.2 Cryptotermes secundus | reverse complement strand
GCAAGTTAAAGATATAAATTACTGAATTCAGGAGACTTAGGGAGCTGATCAAAAACAGAATATTCAGTTGTCAGCCGGAGGCTCTATTCGACATGGGTCTTACGAGTGGTGGAATTCAGCCCGCGTCTCTTATCGCAAGTAAGTCTCTTTACTCATACTAGCCATGCTGTTAAACATTATTGTTGATAAAAGTGTTGTGGTAAAATGTTGCAAGTAAACTCCAGTGTGCCAGCGAGCCCTTAGGGTAGAATAAGAAAAATAATGTGACAAGTAACAGGCAAGGGTTAGTGTGGTAGACATGGTTGTCGTAATAGTGTATTAGGATTACTGGTAGTATGCGGAGCAAGCATATTTGTTGTTTATAGTGGCGACCATGGATTTTGTGATAACTATATGTAGGCTTTTA
>NW_019728239.1:0-550 GCF_002891405.2 Cryptotermes secundus | reverse complement strand
CTGAGCGGACGCAAATGGTGCGTCGCACACGCTTGAGGGGTTAATCATCTTCATTCTCTGGCCGACACTAGCGCTGTCGAGTATTCATCTGAATGTCTTTGACATTTTCATTAAAACATTACTTATTCGCGCTGTACTTGAAATGTGCATTTAATCAGTAGTTTTCCCCCACACTCACAATACCGTCTCGATAGGTCTACTTTACAGTAAAGAAATTCAAGGAAATTTACTCAGATATTTAACACTTTTAGGCAGTTTAGTTATTAAATATTACGTTCATAAATGCAGTTCCTACATGACAGAAAAACATTATTCATGTTAATTACAAAGACATATCAGCTCATTATTCTTCATGATATTTTACAACGCTTCCAGTATCTACGAAACTACGCATATATACCCGTAACCTGGCAACGACAGCGAAATAAACTGCTATTAAAAGCTGTTGCTAGGTATTCGCTTCGAGAAGAGAAGCCGTTGCTAGGTAATTGTTCTGTAAACACATTACGTTGCTAGATAATCGCGACACGCAACAGTAAAAGAACTGTTC
>NW_019728238.1:0-433 GCF_002891405.2 Cryptotermes secundus | reverse complement strand
AGTTTTCAAACTAGGAAGTTCCCTAAATTTTGAATTCCCAATCATTTTGCTTTCCTATGTGATTCTGGCAGATGTTGACCTGACGCTAAGGTTGACAGCCCCTTGATGCATTACGATCAGGGTATGAGGCTCTGGCCGTCCCACTTCTAAGTTATAGCTGTCCCAAGCTGTCAGCTCTCAAATTCCCAAAGACTTTCCGACTTTGCTGAAACTGCCAGAATTCCAGGAAATTACCAGATGTTACTTCCTGTCCACATAGCAAAACTTGAACTATGTCCCTTCTGCGTGTAAGAGCTGCCAGATCTCTTTGTTTGTAATTTTGTAATCTTAATTTAATACAGATTTAGTCAACACACAACAGTCCTCCAATCAGAATGAACGCGTTACAGTACCTTCATAATACTATAGGCCTACCTGTATTTAAATTTACTCA
>NW_019728237.1:0-433 GCF_002891405.2 Cryptotermes secundus | reverse complement strand
TCATACGTAAATCTACACATCAAGATGCGTCATCGTGAATGCTTATGGCAAACATCAAAACCAACTGTGATATTAACAAAAAATTTATATACTGAGCATTATTCATAGCTTAAGTGCATATTGTTAAAACATCTTATGTGACAGTGTTTCCTGATCGTAGTGGTGTGCCTCTGAGGATGATTCTTTTGAATCGAAACATGTAAGGTGAATAATGACTGAAGTGTTATAAACTTGTATGTCACACTGGACTATCCACTTTGTAATCAGTAGTGACATTTGGCCAGCTCATTCACCCAATCTCAGTCCTCGTGATTCTTTCTTCTGGGCTTGTTGGGAGGGCAAAGTGTGACTCTCTATCTTGTGCATACCAGCTTTGCCTATAATCCATATCCTCTCCAATGGATACCAGAGTCTCTTCTCCAAGGTAGAGCGG
>NW_019728236.1:0-519 GCF_002891405.2 Cryptotermes secundus | reverse complement strand
CAAACTCCCAGGCGGGACTAGCATAAGTCATTTCGGATCTAATAAGAGCTCTATGGAGGGTTAGTTTAATGTTAGCGCTCAAGCGCTCATTTTTGAATAGGGAATACACTCTAATGAATGTTCTGAAGGCCTTGGCTTCGATCATTTCTATGTGTAATCTCGAAGTAACTCTCTTATCGAAGATTACACTTAGATATTTTGCACTATATACAAATGGAATATTTCTTCCATTTAGAGTAAGACAAGACTCAGGCGGTCGACGACCACGAGAGAAGTAGACCTCCGAGACTTATCTTCATTAATTTTTATATTCCAGCGCTCACACCAGGTCTCCAGTGAGCTGAGACAGCGCTGGAGTTTTCTAACAATAAAACCCTATTTGCGATCTGTTGCATATAGACAGGTGTCGTCCGCAAAAAGGGCCAAATGAATACAATGAGTTTGGGTGGCATCATTAATGTACATGTTGAAAATAGTGGGGGAAAGGACCGAACCTTGTGGCACCCCTGCTTGCATTTC
>NW_019728235.1:0-1412 GCF_002891405.2 Cryptotermes secundus | reverse complement strand
TTTTTAACTTGTAGGGATATATATGGAAAATAAATGGACAATGAATGAATGACACGATTTTGCTTACGATATTCTTAATGAAATTGACAAGGACCGGCAGTTTTTACATCGTGTAATGTTCAGTGCTGAGACCACTTTTCATGTTCGGGCATGTCCATTGAAACAACGTAAGAATTTGGGGTAAGGAACGCTCCTATGATTTTGTTGAACATGTGCGTTATAGTCCTAAGGTTAATGTGTGGTGCGCTCTTAGCAGAGTTCGCGTTATTAGCCCGTATTTCTTTGCAGAACGCACTGTGACGTCACACAATTACCTCGACATGTTGCAAATGTTAGCAGTACTCCGAATTGACGATGATAACAATGTGATCTTTCAGCAAGACGGTGGTCCTGCGCGCTATGTTGATATTGTTACTGAATTTCTTGATGCGACATTTCCACGGCACTGGATGTGAAGCAAATCGTCTACAGTGTTCATATTCACAAAATTCGACGCTTGTAACAGGGAATCAGAGAAACCGCTGCATCTGTCATTCCTGGTGTTCTTGGTCAACTGTGGCAGGAAATGGAATACGGTTTGAAAGTTCGCAGAGCCACCAATGGAGCCCACACAGAAGTTCGACAAACATCTGAAAAAATTTGAGTTCTTTATTTTAATATATGGATTTTAGTTCGTTTAATACATAAAAATTGTCATATTTAGGGTGTTATGAATGACGAAAAATGATGGGTTTTTCTTCGGATGATTGGATTTCTTAGAACTTTGGTTACAGAATCTCTTAATTACATTTAATGCATACAATAAAGCGGTATCGCCGATATACACAATTTCCATTTCGCCGTTCCACACGCACTAGGAGTCTCCGTCTTCAATAGTCGTCTCGAGTTCAAAACTGTGCTCAATATCACTACTCGAGGATGACGACGTTGGCAGGGCATGTAGCACGAATTGGGGAGGCGACGAATGCATATAGGATAATGGTGGGAACGCCAGAAGGAAAGAGAGACTGCAATACAAGGGATCTGGTTGTAAAAGTATTTTCTGCAAGAAGCGAAAAAAATAATTGAAAGGGGGAGCACTCAAAAGCTTCTTACCGATTGTGCCCTCGGTCCTGGAGGTCATTTTTAATTTAGTTCATTTAAGCTGAAAATAGATGGCAGCAGCATCGTACCGAGGTGTCATGGCGGCCATGTTACCAACCAATAACATGAGAGTTTCACGGGGCTGTTCACCAATGATACTGCATGTTCCAATACCGTGAGCACTGTTGGTATTGCAAAGCGGAATGCGCGCTGCCTAGCCCTTTTTTGTATTTACGGTTATTTTTCACAATGAAAAAATACCGCAACGCTAATGCTGACAGGCTAGGGCCCCTCCCCAAGAGCGTAAATTACTATCTCATCTGTACTCT
>NW_019728234.1:0-277 GCF_002891405.2 Cryptotermes secundus | reverse complement strand
GTTTATTTCACTTTATTTGCTTTACATTTCCCTTGCAATTTATTTCATGATCTCGGTATCTAGACTATAGGGCATCAAATGGAAGGCTGTGATCATGGTCCAAGTGAGGCACTAGTCCAGTATTTGCCTGGTGAGACTGAGGAATGCCACAAAAACTTCAGTATAACCGATAGCCTGTCCAAGATTCAAACACAGCACCTCCAAAATGCCAGTCTAGAGCATTACTTCTATGTCAGGCTCCTTAGTACTTCCATTACTGCATATGACATACAGTTGC
>NW_019728233.1:0-744 GCF_002891405.2 Cryptotermes secundus | reverse complement strand
CTTTGCTAGCTTGCTAGATTTGAGTTGCTAGATTGCTAGCTTTGCTTTGCTTGCTCGCTAGCTTTGCTTTGATAGCTTTCTAGCTTTGAGTTGCTGGCTTGGTAGATTTCCGTTTCTAGCTTAGTATCTTGCTAGATATGCGTTGCTAGCTTGCTAGTTTTGCGTTTCTAACTTGCTCGCTTTGCTTTGCTAGCTTGCTAGATTTGAGTTGCTAGATTGCTAGCTTTGCTTTGCTTGCTCGCTAGCTTTGCTTTGATAGCTTTCTAGCTTTGTGTTGGTGGCTTGCTAGATTTCCGTTTCTAGCGTAGTATCTTGCTAGATATGCGTTGCTAGCTTGCTAGATTTGAGTTGCTAGATTGCTAGCTTTGCTTTGCTTGCTCGCTAGCTTTGCTTTGATAGCTTTCTAGCTTTGTGTTGGTGGCTTGCTAGATTTCCGTTTCTAGCGTAGTATCTTGCTAGATATGCGTTGCTAGCTTGCTAGATTTGAGTTGCTAGATTGCTAGCTTTGCTTTGCTTGCTCGCTAGCTTTGCTTTGATAGCTTTCTAGCTTTGTGTTGGTGGCTTGCTAGATTTCCGTTTCTAGCGTAGTATCTTGCTAGATATGCGTTGCTAGCTTGCTAGATTTGCTTTGCTAGCTTGTTAGCTTTCTTTCCTAGCTTGCAAGCATTTCTTTCCTAGCTTGGCAGCTTTGCGTTGCTACTTTGCCAGTTCTGCTTTGCTAGCTTGCCGGCTGTGCGTTGCTAT
>NW_019728232.1:0-789 GCF_002891405.2 Cryptotermes secundus | reverse complement strand
CTCATCATATTTACCACCGTGATAACCTGGGATGCAATATAGTATTTCTGTACCCATTCAAACTCCGGTGTGAGATGAAAGTGGTCAGTTTAACGCTCCGAACCTCTTGTTCCTGAAGAAAAGTGAGTGAGGATAAGAGGGTGCCGGGAGGGGGGGCATAGGGCATAGTGACGAAGAGAAGAAACTGCTCCGATGGAAAATCGGATCCGGGTCTCCAGCCGTGTTCTAAGAAACGCAACGTAACAAAGTTTATCCTATCACTAATCACTAATCACTAATCACTGTCTCCGCCCGCTCGAACACTGGGATCGCGGGTTCGAATCCCATTCAAAGCATGGTTGTTTGTGTTTATCCTGTGTTTGTTTGAAGGTAGCGGCCTTGCGACGGACTGATCTCCAGTCCAAGGAGTCCTACCAACTGTCTAATAATTACGAAAATGAAGTGAAACGATGCGTTTCGCGGATGCCTTATACTCCAAGTGGGACGGACGGACGGACGGACGGACAGACAGACAGATAGATAGATAGATAGATAGAACTATCACAGCTTTCAGATAGATATTGGGTTACGGAAGTAAGTATTCAATTGTCCATATTTCTGGAATGTCGGCAGTTGGAACTGAGTGGTTAATTTCGTGCTACGATTGTTTTACTGCAGGAAAAGAAGCCCCTGGTGACAATGTGCCAGGCTAGAAGAGGCTCAAGTCAGGTGTAAATCTGTTTTCCCATTCACTCTCTGCGTAACGTACCTACTACTATGTAAGATGTCGGATTCTCACACTCACTCACT
>NW_019728231.1:0-586 GCF_002891405.2 Cryptotermes secundus | reverse complement strand
CTTGCGTTGCTAACTTGCAAAATTTGTGTTGCTTGCTTGCTTGATTTTTTGGTTTCTTTCTTGCTAGCTTTCGTTGCTATCTTGCTAGCTTTGCGTTGCTAGCTTGCTAGCTTTGCGTTTATATCTTTCTAGCTTTGCGTTCCATGCTGACTAGCTTTGCGTTTCTAGCTTGCCAGATTCGCTTTGCAAGCTTGCCAGCTTTGCGTTACTAGCTTGCTAGATTTGCGTTGCTAGATGTTAGCTTTGTGTTGCTAGCTTGAGAGTTTGCTAGATTTGCTTTGCCAGATTGCTTGATTTGCTTTGCTAGCTTGGTAGCATTGCTTTGCTTGTTTGCTAGGTTTGCGTTGCTAGCTTGGTAGCTTGGCGTTTCTAGCTTGCTAGCTCTGCGTTGCTAGCTTGCCAGCTTAAACCTTTTATCTTGCCAATTTTGTGTTGCTAGATTGCTAGATTTGCGTGGCATGCTTGCTTGCTTTTCGTTGCTCCCTTATTAGACTTCCTTTGTTAACTTGCTAGCTTTGAGTTGCTAGTGTGTTAGATTTGAGTTTCTTGCTTGCTTGCTTGCTTGCTTTGCGTTTCTTGATTGCTA
>NW_019728230.1:0-303 GCF_002891405.2 Cryptotermes secundus | reverse complement strand
CATCTACCCCCCTCCTGATCCAAGCTGGAGTCCCCCAAGGAAGCACTCTTGGACCTCTCCTCTACAACTTATACACCTACGATCTACCCACAACACCGACGACAATTGGCACATTCGCTGATGATATGGCCATCTTTGCCGCCCATGAAGATCTACTTCTAGCCCCGTCCAACCTACAAGAACACCTACATCTCATAGAGAAGTGGACAGACAAATGGGAAATCAAAATCAACTGTGCCAAATCCACACACACGACTCACGCTCCGCAAAGGTACTTGCCCCCAGTCCACTTCAACCGGGAAA
>NW_019728229.1:0-877 GCF_002891405.2 Cryptotermes secundus | reverse complement strand
TTAAATCCAGGATTGCCATGGCAAAAGCTACACTTAGCAAGAAGAGGAATCTTTTTACCAGCAAATTGGACTTAAGTTTGAGAAACAAACTAGTGAAATGCTACATTTGGTGCAGAGCTTAGCATGGGGATGAAACTTGGACACTTAGGGCAGTAGATGAGAAACACCTGGAAAGTTTCAAAATGTGGTGTTGGAGAAGGATGGAGAAAATCAGTTGGACCGATTATGTGAGAAATGAAGAAGTGTTATTTAGAGTCAGTGAGCAGATGAATATCCTACACGAAATAAGAAAATGGAAGGCTAATTTGATTGGTCATATCTTACGCAGTAACTGCCTTCTAAAAGAAGTTACTGAAGTAAATATAGAGGGGCGGATAGAAGTGACCAGAAGACGAGGAAGAAGACGTAAGAAGATGCTGGATGACCTTGGGGACAGAAGAGGATATTCTCATTTGAAGGAGAAAGCTCTAGATTGCATTAAGTGGAGGAAGTGTTTTGGAAGAGACTGTGTACCTACTGTCTGACAGATTACTGATGAATGAATGAATATACCGTATTTACGCATGTATAGGCCGTGTGCGTGTATAGGCCGCAGCACAATTTTCAGACAGAAATTATAGAAAAAATAATTTTCTTGGAATATTATTTCAGGAGTATAACATCCTGTATTACTAATTATGAATATAATTTTTTTTAAATGAAGTGTGATTTCGAATATAAGCCGCACCCCAGTTTTCCTCTTGAATTTTTGGCAAAAAATGTGCGGCCTATACATGCGTAAATACAGTATACATATGCGGCAGTGTTGACAGTTTGACCTTGGGTTTGAAAGCAAAACAAACGCTCCTAAGGTCATGTCAGTGGTTCATTCCTTAGC
>NW_019728228.1:0-1556 GCF_002891405.2 Cryptotermes secundus | reverse complement strand
TAATGGCAAACCTTATGGCAATGAAATTTACGATGAGAAGCATATGTGACTATCGGAGGTAAAACTCAGTGTGTTTTGCTACATTATGACAGTTCAAAACTTTGTGTATGTCCTCTGTATAAATTTATATAAGCTTTCAAAGTTGTAAAGCTCTTTTTGAAACACCCTGAATTCTCTGTCTTCATGTGAAGACTTGTGCTACATATTTTCACTGTTGAAATGAAACATGAAGGCATTTTTAGTAAATTCTCTGTGTCTGTCTTGGTGTAAATGTTTTGATTCTCAAAGTCCTTTACATTGTTCATTCTTTAACTCATCATCAAAAATTTATTTTCTGTCCCCTTCATTCCACATTTGTCATCCTTGAAAGGACAATTATATGCATAACATTTACAGTTTTGTTTTCATACAAGTTTCTGAAAGGAACTGAAATCCATGCCATGTTCTGAGAACTTTGTTTGAAAGATTTGCACATATCCCATTTGACTGGGAAATTCGAGATTCTAATGATGTCTGATTTATAATTGCAGCGATGTATTTTACTGACATTTGAGACCCCACGCTATAGGAAGATCGGTGATCAATTCATTCCAACACGCAGTAGAAACAACTGGCCGACTAAATTTGCCACTGTCACAGTGAGTATTTTTAATAATCTTTATTATTGTGTTTGACTAAATTGAGTTCACAAAAATGATGGATTAATTATGGATAGAATAAATTTTGCATTCTGTTGGGGGACTAATGTCTGTGTGAATGGTAAATTCCTGGCATGAACAGTTCTTGTGGTCTACCAGCAGTTCCTGTAGGTGAGCAATGTCGTGTTGCTCTTCTGCTGATATGGGATACCAACTGTGCAGTTTGTCCTTAGTACACCACTTTAATATTTCATTCCGTCTAAAAGACTGCTGCAACAAAAGGAGTACCATAGTGATGCATGCACCCTATCTGGTGGATAACATGGGCTCTGTTTATCCATGCCATGAATCAGGATAGTTGTGTCACTAGCAGTGTTACCACTGTTTATTTAGAGGCGTTTTTCCTAATGAGAACTTCCTTGTAAGGAGTGAAATGGTGTCAGTTTCTTAAGCTGTTGGGAACTAACAGTTTCCAAGATATGGTGAGTCACCCTCTCCAAAGGAAACAAAAATAATGACTTCTGTGTCCAGTTGTTCATTTATAATCTCTTTTATTATAATTTGTGAACATATTGAATAATTGCAATGAAATTTACGATGAGAAGCATATTGTAATTGAATAGAGAGTAAATTTTAACCACTTGTGTCATGTAGTTATGACAAAGACTTGGTTAATAAGTACCTGTAATGGTAGTACTCGTGTTAAAGGGTCCAAAAGTTGAGCACTAAATATCAGTGATAGAAGATGGGTTGAAGCAGTGAAATTTCTCTGAGTATGTGGACATAGCTTTTGTGATCATGACTGTGCACCTGGAAGGAAAGTTTCAATTTAGAAGAAGGAATTCAGCAATACAAACCCCAGTGGTGTGAACGTAGGAAACACAATAGAATGATCCAAAGAATTATGCAGTATAAGCC
>NW_019728227.1:0-435 GCF_002891405.2 Cryptotermes secundus | reverse complement strand
AGAATTCCCAAAATTTGTGTGAAAGTTTTCACAAAATAATTGATTTCATTTTTAATATTTTGAAATCGAGAAAGAATTTTTGTTTAAAATTAAATGAATTTTGTTGAAGAATGTCAAAATTAGTTTATAATTTCTTAATTTATAATGAAATCCCTCAAAATATGATTACAATTAATTTATAATTAAATAATGTAATAAAAATGGATAGATTTCCATAAATTTAGGTGGAATCATTGACAATATGTTGAAATTCTATACATAAATTGAAATCAGCAATAATTCTTGGTTAAAATTTCTTAACTTATCTCGAAATCTTTCAAAAGCTGGTATAAATTCGTTAATTTATAATGACATCAAATTGATTTGACCTAATTTCCTTAATATAATGCAGAAATCATAAATAATTTGAACATAATTCCATTTATTGAGAAGAAA
>NW_019728226.1:0-379 GCF_002891405.2 Cryptotermes secundus | reverse complement strand
ACATGGAATACTTGTATTTAGGAAAGGTGAAGGTGGGGAAACTTGGGAAAAAATTGTTTCTATCAGATATACATATTGTAATGTGTTTCGTTACTGAAGACGCCGATCGGATTGTTAACTGGTTTATTCAACAACCTACAAGTAACGGCTACAATTAATTATAACAATGTTGCGGGGTTTTACACTTTATAACCCTATTCGCAATAATTAATTCACTCTATTGTCAGTAGTCAACACGTTTTCACAGTATGGGAGCTATACAAGTCTCTCTGTCTCACACACTTCCAATTACACAGTTACACACACGTCCGGTACTTCTTTCCGCGACGGCTGTTATATTTCAACTCCACTCGCAGGCTGCTGCCTTGAGGACTGTTGA
>NW_019728225.1:0-859 GCF_002891405.2 Cryptotermes secundus | reverse complement strand
ACCTGACATAACTGAGATATGTTAACTAAAATTCAACATGTAACAAGTGGAAATTTTGACTAAATGAACAGAAGAATAAGGATGACTCGTGCAGAACAGAATGCTCATGTACGTTACCTCGTAAATGATGGAAGGTTGTGGTGGTATCATTTCCACTGTCACTACGACCACTTATGTCTCTCTTACATACCCAGGAATACATCAATTTTCACCAACACTCTTCCCCAGATTCCACTAAATTTGCCTGCTCATTCCGTTTCAATTGTCACATTGCGGCTGACTTCTATTCAGGGGGACACAGGCCTACCACAACGAGCAACTTCCCATGTTATATCAGTCTCCAGAATATGGCCTGAAGGACAAGAAATTCACTTGCTTCACACAAATATATATTGACACTCAAGCTAAAATATAAGAATGACAACTATTAATTACCTTAACTATAAGAGAGAACACTGTAAATCAAATATGTACCTCACAACTATTTAACAGTCATCAAATTCCATTACAATTTAAATCAACAACATCACATTTTCTTATCTTACAATACTAAGTGAAAAATTTCATGCAAACCAAATAGTGAGCATTTTTACTTCCATTGTACAATGGACGCCACATGCATTCTAGGGAAGAATAATGTAAGCTGCATTCATGGCAGAGTAGGAAGGAAATCACGCAGGCTCAAAGAGGAAGTTACAAGCAGGATGAGGAAGAAAGACAAGTATCACTTCGAGGAAGAGCCCATCTGCAAACAACCACAAAACCCAAAATTTAGGTAATTTAATTAATAAATTAGTTAATAATAATTAGTTATTTAAAATGAAGACCATGACGAGTGTTAAGATAAGCACACAGGAAC
>NW_019728224.1:0-259 GCF_002891405.2 Cryptotermes secundus | reverse complement strand
GCCAGCTTTGCGTTGGTAGCTTGCCTGCTTGCGTATCTAGATTGCCAATTTTGCGATGTTAGCTTTCCAGCTATCCGTTGCTAGCTTGACAGCTTTGCGTTGCTAGCTTGCCAGCTTTGCGTTGCTAGCTTGCTAGCTTACCGTTTCTAGCTTGATAGCTTTCTAGATATGCGTTGCTTGCTTGCTAGCTTTGCGTTGCTTGCTTGCTAGGTTGGCGTTGTTAACTCTTAAGCTTTGCGTTGCTAGCATGCTAGATTTG
>NW_019728223.1:0-585 GCF_002891405.2 Cryptotermes secundus | reverse complement strand
ACTGCCCTATTTATTTACGAAAAACTATAAACGTTTACAAACACGAACATTTGAATCCTGGGATATTATTCGCGATGAAGATCAACCAGTACTACAGCTAAGCTAAGAACGAGGTATCAGGGTTCGATTTCTGGGAAGTGAAATATATTTTTATCTTTTCCACAGCATTCAAATCGGGTCTGGGGCCCACACAGCCTCATGTTCAACGGGTACGGGGGTCCTTTTCCCCGCGGTCAAGGTGTCAAACCGACCGCTCACCGCCATCTAGCGCCGAGGTTATGAATGCGTGCAGCTAAGCCTCCACTTCCCCATACGTCTTCACTGCGTGGGGATTAATTAAGCACAAGGTCAATCCGCCGGGGGAACCTGTAACCCCTAGAGGGCGCGACCCTTCGGTGGCGCAGGAGGGACCCATGTGGATAGGTGGGCCGATCTGAATATACTGAATAAAGACCAGCGGACCAACAGGAGGCCCAAGTTCCGGGGGCCTAATACTTGGACACCTCTATCCGGAGGACATAAATATGGAGGAAGGACTAACCGGGCCTTGTCGCCAGTCACACTTTTGGGGCACGCGGTAGCGTA
>NW_019728222.1:1425-2028 GCF_002891405.2 Cryptotermes secundus | reverse complement strand
CTTGCTTGCTTTACTTAGCATGCTAGTTTGCTTTGCGATTATTGCTTGCTTGCTTGCTTTGCGTTACTTGCTTGCATTTTGTTGCTTGCTTGTTTGCTTGTTTGCGTTGCTTGCTTTCATTTTTGCTTCCTTAATTTCGTTGCTTTCTTGCATTTTGTTTTGCGTAACTTGATTCCTTCTTTGCTTGCTAGTTTGCTTGCTTTCGTTTCTTTCGTGCTTGCTTTGCGTTGCTTTTTTGGCTGATTGCTTTGCTTTGCTTGCTTGCTTGCTTCCTTTGTGTTGCTAGCTTGCTAGCTTTGCTTTGCTTCTTGCTTCCTTGATTTGCTCTCCTTCCTTGCT
The DNA here is from genome assembly GCF_002891405.2 of Cryptotermes secundus. Classification (NCBI taxonomy): domain Eukaryota; kingdom Metazoa; phylum Arthropoda; class Insecta; order Blattodea; family Kalotermitidae; genus Cryptotermes; species Cryptotermes secundus. Next base: position 1,689 of record NW_019728222.1, on the reverse strand, counting down.
TTCTTGCTTTGCGTTTCATGCATGCACTTCTTGCGTAGCTAGCATGCTAGCTTTGCGTTGCTATCTTTGCATTGCTAGCATTCTACATTTCCGGTGAGAGCTTGGAAATTTGCATTCCTAGCTTGCTAGAGTTGAGTTGCTAGCTTGCTGGTTTTGCGTTGCTAGCTTGATAGTTTTGCGTTGCTAGCTTGCTAGCTTGCTAGATTTCAGTTGCTACCTTGCTAGCTTGGCGTTTCTAGCTTGCTAGCTGTGCGTTTCTAGCTT
>NW_019728222.1:0-1100 GCF_002891405.2 Cryptotermes secundus | reverse complement strand
TCTTTGCGTTGCTAGCTTGCTAGCTTGTCGTTGCTAGTAGGCTAGCTTTGAATTGCTAGCTTTGCGTTGCTAGCTTGCTGGCTTTGCTTTGCTATTTTGCTGGTTTATTTTGCTAGCTTGCTGGCTTTGTGTCTCTAGCTTGCTGGCTGTGCATTGCTAGCTTGCTATCTTTGCGTTGCTAGCTTGCTAGCTTGTCGTTGCTAGTAGGCTAGCTTTGAATTGCTAGCTTTGCGTTGCTAGCTTGCTAGCTTTGCTTTGCTAGCTTGCTAGCTGTGGTTGATAGCTTGGTAACTTTGCGTTGCTAACATGCTTGTTTTGCGTTGCTTGCTTGCTTGTTTGCTTTGCGGTTCTTGCTTGCTATCTTTGCGTTGCTTGCTTGCTATTTTTACTTTGCTAGCTTTGCTGGATTTGCGTTGCTAGCTTGCTACCTTTGCGTTGCAAGCTTCGTAGCTTGATTGCTTTGCGTTGCTAGCTTGCCAGCTTTGCGTTGCTAGCTTGCTAGCTTTGCTTTGCTAGCTTGCTAGCTGTGGTTAATAGCTTGGTAACTTTGCGTTGCTAACATGCTTGTTTTCCGTTGCTTGCTTGCTTGTTTGCTTTGCGGTTCNCTTGCCTGCTATCTTTGCTTTGCTAGCTTGCTATATTTGCTTTGCTAGCTTTGCTGGATTTGCGTTGCTAGCTTGCTAGCTTAGCGTTGCAAGCTTCGTATCTTGATAGCTTTGCGTTGCTAGCTTGCTAGCTTTGGGTTGCTAGCTTGCTAGCTTTGCGTTGCTTGCTTGTTTGCTTTGTATTGCTTTCCTTGTTTGCTTTCTTATTTGCGTTTTTGCAAGCTTTGCGTTGGTAGCTGGTCAGCTTATTGTTACTAGCTTGCTAGCTTTGCGTTCTTAGCTTGCGATCTTTGCGTTGCTAGCTTGCAAATTTTGCGTTTATACCTTGATAGTATTGCGTTGCTAGCTTCCGTGCTTTGCGTTGCTAGCTTCCTAGCTTTGCCTTGCTAGTTTGCTGGATTTGCTTTGCTAGCTTGCTATCTTTCCGTTGCTAGCTTGCTAGCTTTGTCTTCCTAGCTTGCTAGCCTTGCTTTGCTAGCTTGCTAGCTTTGCGTT
>NW_019728221.1:302-434 GCF_002891405.2 Cryptotermes secundus | reverse complement strand
CTTGCAGTTATTGTTCTCTGGCTGTTACAACCGCTCCCCTCTTAAAATCGACTTGTCTCGAGCGGTTTCCTTTCAGCTCGCCAGAAAATCCAGTTGTGTCCCATTCATCCATTACTTTCATTCTATGGCACA
>NW_019728221.1:0-220 GCF_002891405.2 Cryptotermes secundus | reverse complement strand
CATAATGTCTAGTCCTTGATCAAGTTTGTCTTCGGAGGCTCCTCATGTCGACGTAACAGCCCTTGATGCGTTGTTCGTCCTTGCCGGCTTCGTCGTTCCTCCTGGTCTTCCAGCCGCTTGCTGGCACGAGACCGTGAAGATAAGTCCTCTCTCCGGCATCCGAAGGTTCCCTGCCGAGTTTCCTTCTTGAAGTCATTTCTCCAACGTCGTGCCAATGTCG
>NW_019728220.1:0-208 GCF_002891405.2 Cryptotermes secundus | reverse complement strand
GAGCCCTGGCCGCTTTATTTCGTAATCCGATACACAGACGGTAGGACTCCTTGGACGGGGTATCAGCCCGTCGCAAGGCCTCTACCTACACACTGGACAACATAAACACAGAATAAACGCACACACAGACATCCATGCATCAAGTTGGAATCGAACCCATGCTCCCAGTGTTAGAGCGGGCGAAGACAGTTCATGCCTTAGACCGCGC
>NW_019728219.1:0-617 GCF_002891405.2 Cryptotermes secundus | reverse complement strand
GGACCTGACTCCAGTTCTAATTGATTGGCTGTATACCGCCAGTCATAAAGTAACTCTGACTTTAGCTTTGTCATTGATTTGTTACCAGACAACCTCGCAGTTGGGTTATAGCAGATTTGTATCTCATATGATCATCGCTATTTATAGTTCAAAGAGTGAAGACGTGAACGCAGAGGTTGACAAACTTCAATTGTTGGGAATCGTTACCTGGTAAAGTCTCGTTAATATGTAACAATTGTTTATCTGTTGCGTTGCTATGAAGTAGGTTTTGTATTGAAACTGCAGAAACGAACTTCTCCTAAGTTTCGTACCATTCTGGAGACAGATAGTAAAGAGTAAGGAACTATCTCTGTGCAACAGTTTTATTAACCAATACACTTACATTCACGTACTACCATAAATAAAAGATTATTGACAACAACTGCTGGTCTGAGTGATCATCGGTCAGAACAACACACGTAAGGTACAAAAATTAATATTTTGCATGATCCATTTTCTTCTTGTGACATGTCTTGTTTCCGGGCTACAGGGCTTGTGTCTCATGTTCTGTCTCCTTCCTGTGGCATGTCGTCCTGTCGGAGCTGCATGGCATGTGTTGCATGTCCTGTTTCCTTCTT
>NW_019728218.1:0-432 GCF_002891405.2 Cryptotermes secundus | reverse complement strand
ACGTAAGTTAGCAAGCAAGAAACGCAAAGCTAGCAAGCAACCAAAACTAGCAAGCTAGCAAAGAAAACTTGCAAGCAATAAACCCAAAGCAAGTAAGCAAGCTACGAACGCAAATCTACCACGCTAGCAAAGCAAAGTTAGAAAGTTAGCAACGAATAGCTATCAAGCTAGCAACCGAAAGCAATAAGGTTGCAAGTAAAGCTAGCAAGCTAGCAACGCAAATCTAGCAAGGAAGCACCGAAAAGCCGACAAGCTAGAGACGCAAACCTGGCAAGCTAGCAACGCCAAGATGGTAAGCTAGCAAAGCAAAACTAGCAAGATAGCAACGCAAAGTTAGCAATCTAGCAACGTTAAGCTAGCAACTTAGCAACGCATATTTAGCAATCTCGCAAAGCTAGCAAGTTAGCAACGCAAAATATCAAACTGGCAACG
>NW_019728217.1:0-11671 GCF_002891405.2 Cryptotermes secundus | reverse complement strand
TATTACACAAGTGGAGTATCAGTAATGATTAACCTGTAAAAGTACGTGCAGTGCATCCGAATCAGGGAGATACCTGTACACATAAATTTTCTGATATTAGAACTGACAGAACACTGCTTTGTGCAGTCTCTGAGCTAACTGAACGTACAAGTGAAGGGCTTTGTGCAATGTAAAGTTGTGCATTTAAGACGTAACTGACAAGCCCTTCCAAAAGTTTATCCTGCACATAAATATTGTATTTAATGCAATTTGAACTCTGGAAGTAGAGAAAATTAACAAATGCAACATTTACCACTGAAAAACAAGTGGTTTGCAGAGATGCAAAATACATAAAACTTCTGTAGCCCTTCACTTGTCTCTAGAGTAAAGGAAATATGGAAAGGAAAGTAGAACTCGCAGCTTAAAAGTGCTACAGTTAACACTAATACCTAAACTGTAAAGGTAACAGTTTACACAAACAGCTGTTACTACTTAGACAAAAGGCTGTTTTCATAAATTTCAGCATAAATACAATCAGTGATGTGATATGCAAAATGTGACCACAGGTCTCATTTTACACAATATCCTTTGCTCTTTAATGATTGAATGTAAATGTATATTATAACAACAACAACAACAGCAACAGCAACAATAATGTGATTCAATCTGATACTTGGCACAAGTACTTACAAATCCAGCAGTTAATAAGTTATTGATGATACAAATATCCCCCCCCTCCCACAAAGAAAACTAATTTACTATAAAATGACATTTCAGATATTGGTACAAACTGTTAACTAATACCATGAGAAAACTTCAATGGCAATAGGTAAAGCAGGGATGAAGACATATGAAAATGTGGCCATATTCTCCACTAAACAAGGGTGTCCCACAATGAAAAACAGGGAATATGAAGGTATGGAATACTGCACTTGAAGAGACACTTCGTTTTTTAAAGAACAGATATTTAAGTGCAGAATGGTGTCAGTATACAATCATGCAATAAAATATCCAGCTACTGGTTAAACAGTATTGTTTTCCTTCCACATGCACCAATTTTTCATGCAAGATAATGTTCACTGCCTATTTTAAAGCCAATACAAGTAATAAATGTTTTAAAACAAACGCAAATGAAATGCTGGGAAGGGCATGTAAAAATATCTCAGTTCTTTGGCCTCCGGAAGAATGTCAACATTACTTATGCCAAATGATAGGGATGAAAGAGTTGGCAAGTTCATGCATATGGATTATATTTCATGCCATTAATTTAATGGAAATTAGAATAAATTCTTTACTGCATTCAAAATATAACTAAACTGAATGTAACCAAAAGTTTTTGAGGGACTGTTAGTGCCATTGGACGGCCTAAACTTGTCATACAGACAAAAATTATATCATAACAGTAAGACTGGAGGGACAGAGAACAATTCTTCGTATCCCAACAAGACTTGTCAGGCTGAAAGTTCAAAGTGGCAAGTGACATCAGAGTATGTCATTCTTGAAGACAGACAAGCAATTTGAACCTTTCAGCATTAACTAAAAATTCTGTAATGTTTTCCTTGCAACTAAAAACTGTAAAAATCTCTTCTTTAGATTTTACATACTGCTTTCAGTTGCCATGGAACTAATGCAAGTAACAAAACAAGTATATATTTCCTGTTATGCAATGAAGATGGTGATATGGTACAATTGAAAGATTGACCCTGCAGCTCAACAAAAATCCCATAAAAGGAACATGTAGGCTACTTGTATCTTCACAAGATACATGAAGACTGGACTGGTGTATGAGATATTTCATCAGAAAGAACTCAATTTTAAAGGCCTGTTCTTGTAATAATCTGTTGCAGAGATACAGAGAAACATCCATACGTATATGGTTCTGCAAACAGTCATAGTTAACTTTGGGTGCTACATTACTGTTACAATATCCAGAAATTACTGTGAGTGTAAATGAGAAATTCCATGAATTATTCAAATTACTATTTTTACATTAAAATTATGTTAGCCTCTACTTTTTTTTAGTTTAGTATTTGAATACTATATTTAGGTACTTGTTATTTAATTTATCACTAGGAAAGATGAGCTCAATATTCTTGATGAGGCTTTAACACCTAATGATGCTCAAGTAGCTTCAAAATCATCATTAGTATCACTTTCAGTACAAATGCACACTCCACAAACCATTCTACTCCTCTGCTTATGAAACATTCTGCTTTCATTCAAATATAGAGAAAAAAGGCAGTAGAATGGGACAGTGGAGCAACTATTTACAGACTTCAAGAATGCCTATAATTCAGGAGAGAAATATGGTTGTGTAGCGCATTCTCACGGAATTTGGTATATAAGTATACAAAAATAGTTAGGCTAATTACAATGTGTTAAATAAAACATATGGTATAGGAAACAATATGCAAACATTTGTCTGGTGCATTTTATATTCAGAATATTACAGTCTGGAAAAGGAGATATTTTAGCATCATCAATTTCAACTCTGCTTTAGAATATGCCATTAGGAAGTTAAAAGAAGAGAGAGACTGAAAACGAATGGGACATATCAACTTATGGTCTACACAGACAATGCTAATTTATTGGGTGAAAACATAAATACCACAAGAGAAAGAAGAGACACTACTCGTAGTAATGAGGCTGGAACAGAAATAACCACAGCGGAAATTATGTATGTTCATGTCTTGTCACTAGAATGGAAGTTAGAATCAAAGAAGCTATAAATCGTTTGAAAAGGCAGTAGCAAATACAAATTTAATATATGATGAAGTTAGCAGCAGATTAAACTTAGGAATATTACCATTCAGTTCAGAATATTTCCTGTCTAAAAACCTAAAGATACAAATATGTATAATTACATAATTTTATCTGTTGTTTTGTAAGGGTGTAAAATTTGGTCTGTTACCCTATGAGAACACATATTTAGAGTGTCTGAGAATGAGCTTGGGAAGAATATATGGACTCATAGCAGCGTGAGGATGGGGAAAATGACACAGAGCACTGTTCACCAAACATTATTAAGATGATCTTTTCTAGGAGGATTAACTAAGTAGGATTTGTACTATACAGAATAAGTTGAGAAATGCACACAAAATTTTGACTGGGAAACCTGAAGGGTACAGGCCAGTTTGATCACCTCTGTGTTGATGGGAGCATAAGAGTGAAATTAATCTTAAATAAACTGGAATCATCTGGCTCAGGGCAGTGTCCAGTAGAGGGCTTTGAAAACAGTAATGAAGCTTTGAGTTCCAGGAAAGGTGAGGAATTTTGCAGCTTTCCAACAAGGACCCTGCTCACTGCTGAAAGGAGTTTAGGAACTCAGATCCACGTTACTTTTTCTTTTATTCTTTTCTTTTCTAGTTATACAATTTAAATAAATCCCAGCACCTGGAAGATTCTACATAATCAATCAATAAATTCTGAAAATGAATTCCAAATTAACTTACAAAGTTTGAAATCACATTATAATTTTAATTATGGTAGTTGAACATGCAAACTATTTTTTTTTTTTAAATGGAACAAACATTCAGGTGAATTAGAAATCTGTTCACATGAAGTAATATGAGGAATATCAAAGGCAGTGAGTATCTCATTTTCTTATCTAATGGCCGAATAGGACTTTTATAAGAAATTATTACTCAGAATAATCGTTTACTATTAATTTTCATTCTTTTACTCATATATTTACTATTAAACTGTTGTAACTGTTGAATGTAAAGGTAGGTACTTTAATGATTATTTAAACACAAGTAATCAGTGTCTTTATTCCCTTTCCATTTCTGGGTTTGAAGACCTTTATGGACATAAAATACCTTGAGCTTCCAAAGTTTATATGGCAAATATTTACTTCTTTGGAAATATATGTAATAAAACTCATCAGACACAACTTGCATAAAGAAGAGCAATATTTCAAGAATGCACCCACCCCCCACCAAATTATGGGTTTTTAATCCACATAATCTCCTTTCTTACCAGTCTGTCTGGATACATCACCTTTGAAACTATTTGAAATAAAGCATTATGCTTCCTCAGGAACCTACTATGTTCATAAAAAGACACATTTGCAGGAGAGTCTACTATTAAAAGTGGATTCTGTTAATACAGTGAACTCCCCATTTAGAGTTTCTTCACAGGCCAGTGGATCTGAACACTAAACAAGAAAACCTTACATGGAGGTAATTTAACACTGAGATTATTGACTTGGGATCACTGGAATTTGATGTTAAATGAGGGAAAACCTTAAATAAAGGGACATTAAAATGAAGTTCCACTGTAGCAAGAAGATAATTGGTCTTCCTGAAAATTAAAGACTTCTGCAAATATCTGTTCTCTAACATCAAAAGGATGTTGATCCATTATGAAGTCTGGCAGTGAAACAACTTCTACAAGTGCAGCTGCAGTTCAGCAGCTCTACTGTGCCGGCAGGTGCTGCAGGTAAGCTGAAGTTGAATTCAGCAGACCAATTCTCTGCTTCTGCTTTCTTTGCTCAGTCATCTGAAAATGGAACAAACAAAACTGACAGACAGAAATGACATGGAAACAGTTATCATAATTTAAAAAAGAATTTACAGAATATAGTTTACTTGCCAGACCTCTAATCAGTACTTATTTAAGCACCAAAAAAAAAATCCTTATCATAACAATAGCAATTAACATCTCAAACAAAAACTGCAAAACAAGTGTTTGGAGACCTGTCATTGTTGTCATTACATTAACAAATATGGGTAAATTTTAAGAACATATTCTACAGTTATGTATCTATATTTTTGCTTTAATATTCTGTGAAGAAGGCACATGGTCAATATCACAGTCTTTTGGGAGCGATGCCACACAGCGTGGTAGATATTACTAACATTTCAGAGTAAACTCTTACATCCACATCCAGGGTAGAAAATGGAGTCACTTTTCATTTTCATTTATTCAACCACGCATTCAATTTAGGTTGTCTCTTTAGAAATACAAAATAAAGAGGGAAGTGTACTATGGTTGGATAAAAATTGGATGTGCCACATACAGCTTTGCTAAATCCTGTTCTAAAATGACTGACCCCTAATAATTTTTCAACTACAAGAGAAATCTGCATGGTATTTGATACAAAGGGCAAATCATTACCAGTGACCCAGAAGCTTCATTTAAAAAATTTCCTCCTCTTATTATTTCATAATTTGTGCTCTGCTGTTACAGTAAATCACTACACTCTGAATAATTTGTTTTTCTTTGCTATGAATAACTTGTCCTCTTTGACAAACAAGTTTAATTGAGCTGCTCCTCTCTGCAGTTCCTAGTAAGACGATGTGAAAAACAAAACACAACAGTACTGATAGAAAACTGGTAGAGATCTTAGAATTGGCTGACATCTTTTAATTGCATATTTTGAAAGGTCCCTTATGCTTCAACATTGAAATAAAATCTCTACTCAGACAGATAGTACACTGAATGATGTTTTAAAGTGAACTGTGTACTAAATACTTTTAGGTAAACCAAAAAGCAACTGTGTGAGTAATCTATACGATAATTGTTTTCTGACAATGTTATGACAGTCCTTAATTTCACTTTGAACTCAATGTCTTGTTAACTGGTTAAGGACATTTGAAATAGTGTGTGCGTATTAGTGGTAGAACCACAGATCGTAGTTTGATCCATCAAAGGGACAAACCAAAGGAACATATTATTAAAAAAAGCAACTCAAACTAATAATTAAAACACTAATATAATATAAATAAATATACAAAAAACAACAGAAATTTAAAAAGTAAACTAAATACAACATAAAGTAATTAAATAAAAATGTGAAATATCCTGGGTTAACACCTACCACATACTTTTTCAGTTTTAACTGAGGACAAAAACTCAAGTAAATTTCACAAATGTCATAAATTAGAAAGCATACCTGATCTCTCAGTTCTGTTAACTGCTGCGAAAGATTTGCCACTAGTGCTTGTGTTTTCTCCAACTGCACCTGCAATGTTCGCAGTTCAATTTGTTCGGCCTCACCTTCATCTGCTGCAAGTGACATGGCCCTCAGTCTTGGGAACCATTCCAAGTTCCGATCCTGCAGTGCAATTACAGTTACTGTAGAATCCTACATTATCTTGATCAGCATGTCAGTTTATGTTGGAAATAAGTCTTCTGAAAGGGCATGGTCAGCAGCAAGCAACCATGGCAACTTACTCACTGTATAATATAGTTTGACTTATATTAATATCTTCTATAAGACATAAAGTATAAATAAGTGAGAGACAGTACCTTCACCATTGCATACACATAACTTTCTGGTCCTGTGAATTCAGTTGGGTCCTTCACTTTCACAAGGACAATGAAGTACAAGTAGTGCCACATGTTATGCTCACATTTGATGTGTTCTTCAAAGCTCACTGTTTTATTATCAAATGCAGATCGATTCAGGCCTGAAATGTAATTAAGAAACAATTTCAAGAACTGAAGAAAGCAGCCTTCTTGGATGTGGCGCCGTGTAGATATAGTGTTAACCGACGTTTCGGAGGAACGTATCACCTCCATCTTCAAGATAGAAGGGGGGGAAAAAATTCTGCAAGTGAAGAACCAGCGTGAGCAGGTGCAAATAGACTAATGTCAAAAATAAACCCAGCTGTATAAGAGCAGGAAGGGAAGGGAGAGGGGCTACATGGGAAATCAGTAGAGAGGAGAGGGGAAGGGTCTGGGGAGGTGGGCCAGCAGGTAGTAGGCTACAGCAGGTATAGAATATTGTGTCAGGGAGAAAGGCAAGATTTTAAGAACTGGCTCATGCAAACATACTGTCAGCTGAAGTGTGAAGAGTATGAGGTAGTCAGTAAATAGGTTATAAATGGAAGTAATACGTTTTCTATGTGTATCATTATGAAGCAGCAGCTTCATGACAGTTGCAAAGGTGCATGCACATGTTCAGAGGCTGGTTTCAGTAGTAAAAATGGCGACTGTGCTTGAGGAGTGTAGTACTAACAAACAGCAGCATTCTGTTGTATGTTTTTGTGGGGCAAAAGAACATAGTGCAAAGTATATTCATGAACAAATCTTTCCTGCTTATGGTGGGAAATGTTTATTGTGTAAAGTGGTTCACAACTGGGTTGAGAAATTCTCTCCAAGACATTCAAAAGTTGCAGATGAAGCCTGACCAGGTCATCCTGTTGAGAATGCAACAGAAGCAACTGTGCAGGAAGTGCACTAAGGTGTTCTCATGGCTTAGCATACAGCAAAATGCATGATCATTTCAAGTTTCAGAAAATGTGAGCATGGTGGGTGCCCAGAGAACTGAAGGACAGAGAAAAAAATAACCAAATGGGTCTGTCCTTGAAACATCTCCTACAGTATGCAGATGAAGGAGAAGATATACTTAACAGGATTGTTACTGAGGAACTATGGTGCAGCAGTACCAACCAAAATCAAAGCATGCTTCAATGCACTGGAAACATCCTAGTTCACTTTGAACCAAAATGTTTAAGGTTATGCCATCAGCTGGGAAAGTTATGCTTACCACATTTTGGGATTCTCAGTATTGTTAGCCCATTCACAGAAGAATGCTGAAAATGTGAATTCTGCATGTAGTGTGAAGTTCTATTGAAGTGTTGGGACGCTATTTACAGAAAACGTCCAGGCCAACTGGCAAGAGGGGCACTGCTTCATAATGACAGTGCCAGACCCCATACAGCCTGAGCAACCCAGGAGAGAATTCAAGAAATACAGTGGGAGCTTCTTCAACATCCGCCTTACAGCCCTGACCTGGCCCCTAGTGACTTCCATCTGTTTGATCTGCTAAAATATCATGTTGGTAGCAAATCTTTCACTGATGATGATGAGGTTGAAATGGAGATGTGGAAGTGACCGAGACAGCAGTCAAAAAATTTCTGTGCTGCAGGTTTTGACACATTAATAAAGTGATGGAACAAGTGTATAAATGTTGGTGGAGGATATGTCAGTAAATAAATGTTATACATTTTACATCTATTTTTGACATATTTACTGACTCTCCCTCATAAAAGCACTGTATTTATCCAAAACTAATGTGACCTCTAAACCTAAGTTTCTCCCATTGGAAATGAGAAGCATAACCTTCTTTGTGTTTGTTCATGAAATGAACATGTACCAGAAACTTGAAACCCAGGTTCAAACCATACTTAAGAGTACAGAAGGAACATCAAACATGAACTATCTAGTTCAGTAAGAACATGTTTTATGGCTCTGTTTATCCATAACTGAATTTGTTACTGCCATTCAATAAATGGAAACCATGATACTGTAATGTGATAGTGTGACTATAAACAGGGTTTGGATTGGTAATTGGATTTACCAAACTCTTACAGATTTGTTTCTACAAGTAATTATAACCATTTCATTAATTCACACACTTTACAGTTCACTAGAGCACACACTTAAGTCTTCTCAGCCTTCTGTGTCTTCACCAGTCATCTGGTAATGGCTTCCAATGGCAGATGTTCCCCTTCCTCTGGGTTCCTGAGCTATCCTCAGCCTCAGCTACCAGCTTCTCACAGCAACAGCTCACAACAACTGAACCCCAGCACACTCCCTCACTCACTCACTAACTCACTAACCAATTCTTCACTAACTCCTTGCTAACTGTCTTGGTCATGACATCTCGGTACAGACCACACAGAAAACACCATTCCTCTGCTGCTGTTTATAGCCCATTACTTAGCAACAGCTGTTGTATCATTACCTATCAATGGGTTTATATGCTACAATACGAAGACCTCCATGGATGAACAAGTAACATTCTAAAAATTTTATAAAATACTGACACAATACAAATTCTTTGTTAATCCTTTCAAGACCAACCCTGAATACTCTTTTCTTCATACCGTGGCATGTAGACCTGCTACTAGACAATGGCTGTGAAATATGCAGCTATACTATAGCCATTGCTAGGTAATGGCTCTGTAAACAATAGCAACTTCTAGGTAATGGCTGCAACAAATTCGTAACATGCAATACTGGAATAACTGGGAAGCGGAGTTCTCTACATGGTCCATGTGAGAGCTAACATCATGCAACAATAGAAGACAGCAATTAGAAGAGTAGGAGCTAGTTGTGAGATAGTTGCTGGCCACTAAGGGCATGAACAAGGAAGATTAGGATGCTACGGCATTGGAAGCCGTTACCAGGTGACAACCGGTTAGATACAGCAGACTGAGCAGACTTCATAGATGCTGTTGTGAAATGCAGGGCATGTGAACTAGCATCAGTGCTACAGTAATTTGTAGTTATTTTCTGAGAGTTCAATAATTCCAAACTCTGTCTATAATCACACTGATACATCTGACACTACAAACTTCGAATACACTTGTGCTATGTTCTTTGAACATTGGAATTTTTGCACCTATTCAAAATTTGTAAGTTGAAGACACAGTAAAACTTTTCTCATGCAAAATTGAGAAAATATCAAGGAAATAGTAAAACCTGAAATAGTGCCTGAAAAATGTGGAGCAACTCATGTACCTCAGCAGTCTCACTACAAGCACTGAACTTAACGACGAATATGTCCATGTTTCATATCAAATAACATATGAGCACTGGGAATGTGTGTAAGATTGTGAGCCACAGTTAGATCTGTCAAGGTTTCAGCGTTGCACAGAATGTCCTATGGAAAAATGGTGAACTGTCAACAACTAACACTATGGCTGTGTTGACTGCTGTTTGACTGATCAAGAAATTCTCACATTTCAGAGGAGCCTGATGTTTACCCTGAAGGAGGTGGTGGCACATTTCTCCAAAACAGTGGTAATCAACTACAGTGTCACAAAGACCAAAATCTCAATTTTCACAGCCTTGAAAACTGCAAAGCATAAATTCTCTGCTGTTATAGAACCTAGAAGATCACTGGTATCATTCAGAAGCCCATAAGATTCTATTCTGGGCAACTCAATCAAGTCACATCCTTATAGTACATTTCTCCAGGGTCCATAAAATTGTCACATATTTGTGTGTGTCACTATACATGGGGTATGGATAGGTGAACAGATTTACTGACCACTTATATACACCACTCAAAACTACACTTTACAGATCACTGACACACACAGACTAGTATACTCAGTCTATTACAGTCTCCACTAGCCATTTCCTGGCAATGGATTTAACACAGGAACTATAACAGTCTCACAGAATTATGCACTCCAGATATCACACTTATAACCTTTTCACAGCCGCATTTTTGAAACTAGTTCTTTTCTGCATAGCTTTCATCCCATACAAAATTCCAATGAAATGCAAACCCTCAACTAACTGGGTTCCACGCTAGCGGCATTTCACACCAACTTCCTAGTCTTCCCTTCACAGGCTGAGTTTCAACTGACAACTGATTCACCACCCAAATACTTCAATTTACTTCACACCACTGCCCTCAGATGGCCTGTGGTCCTTGTTACATAGGCTCGTGGCACACGCAACAAAAAACACAGCCTCCAACAGTCCCACCGTTTTTGTCATGGGTTGTTACCTAGCTTTAGCCCGGATATCGTTTCTGCAGGAATGTGCTTATCAAGCCGTTACCAAGCAATGCATGTTCCATCTTGCAATCGTTGCTTAGCAGGACTACTACATGTTACATTGCTCCCTCCTTAAGGCTATTTGTCCCAAATGGCCTACAGGCATACTGCCACTTCGTTCCCAGGGCTGTGCTTGCAACATATATGCTTGGTTTTCTGCAGTATTTACTCTCCAAACTGCACCCTCTGCTCCCTCCTAAAGCCGCTCAACCCAAATGGCTCCCTGATAAGGTGCAAGCCGGACCACCGATCAGTGGGGGCAAAAGTTCCAAGAATGGTTATTGCTCCTATATTTATCGCTCTTACTCTGTTGTTAGTGGTTGCTTCTTTCATTTCGAAGGGGGCTGACCCCTCCACAATCTCCAACCACTCAATTTCCGCAGTCTAATGGAAGTCTCAACTATCTTCTTTGGATCTCCAGCTCTACAGTCTTGCTGAAGATCCTACTGAGTACTGTCCTGCTTCCCAGCTGTGGCTCCTGTCTTGACTCTTGGTTCCTTATTCCATTGATGTCCTTTAGGGGCTCCTCTTGCAACACTGTTCTGGCCTTGTCCCTTATGCTGTGCAGGAATGGCATAGTAGGTCATACCTCTGCAGGTGGTGGCCAACTGCTTCCAGTTCCCATGCAGCTTCTTCAGTCCTCTGACAGGTTTCACTGTGCTCTCTTCCTTTGGAACCTCCTCATGCTCTGCCTCGAACTCCACCCAGAATGAGGTTGGCTCCTTGCTCTCCAGACAAGCCTCCATTGCATCTTGGCAGGCCAATGTCTCTTTTTGCCATGCCCCCATTTTTGCTATCAAGGCATCCATCTTCTCTTGACTGGTGTCTATCTTGGTCAGAATTTCCTTTAGGGTGGAGTCTGTTTTTGCTTGGCTGGCATCCATTTTGGCCAGCAGGCATTCTATCATCTGTTACATTTCCATAGCGTGCCAATATGACTTCTTACTGCAGTCTCCAATCCAACCACTTCTGACACCAGATGTACTTTTGTTTGTGACTATAGATGGGGTATGGATTAGTGAATGAATTTACTGACCACTTGTATACACCTCACAGAACTACACTTTACAGAACACTGACAAACTAGTGTCCTCAGTCTAGTATAGTCTCTACTAGCCGTCTCTTGGCAATAGATTTAACACAAGAACTATAACAGTCTCACTGAATTA
>NW_019728216.1:1813-1998 GCF_002891405.2 Cryptotermes secundus | reverse complement strand
TATACAGGCAACGTATTGTTGTGAGGGCTGTGAGAATTACATCGGAATTGTAACGAATATTAAATAATTCTTTGCGTCTTTTCCATCGTTACAACAAAAGCTTCAATTAATGACAAAGTTATACAGGCAACGTGCTGTTGTCACCGCTTTCATAATATCAGTAATTACTAAGAAAGTTTATATAG
>NW_019728216.1:0-1530 GCF_002891405.2 Cryptotermes secundus | reverse complement strand
AAAAAAACAAGGTAAGTGTAAAGAATAGATGAAATTTGTCAAGATTAAGTCACAGTCGCTTCTTTCCAATCCCTTGGACTTCGTAAATTCTGTTGAAGCGGTTTCTAGATTTATGTATGTCGCTCAAACTCTGTAGATTCGTTATTTTTAGTTCGATGACAATGAAACTCAGGATTGCTTCATCCACATGTCACTTTATGTGTAATTCTGCCAGTAACATGAATTTTCATTTTACTGCAGGCGTGTGGAAGTACACGTCAGGACGTGTCGGTAAATACACAACAGGATCTTGATGATAAGAATTTGGCAGCAACTATGACTGAGAAATATGCGGAAATCGAAGGGCTGGAGGCTGAGATAGACAGTGAAGCAGGGGCACTGAAAACTCAGTTGGAGGTAAGGAACAATTACAAATGTATAAATTATTCCTTGCGCACTGTTCCAAAGAAAATTCAAGTTCTGAGCATCTTTATGCTATGCGGATGTAAATTTCCCTCAGTTTAGACCTTTATTTTGTATGTATCAATTTTGTATTCTAACGGTATGTTATTTGTACCAGGTTCCATCTCAAGACGAATTGCAAACATGGAATGAGGAAGACAGTTCTCGTACTACAGTCTCCTTATGTGAAAGTGAAGGTAATTATTATGCCTAGATATTGCTAATCTTTTCTATTAATTCTAATGGTAGAGCACTCAATTCCATTTTTTAAGTAAAAGAAATAAATACAATTATTCCCAGCAAGAATATGACCTAAATTTTCTTTCATTACATTTTGAATATTTTACACTTAAAAAATAGCATGGGTCACCCTTTGAGATGTATTATCAATGCCGCTGCCCAGAAAGTTCGTTTAATCTGGCTCCACTGTTCCTGTCCGTTATGAAGGAAATATCCGAGGGAGCCATGTTACTTCAGAAGTCTCGTTTTGTTTTACACATATAATAAAACTTGACTAATATGTATGAACGGGTGAAATAGGTCAGTTGTAAGAGGCTACCTTTTCTAAACAGTCAACATCCTCTTTACCGCACCAATCATAACGGCTCAGTCGTCCGTCGAAAATTATATTCCATTGCAGTACTCAAATTTGTTCAGTCTCTAGGGGTTTCGTTGGCTCTCGAGTACACACATACACACAAACATAAGTGAGTGCTATTATAGCAAGATAAGAATTTACCAATTCATGAAGAAGATTTTCATGTTGATGTAGTAATGCAATTCTTTCCAGAAGGAAGGAAAATTATAGCAAATATGACATACTGAAAGGCCAATTAAATTTTAGGATACATTAATGGTCACTGTTAAATTAGCTCCACTTAATCTGATTGATCTCTGAGTAAACCATTCGACTTTCCAATCTCAATGAGAAAATTTATCTGCATATAAGTATATACAAATTGTAATACTTGTATATCGAAATATATCGCTCTTGAACAATATATAAAATCATTCTATTCATGTATGGCCACTTTGTCGCATATATAAAATGACACTTAAATGTCTGACTGTGAATTAGATAATAATGAT
>NW_019728215.1:0-558 GCF_002891405.2 Cryptotermes secundus | reverse complement strand
GGCCCTTGCCAGCGCAGTCTTTCTCGGGTCCGAGTCCCTTGGGGCCAGCGACCATATTTTACTGTCTCAGATTTGAGACTTCGCTTTTCGTCGCCTCGTACGACTTGCAGGGTCGCAGTGGAGGTATTTGACCCCGCCTCCACACGTTTTTTTTACTCGGTCGCGTTTTCTGTGTCCTTTTATAACCCCTCAGGACGGGCCAGACAGAAAACACAGGCTATATTATTAAGGAGGTGTGTGTTTACTGGTCCATTGCCTCTCAATGGACGTCCTTTTGTTGCAAACATGCGCTTCGTGGGAATGTGTTTACCGAGTCGTTGCCGAGCAATGGGTATACACGTCACAGTATTTTAAAAAGGTAACGAAGTCTTCGTACTTAATTAAGCACTTTACCACTGAAGAGTATAGGAAGAGGAGGTAAATTTCCACGTATTCCTTCCTACCCTAGGCTTTAGATGGATGGTAGTGGTCAGCTCCTTAACTTCGAGGAAAGTTTCCTCACCCCCGTACCCGGTGCCCTATCTGTGGTTTGGGTGCTGTGTTGAAGAGAAAAATCGC
>NW_019728214.1:0-835 GCF_002891405.2 Cryptotermes secundus | reverse complement strand
ATGGATTATGCGAACAAACAGAAGCAGGTGACAAAATATTTAGTTGCTTTGGCCAAGAGAACTGAAATACAATAAAATTCATGTCTGTGCACACAAGCATGAAACACTCACAATTCTTTTGCTTACAGCAGGAAACTTTTCTTCAGCTCTCTGCAGTACAATTCTTGCCACTCCTGTTGCAAGAGAATGCAGAAACTTTTGTAACCTTGAAACCTGTTCATCACATGATAAAAATCTTGTGTGGTTCATTGTAATTAGCTTACAAGAGTCCTAGTAACTTAAATTCTTGGTTGTAAGAAGTGTACCAGCAACTAACTGTGAACAGTTCCGTTACTCCCCAAGGACTTTTGCTGCTATAGGATATCTCTCAGACAGACAGATGGAGATGAGAAAGACAACTGCAATTCCTGCCTATCTGTGATATCTGCCTAACAGTGGACATACAGAAGCATGCAGCTCACCTCAGGTTCAGCCTTTATCTCCTGAAATGTTATTCGCACTGGATCCACTTCCTCTTTTGCATCTGAGACTGTCTCAGCTTTTATATTCATGGCCTGGCTTGCATCATGACTTGCTGGGTATGTCTCACCACAGGGAGCAACTAAAACCTTGTCTGAATTTGTACAGTTCTGTAAAGGCATCACATCTTCCATCAGTCATGGCTGTCCAACACCACACATGAAACAATATATGCTCTTCTTGCTGTAGATGTTTCACTTTCACTTTCACTTTTTTATTTGTTCCATAAATCGTTATAGACAAACATGCCACAGGATGTAGAACATGTCAAATAATTATAAAAGAAAAAACAGTTCCTATACAGAGCTTTGTCAAC
>NW_019728213.1:0-2150 GCF_002891405.2 Cryptotermes secundus | reverse complement strand
GAATTCTGGGTGGAACCTATAGAGCCTGGGGGACAAAGTTGCTC
Source organism: Cryptotermes secundus (assembly GCF_002891405.2). Taxonomy (NCBI): domain Eukaryota; kingdom Metazoa; phylum Arthropoda; class Insecta; order Blattodea; family Kalotermitidae; genus Cryptotermes; species Cryptotermes secundus. The sequence continues at coordinate 2,106 of NW_019728213.1, read as the reverse complement.
ATGTCCATGACATTCTTTAAGTCACACTTGTACCTTGGGTAGTGTACAATGAGCAACAAATCTGGCAAAGGTTCCCAAAAGAAAAGTTCAAACTTCTTCAAGATGCAATAAAGCAAGAACTTGAGTGCTCTCTATTGGAAAGCAAGAAGAAAAATGGGTTAAATGATCCAAAATGCAGCCATTGGAAACCAACCAATCTATAAAGCCTAGTTTCTTACTAAACAGGCTTAGTCCCACTAATTTTGTGTTACTAATGTTCCATTCTGGTGATGTAAGCTTCCAATCCAACAATGAAATGCAACTTAGTTCACAGCCTAGTGCACTAGGCTTGTATGGAGATCAGTGGTTCCCAAGCTGGGAGGTGTAGTTTCCTCATCATGTGTGAGGGGATCCTGCATGTGTGTGATGACAGAATATCAGTTTCATGTAAACTTCAGATGAAATTCTAAATTTTTTACCTGACTTAATCATCTCTTCTACAAACCCCCTAAGAATTATCAGTCTGGATAAAATAACTGTTAGATTTTAACATTTGTTGGCATTACCTGTTTCCAAATAAAGAGCATCATGCAGAATTCTTGTTTCAGAATTTGATTTTTACTTACAGTTTTTGGTATTGGGTGCCACAGCTCCCATGCAGTACTGAATCTCTCTGTTTTCAAATATTAAACTTTACTAAAAAATATTTTATTGCACACTATTTGTTATTACAATATTAGTCACGTCACATTATTTCTATGTTTATATTACTTAAGCAGGTTTAAGACATGTTCATAGCACCATGGCATGCTGCAGGCATGTGAGGCAAGATATTCTCAGTGTCAACATGGCTCAGAGATGAAAACAGTTCAAGGCCGCGCTAGCTCTCGGAGAAGAAGAAATCTGTGATTTGATCTCCGATGAGTTATCTGACTTGCCAACTGCTTCGTCTTCTGATAGCGAGGGCAGTGTCAGTGGCAGTGACAGGGGCCCCCAAAATACTGTGACCAGAAGAGAAAGTGAGAGTGACAGTGAGAGCTCCTATGAAAGCGCGAGTGCTAGCATTGCAGGGACAGCCACATGGGGTGAAGTGGACAAAACACCCACTTTGGGAAAGTTTACTGGTGATCCAGGGGTGAGACAAATGCCACTGGACCCTACGCAAGTGTCTGAAGTAGCTGAACTGTTTTTTGGAGATAGTTTCTTTGACATGTTGTGTCAGGAGACCAACAGATACTATCTCCAACACTGTGAGGCATATGACAGTACTTATAAGGTGTTGAAGTGTGTGGATGTCACTTCAGCAGAAATGAAAAGAATTTTGGCAATAATCATTCTAATGGGATTTACAAAGAGGAATAATTTGAAAGGCTATTGGTCCACTGATCCATTTTTGGAAATTCCCATTTTCGGCAAACTCATGAATCATAAGAGATTTGAACAGATATGGTGGTGTTTGCATTTCAATCATAATGAACTGCAACCACAATCAACGGGCAGGCTTTTCAAAATTCAGCCCTTATTAGACATTTTGGTTGAGAAATTTCATACAGTTTATAAGCCAGAGCAACAACTATCTTTGGATGAATCTGTGATTCCTTGTAGGGGAAGGCTTCGTATTCGAACGTATAATCTGGCCACGGGCAAGTGAAAAAGCCTCTTTGTATTTCCGAGTATAATATGTTCATGAAAGGAGTTGATAGGGCCGACCAGTACTTGACCTATTATTCCCTTCCTAGCAAAACAGTAAAATAGACAAAGTTGCACTGTGGCTTATAAACTGTGCACTTTCCAATTCATTTTCGGTTTTAAAAAATGTGAACAGAAATTTCACTTTGAAATACAAAGCATTTCTGTTCAACTTGGCAAAAGCCTGGGCTACTGACCTCACAGTGGCAGCAGTACCTGCGTGAGACACAGACGTAGTGCAGCCGGGGCTATCTGTTCATACTCGCTAGAGGCCTCATGTGAACACCCCTGGACGACTCTCGGGTGATATGCGGAAACATACCCTCGTGAGAATTGTGAAGAGTGAACATTACAAGAAGTACCCTTCTAGGCAGTGCCGTGTGTGTGCAGTCGACAAGAAGAAGAGTAGGACTGCGTACATCTGCAACTTCTGTGTGA
>NW_019728212.1:0-608 GCF_002891405.2 Cryptotermes secundus | reverse complement strand
AGCGAACATAGCGTACGTAGCGCTCTGTGTGGCCGAACCTTTAATACCGCGCGGCTACTCTGACCGGCATTAAATGCATGTATACACAATATATGCAAGGGCTCTGTCTGTCCATGCTCAGTACAACAGATTATGCTCTAACATAAGTAGCTTCCGCTATCACGGCAGTCAAGTCACTTGAACAGTCGTATGCTTGACCGCCACCAAGTTTAAGCCTCTTATATTTTCTATACATAAGGAATTCTGCCTTCTGGGATACAAAGCCGTGTACTCTGGTGAAGTGTCAGTCGGTACAGGGATAGGATACCGGATGGACAAGCATTTGATTCCCGGAAGAGGCACAGGTTTCTCTCTTCTCCATAACGCCCAGATCTGCTCTGGTAGCCATCCAATCTCTCATATTGTGGGCTCCTGGGATGTTTCCTCGGGAGTAAAGTGGCAGGGGCGTGAAGCTGACCATTCACCTCCATCTAGTGGCTAGGTCAAGAATATTAGGACCATATTTTCATTCCCCGAAACGTCTTCATAGAGTGATTCTTAATTAATTAAGCACAAAGGTAACGTTACCTTCTTTTACCCTAGAGAAAGTCAACCGATGTTTCGGACGA
>NW_019728211.1:0-915 GCF_002891405.2 Cryptotermes secundus | reverse complement strand
ATTTGCGTTGCTAGATTGCTAGATTTGCTTTGCTAGCTTGCTAGCTTTGCGTTGCCAGCTTGATAGGTATACGTTGCGATCTTGCTAGCTTGGCGTTGCTAGCTTTGCTTTGCTAGATAGCTAGCTTTACGTTGCTAGCTTTCTATCTTGCTAGATATTCGTTACTAGCTTGCCAGCTTTGCGTTGCTAGCATGCCAACTTTGTTTTGCTGGCTTGCCAGTTTGCTTTGCTAGCTTGCCAGCTTTGCTTTCTAGCTTGCTAGATTTGTGTGGCTAGCTTGCTAGCTTTGCTTTGCTACCTTGCTAGCTTTCCTTTGTTATTTTGAAGCTTTGCGTTACTAGCTTGCTAACTTTGCTTTGCTAGCTTGGTTGACATGCGTTGCTAGCTTGCTAGCTTTGGTTTCAAGCTTGATAGGATTGCGTTGGTATCTTGCTAGCTTGGCGTTGATAGCTTTGTGTTTCTAGCTGGCTAGCTTTGCGTTGCTAGCTTGCTAGATTGCTTGAAATACTTTGTTAATTTGATAGTTTTGCGTTGCTATCTTGCTAATATGCGTTGCTATCTAGCTACCTTTGCGTTGCTAGCTTGCTAGCTATGCGTTGCTATCTTGTCATCTTTGCGTTGCTAACTTGCTAGCTTTGCTTTGCTAGCTTGCTAGCTCTCCGTTGCTAGCTTGCTATNTGCTAGCTTTGCGTACCTATCTTCCTAGCTTATCGTTGCTAGTTTGCTAGCTTTGCGTTGATAGCTTGCTAGCATTGCGTTGCTATTTTGCTAGCTTTGCGTTGCTAGCTTGCTAACTTTAGTTTTCTAGCTAGCTAGTTTTGCGTTGCTTGCTTGCTTGATTTGCGTTTCTTGCTTGCTAGATTTCTTTGATAGCTTGCTAGCATTGCGTTGCTAGCTTACTAGCTTTGCGTTGCT
>NW_019728210.1:0-616 GCF_002891405.2 Cryptotermes secundus | reverse complement strand
TTCATTATCTGCTTTCTGCTGAATTTGCACATAAATAAATATAATCAAATGTAATTATATACGTGTTGTGCCGATGTAACTCCCCACAGTTGTATTTGTGACGTGGCGCTTGAAAGCCTGAATGGTGGAGCCAGAGCCGGACGTCCGTTGATGAGCAACGGCTAAGTAAACACTAGTTTCCGTTACAACAGATAGCAACGAACGAGTCGCTACCATGTGACATGTCGCTAAACACAAGATTCCCGTGGCAATCGACAGGTCAATAGAGGACAATTAAGTGTTCGACGTGATGTCTTCTGCGCGTGCCGCCTAGCATTTGAGTAGTATAATTCCAAGGAGTAGAGATCCAGAATTCGAGAGACTAGAGACCAGTTCGAGGCTCAGACAACAGTGAGAGATTCCTCAGACGTCCTTAAGGAGGAGTTCAATGTGTGAGCACTTATAATTGACTGTAATTGGAATGAAGTGCTAATAAATCCAGTTATCAAATCCAGATCAAATTATTGTTCAACATGCTAACTACGCATGCGTGACAGTATTAGAACACACGATACTCCTCTAGAATAGTCCGTTTACAACTCTGTTTCTACCTCACCGATAACACAGTGACCTATAC
>NW_019728209.1:387-602 GCF_002891405.2 Cryptotermes secundus | reverse complement strand
GAATATGTGCTGCATTTGAGAGGAGCCTGCGGAAGTCAACAAATCTAGCTAGTCGTGAGCTTGCGATCCCTCAATCCACTGTCTGGCGTGTGCTAACAATACTACAACATTTGAAACCATACAGACTGCAGCTCGTTCAGGCACTTACCAATGACGACAAGAGGAAGCAGATGGAATTTTGCGATTCGATGCTGGAGATGATGGAAGAAAAAACC
>NW_019728209.1:0-222 GCF_002891405.2 Cryptotermes secundus | reverse complement strand
ATGGTTCCTTTTTCTTTGAAGGAAACACCGTTACAGGACAAACCTATATTGATATGCTCCAAAACTGGATCTTCACTTCGCTGCAAGCAGATTCGCATGAATTCATTTTTCAACAAGATGGAGCACCGCTCCATTGGTACCTGATGGTCCGAGCTTTTTTAAATGAAAAAGTGCCCGAGCGATGGATTGGTCGGAAGGGGGCCAAAGAACTTGCTCTTTGTG
>NW_019728208.1:0-404 GCF_002891405.2 Cryptotermes secundus | reverse complement strand
ACAATAGGCCAGAAGTGGCCGCAGTACAAGGGACTTATTCCCACCGCACTAGCAATAGAAAAAATAGCATGGGCCTTACTGTAGGCAATAAACGCAGGTTTCATGTAGAGTTGATTAGCGGATCTCTAATCAGACGCGAGAATGAAGTTCTGCCCGCTCTCGTGTGCTGCTAGTGTGACGTCAATTAAAACAAACCGGGATATAAAAGGAAGCTTAATCAGGTTTAATCCCACTGTCCAAATGAAAGAGGCAAGCAGCGGGGTACACATCGCTGCGTCACATTTCAATATCAGTGAGATTCTCGCAATTCAGTACACGACACTACAAACCCAATGCATTGATATATTTAATAACGAAAGTTAGTAACCTAACCCAGCAGGGTGGTCTAGAGTTCTAATCTCGGC
>NW_019728207.1:0-517 GCF_002891405.2 Cryptotermes secundus | reverse complement strand
GCAATAGAATAGAGGCTGCAAAGTCGCGTGCCGCTTTATCAGCTTCTACCCCCGACTTAATTTCTAGTTTAGGTGATATTAATTCAGAAGCGAGGCTTTGAAACCACTCCCAATCTGTAAATTTTTCAATGGGTTCTGTCGAAGCAATAGAGGCTGCAAAGTCGCGTGCCGCTTTATCAGCTTCTACCCCCGACTTAATTTCTAGTTTAGGTGATATTAATTCAGAAGCGAGGCTTTGAAACCACTCCCAATCTGTAAATTTTTCAATGGGTTCTGAAAGGTCGAAGCAATAGAGGCTGCAAAGTCGCGTGCCGCTTTATCAGCTTCTACCCCCGACTTAATTTCTAGTTTAGGTGATATTAATTCAGAAGCGAGGCTTTGAAACCACTCCCAATCTGTAAATTTTTCAATGGGTTCCGAAAGGTTCCTAAATTTAACGCGATCCAGTATGTGAAATACTATTGGTAGGTGATCTGAAACCGCTCCCAATCTGTAAATTTTTCAATGGGTTCCGAAA
>NW_019728206.1:396-720 GCF_002891405.2 Cryptotermes secundus | reverse complement strand
GCCGGAGCCTAATGTGAGTGCAACTACCGGTAAGTCTTCTTACAACTGGCCAATTGTATTAAACAAACGGGGGATGCTGCAAACGGGCATTCCTTCTGCACTAGTAACCAGAAGAATGCAATTACTACAGATCTACTGTGTTCTGCTTCGTGTAATGGTGATAAAGTTTCCCTCAGCTTGCAGGTTGAAACACTTCGTCCCAATGGCATCTGTACCATGGAAATGGTGCAGTCTATATTTGTGATGCTGTCGAATCTAAGCAGTGAAGTTAAGCAGCTTAGAATCGTCAACGAAGCCATGAAGATGCAACTGCGTGAATTTCAA
>NW_019728206.1:0-291 GCF_002891405.2 Cryptotermes secundus | reverse complement strand
CAAGGTCGCAGCTCCTGGTATAAATTCACTACCTGAGCCATCCGTAGTGACGGGTGAAAACCCTTCCGGTGGTGATTATGTAACTGTAGTTAAGAAGAAGCGAGTTGCCCCTTTCTCCTGTTAGTACTGTGCACGCTGTTGCCAATTACTCCAAGAAGCCACGTGTTGCCATGTTCGGAGTTAGAAGCTCTTCTTTTCTCTCTGTTGTGCAGAAGAGGGTCCGCATGAACTCCCTTTTTGTCTCTAGGTTTCCCCTGATGTAACATCATCTGATGTTGAGGCATCTTTAAA
>NW_019728205.1:0-461 GCF_002891405.2 Cryptotermes secundus | reverse complement strand
TGGATTTAAAGTGGCGTTAAAGAAGTTTCTTATCACCAGTTCTTTATATACTGTTGAAGAATACTACTGCTGGAATAAAGATTGATCCTTCATGTATATTTAATAAACACTGCTGCCTATTGCTAGGATGCAACGGAATATGGAATAAAATACTCNGTGCTATCACTGCTGTAATATAGGTGTATCATATATTAAGAAAATAGATTTTATATTACTATATTAAGAGGCTTGGCGGTCTTTTAATCATGTATGTAATTTTAAATGTTATTTTGATATATGAAATGTATTGTTGTACAGTAGTTTTGTTGTGTTGTATTTTAAATTTTGATGATGATGACTATCTGATTATGCATGTATATTTGTGTGTTATATTGCGCTGCTGAATTCTTATATATTTTGAAGCAGACCCCTTTGTTGATTTTTTAACTGTAATAAATGAATGAATGAATGTATGAATAAAA
>NW_019728204.1:0-588 GCF_002891405.2 Cryptotermes secundus | reverse complement strand
TTCATATAGCACCCGAAGGCCTGTTACCCTGATCATGAACACGCAAAGTTTAACGCTGTCCCGAACTAGATCAGTTCAGTCGATATCCCTACAGCCTCTTTAATTACAATCCGATTTAGTATTGCCCTACAATCTAGGATTTTCTAGCGAAAATTTTGTATGCACTTCTAAATTATTCCATAAAACCAAATACATTATGCATCCCATCCTCCTGGATTTCATCACACTAACAATATTTGTTGAAATTTCAAATTATGAAGCTCTTCACATTGCTGTTTTCTTTAGCCGTTAATTACTCTATGTCCTTTGTAACAGATATTCTCTTCGGATCACTGTTCACAGATGTACTCAGTGGACGTTCTTCCATTCGGACCAAAGACCAAGTTTCACACGCATCCAAGGAACGGATGTAACGGTAATGAAATCTTTGCGCGTGTTTTAGATAGGAGACTAGAAAGCAGAAGATTGTGAATCTAACTACAGCAGCCATTACTACTCGTATATGTTAAAATTCATATAAGCCAGTGTCGCCCAGTCTCTCATCTGCTATAAACGTAACTATAAAATTCCATAATGCTTGCCGCTTTA
>NW_019728203.1:0-218 GCF_002891405.2 Cryptotermes secundus | reverse complement strand
TCGTGCCAGCAAGCGGCTGGAAGACCAGGAGGAACGACGAAGCCAACAAGGGCGAACAACGCATTAAGGGCTGTTACGTCGACATGAGGAACCTCCGAAGACAAACTTGACCAAGGACTGGACATTATGGAGGGGTCGACACCATCCAAAACGAAAAAAGACGCAGGGCACAAAAGAGGAGCCGGCAAAATAGAAGAACCGGCCTCCCCAGAGAGAGT
>NW_019728202.1:0-704 GCF_002891405.2 Cryptotermes secundus | reverse complement strand
ACAGCGTTACACGATCGGCAAGCTATGTCTCGGAGTGTGCAAGGGCCACGTCCGTTCAGTTCGGAATATGGTAAAAGTCTCTCTTTTGGATTGGCTTGCACACCCCACGCCAAGAATTCGAAAGATCGACATATACATTTCATCCCATCTTCCGTAGGAAGCTTGAACGAGGCAACTCAATCATACTGGCCCTCATTCACAGGCAACTGTAACAAGTTCTGACCTGTCCTTCTCATTGACCTTCCTTTTAGGCGCGTCCGGTTCCCTGTACCCGAGCTAAATTTATGACTGCTCGTAAATGTCAGAACTCCGGACTCCTTGGTCCTGCCAGAATCTAGAATTTTCAACATAAACACCGTATTGCACGTCCCAGACAGTGAAATACAATATTAAAGATTACAATAAAGTTCCAGCAATATCAAAACGTAAGACTTTTGAAATTAAAATTACCGAGAATTAATTAGAAATAAATTTCATGGTCATATATAATCATCCAAATAAATAAGGGCTCAGAATGATCAGCGTCACTCTACATCCACATGAGAATGTATTCTCAAGAGGATTTATGGAAGGTGAATATATGAATGAATGAATTCAACAAACTATAACTGTCTAGAGACACTTCAAAAAAGGACTTCAAAGGTGAGTCAGCAGCACATTGGAGTTGTTCCATGTGCACACACAGACAGAGGGAGATGAGAAAG
>NW_019728201.1:0-786 GCF_002891405.2 Cryptotermes secundus | reverse complement strand
CGCAAAGCTAGCAAGATAGCAACGCAATGCTAGCAATCTAGCAAACCCAAGCTACCAAGCTAGCAACGAAAAGCTAGCTAACTAGCAACGGAAAGCAATCAAGCTTGCAACGCCAAGCTAGCAAGTTAGGAATGCAAAGCTAGCAAGCTGGCAACGCAATATTAGCAAGCTAGCAACGCAAGGCTACCAAGATAGCTACTCAAAGCTGCAAGCTAGCAACGCAAAGCTAGAAAGCAAGAAACACAAAGTAAGCAAGCAAAGCAAAGCTAGCAAGCTAGCAACGCAAAGCTGGCAAGCTAGCATCGCATAGCTTGTAAGCTAGCAACACAAAGCTACCAAGCTAGCAACGCAAAACTAGCAAGACAACAAAGAAATACAAGCAAGCTAGAAACGCAATACTAGCAAGCTAGAAACTCAAAACTAGCAATCTAGCAAGCTGGCAACGCATAGCTAGCAAGCTATCAACGCCAAGCTATCAAGGTAGCAACGCAAAGCTAGCAAGCTAGCAACGAAATGCTAGCAAGCTTGCAAAGCTAAGCTAGCAAGCTAGCAACGCAAATCTAGCAAGCTAGCAACTAAAGCTAGCAAACAAGAAACGCAAAGTTAGTAACCAAACAAGCAACGCAAAGCTAGCAAGATAGAAACGCAAAGCTATGAAGTTAGAAGCGCAAAGATAGCAAACTAGCATTGCAAAACTAGCAAGCTAGAGAGCAAAGCTAGCAAGCTAGCATCAAAAACCTAACAAACTAGCAACGCAAAATTAGCAAAGCTTGCAAACTCCAAATT
>NW_019728200.1:0-445 GCF_002891405.2 Cryptotermes secundus | reverse complement strand
ACTTGTTGAATTGGACGCCACAGTTCACCGCTGGTATCAACTGCTCTGGAATAGGCCTTGGCTTTTAAACATCCGACAAACAAATCGAGAAGACTGAAGTCAGGTGAGCGTGCAGGCCAGTGACGTACCTCAAGACTGCAATGTAGAGAAGCACCGTCATGCTGACACCGGATGTGGAGACGCGTCATTGCTGCCGCAGTGCATCCCCGCAGCTGTGCCACAGTGACGTCACAGTAGGAGGAGGAGCACCAGTGGACCACGTTGCGAGGACATGACCCAGGAATTGTGGTGTCACCCTCATAAGCCCGGTACCGCTGATCATGGCGGCTCTGAAACAGCAGGAACAGAAGACGAATCTTTAAGCCTCTTTATGGAGGCTTTTACATAAACTTTTGTCTCGCAAAAGGAACACGCGGTAGCGCAGTTGGTTGTCGCGGGGTACAGG
>NW_019728199.1:0-432 GCF_002891405.2 Cryptotermes secundus | reverse complement strand
GTGGACACTGGAGCATATGTCACGGTGGCAAGACCGGATATCGCCACCGGAAGGCCTGAGAGACAGCTGAATCCAGACTTCCCGCTACAGACCATGTCTGGGGGATCCATACAAATCCTGAAAGAAGCCTTGTTAACCCTCACCCTGGGGCGCCGACCACTAACAATGTGGGTTTTTGTCGCGAATATCACCGATGAGCTCATCTTGGGACTAGACATACTGTGCACCTATGATGCATCTGTGAACATCGGGCGCCAAATTTTGCAGCTGGCAGAGGAAGAGGTACCACTATGGACCCCGGGATCGGGACCCCGTCCATCCAGTCTAATAGTGGCCAAAGATCATGTGATACCCACGCAGTGCAGGGAAGTAGTGATGGCTAGGATGGAGAACACTCTGGGTGTAGAGAATGGTCTAGTAGAAGCAAGCCCA
>NW_019728198.1:0-440 GCF_002891405.2 Cryptotermes secundus | reverse complement strand
ACTCAAAGGTAGCAAGCTAGCAACGGCAAGATAGCAATTTAGCAAAACAAAACTAGCAAGCGAGGAACGCAAGGCTACCAAGCTAGCAACGCTAAGCTAGGAAGCTAGCAAAGCATACCTAGCAAGCTAGCAACGCAAAGTTAGCAAGCAAGAAACGCAAAGCTAGCAAGCTAGCAAAGCAAAGCTAGCAAGTTAGGAACGGAATGCTACCAAGGTAGCAACGCAAATCTAGCAAGTTAGCAAAACAATGCTAGCAAGCTAGGATCGTAATGCTAGCAAACTAGCAACAGAAAGTTACCATTTTAGCAACGTTAAGCTAGCAAGCTAGCCACGTAAATCTAACAAGCTTGCAACGCAAACCTAGCAAGGTAGAAACGCATATCTGGCAAGCAAGGAACGCAAAGCTGGCAAGATAGCAAAGCAAAGCTAGCAAGCTAGCA
>NW_019728197.1:371-720 GCF_002891405.2 Cryptotermes secundus | reverse complement strand
CCAATCCATCAGAAATATCTTCCGCCGGGGTGTTGTGGGTGAGGTTACGGATTACAGCCTTAATGGGTTTTAAGGACTTCGGATAGAAAGTAAAATAGGAAAGTTTGTTGTTTGAGAGATAGGTCTTGACGGCTTCGAAATCCGCCATGCTTTTGGTGATGACTCTGGTCCCGTTTTTGTATTACGGAACTCAAAGTCACCACTGACCACATTTTTAAGTTGCTTCTGCAATTGAATTAGGTTTACAGTGGTCGTTATAATTATTGGGGGTGGCCTGCCTGCTCTACCAGATGATTCCACCTCCAGAGTAGTGGCTGCCTCCTCCAGCGCAGTGGCTCCGTCACCAGCA
>NW_019728197.1:0-191 GCF_002891405.2 Cryptotermes secundus | reverse complement strand
TTTTTTTTTGCCTCCGATGTTCTGGCTTTCACCAGGTACTTCAGATCGTTCAGTGTAACTGTGTCGGTTCCGTACAGAGCACTGAACAAACTCTTGCCCTTGAGAGCCTTGCAATAGCACTTTCTGCTTTCGTCAGCGGCATTTATTATTGCCGCCCACTCAACACTTTCGCCAATTGTGGCGGGTGTGAA
>NW_019728196.1:0-624 GCF_002891405.2 Cryptotermes secundus | reverse complement strand
GTATTACTTAATCGAATGGGGCACGCGGTAGTGTAGTTAGTTGATGCACTATGCTACAAGCCGGACGGTCGCGGGTTCGAGTCCCGATAAGGTGGATTTTTTTTTTCGATTTACCTAAACCTTCCAGCCGCATTATGGCCCTGGGGTCGACTCAGCCTCCTAACAGAAATGAGTATCAGGAAACTTCCTGGAGGGTAAAGGGCGGTCTNCGTGTAAGGCTGACAACCTCACCGCCATCTGTGAGCCGACTGTCTAGAGAAAATGTGGGAGCCTCGACGTCTCACAACCCTATGGGTCTTCACGGCCTGTTACAGGGATAATTTTACCTTCGTCTTTACTTTTACCTAATCGAAACTCATCAGTCCACAATTTGAGAACCGCGTGGTATGATCGCCTACATACTGCAACATGACGTCTTCACTTCGTATCAAATAACGTTATTCCGCTGGTCCATCCAAAACACTGTCTCTTTAAATCCTCTCTCATCATCAATTAGACGTAATTAGAGTGCGGTAAGCAAACAGACAGTGGCATTCCATTAGAGCGGAGTAACCACAATGGTCCACGTCTTTCAGTTACAATATCTTTCAAAATATGCGCTCCATAACAATCTTGAAAATTGGA
>NW_019728195.1:0-584 GCF_002891405.2 Cryptotermes secundus | reverse complement strand
TTGAGCGTGTGATCAGATCGTCGCAAGGCCTCTACACTAAACATAAGAAAACATAAACACATACCAAAGAACCATGCTTTGTGCTGGGATTCGAGCCCACGATCCCGGCTTCCGAGCAAGCGAAGACAGTAAATGCCTTAGATCGCAAGGCTACCGTGACTAGTTCAATTATAACTACAGATTATTAAAATTTAATGAAAAGCCGTGAATCAGTTTTGGAGAAAATTGACATTCCGCGTTTGGGACGCAGGAAGGCACTGTTACTTTCCTGAGAATACGGCCTAGGCATATTTTTAGGCACACGGTATCCTCAAGTCAATCAAATTTTCACATCCGCTTTGAACAGAATCGCAGATTTTGTGTTCTGCGGCTCCGATGTCTGGAGATGTACTGTTCATATTCACTAGGCACTGGCCTACGACGGATGAACTCATAAATACTCAATGTGAACAAAGTTTGTCCAACCGTCAGGCGCTAACGAGACGCATGTACGCAAATACATACATACACATACACAAACGGAATTCCAAAACCAATTTTTCTTATTCAGGCGTGCTGAAAACATGTTACAGTCTAGAGACCTG
>NW_019728194.1:0-299 GCF_002891405.2 Cryptotermes secundus | reverse complement strand
AAAGACAGCAAGTTAAGAACGCAAATCTAGCAAGTTAGCAACCCCAATTTAGCAATCTAGCAAGCAAGCTACTCAAAGCTAGCAAGCTATCAACGCAATGCTAGCAAGCTAGAAAAGCCAAGCTAGAACGTTAGCAACATAAAGCTAGCAAGCTAGCCCCTCAAATATAGCAAGCTAGCAACGCAAAGCTGGCAAGCTAGAAACGCAAACCTGGCAAGTTACCAACGCAAAGCTGGCAAGCTACCAATGCAAATCTATCAATCAAGCAACGCAAAGCAAGCAAGGTAGCAACGCATATC
>NW_019728193.1:0-2223 GCF_002891405.2 Cryptotermes secundus | reverse complement strand
TGGACCTGTCGTCTTGACAGATTACTGACGATGATGATGATGATGCCATCGTCAAAACCCTTTAGGATCTAGATCGTGATCTAACTTGATGGTGGGTGTGTATGCGGCATGCGATGATCGAATTTATTGGAACTCTATAGTGTACAACTTGCTACAACAGTTCACAAATCCCTACCTGCGACTGGACACTCTCGGCTTCTGACCTCACTACTCCAACTGAACTGTCAGTCAGAGTCGCTTTATTACTGACGGTTCACTTCCAATCAATTCGCCTTGGCTACAAGCCCCTTGAGACTCACGATCAGTATTCTTTTTTTTTTTCAACTGAACACTTGCTGTCACAGTCCTCATTGAGCTCTACCGTTTGTTTATTGAGCTAGATTACAATACTTGTAGCTCCTTCACAGTTAAGCAAGTTCTGGGAACAATAAATCGCCTATTTTTTTTTGTTGGTTGAGGCACTACGTTACAAGCCGGAAGGTCGCGGGACCGAATCCCGATGTGGCCATTGGATTGTTTTCAATTTACCTTATATTTCCAGCCGCACTATGGTCCTGGGGTCGACTCAGCCTCTGACAGAAATGAGTACCAGGAATATTCTTCGAATATTCTTCGGGGGTAAAGGGCGGCCGGCGAGGCGCGTAAATGACAACCTTACCGCCATCTATGAGCCGATTGTCTAGAAAATGTGGGAACCTCAACATCTCACATTCCTAAGGGTCTCCACGGCCTATTACAGAGATACCTTTACTTTTTAATTTACTTTACGCCACGAACCTCACAGAAAATGAATTTTACAATTGTTATATTGTGTATTTGTTGCCGCGGTAATATTTTAGTTATCCGTTGCCTAACAACAATAAGGGATACACATACAGGCACACAGGCTGATGGTAAGGATTTGTAAAGTACGCCGTTCAGATGGGTTCCGGTGTCATAATATACACACCACGTTTCATAAAGATTGGTTCAGATATTCAAAAGTTAACAGGAGGCTAAACAGACAGCATGGTGATTGCGAAAGCCTACTTTTATTTTTTAAAAATGAGGTAAGTAGGCTAAAAAATTGCATAAATTTTCCTACATATTCCCACATACTTTTTTTGTGAATATGTTAAAGTAAATAAAGGTATCCCTGTAACAGGCCGTGGAAGCCCATAGGGTTGTGAGATGTTGAGGCTCTCACATTTTCTAGACAATCGGCTCATAGATGGCGGTAAGGTTGTCAGCCTTACACGACGGCCGTCCTTTACCCCCAAGAATATTCCAAGAATATACCTGATACTCATTTCTGTTAGAGGCTGAGTTGACCCCAGGGCCGCAGTGCGGCTGGAAGGATTAGGTAAATTGAAAAATATCCACCTCATCGGGATTCGACCTTCCTGCTTGCAGCATAGTGCCTCAACCAACTACGCTACCGCGTCCCCCCTTTGTGAATATGTTCTACTCCAAAACCGTGGATAGACGTGCTTCCAACGCAAGGTGGCAGGAGTATAGCGTGATCGTATGTAGAAGCTTTTGGCTAGCTTTTGAACGCTGGTTTGCTGGGATTGGAGCGTTTCGGTAACGACACTCTGCGAGAGGCTTTTCGCTTATGACCCTTGCAAGAAGAACAGAATTGTGTGTGGGTTGTTGAACAGCAGCCTTAGTTAATGACCTTCTTTTTGTCAAGGTAACTAGGACTGAGAGCAGGTAAAAACCCTGCAAGAATGGAAATGGAACAATTCATAGCAAGCAAATACAACACTCGCAGCTAAAAAGGGAACACACGTCACAAGACACGGTTTACACAGAATATAAGAAAAACGACCCCCATAGTAGAAGAACCACACGCAAGTTTTAATTAAGACACATAAGATGGATAATCTTAACAAGTTTTAGTATGTGTAAATTTATTATAGTTGACGTATACGCACTTTTAAAATACTTTTTAAATAATTTTATAAAGACATATAATGGCAAGCAATGCAATAGATTAGCGTAATTAGGGAACCTGATGATGGCACTATGTTGCCGAAACATGTCGTGAAGTGACAGGTGAAATTGAGTGCACTACAAGACGGCCACTGTTTATATATCACGGACAAATAAAGATGTTAGCAACTGAATATGTCATAAAGTTTCCAGCGATACTGAATGCTGTTGAAGGTTACTGCGCTGTTAAGAAAGCTTACACATTGTTCAGAATGAGATTAGAAGTGGAATTTCTAAAATGAAAACATT
>NW_019728192.1:0-410 GCF_002891405.2 Cryptotermes secundus | reverse complement strand
TTTGTAGCTGTGCGTTGCTAGCTTGCAAGATTTGCGTTCTAGCTTCCTAGTTTTGCGTTGCTAGCTTGCTAGCCTTGCGTGGCTAGCTTATTAGCTTTGCTGTGCTAGCATGCTATCTTTGCTTTGCTAGCTTGATAGTTTTGTGTTGCTATCTTGCCAGCTGTGCGTTGCTAGCTTGCCAGCTGTCCGTTGCTAGATTGCTAGATTTTCGTTGCTAGCTTGCTAGCTTTGCGTAGCTAACCTCCTAGCATTGCGTTCCTATCTTGCTAGCTTTGCGTTGCTAGCTTGCTAGCTTGAATGGTTTGCGTAGCTAGCTTTCTAGCTTTGCATTGTTACCTTGCTAGCTTTGCCTTGCTAGCTTGCAATTTTGGTTGCTAGCTTGATGCCTTTGAGTTGCTAGCTTGCTAAAT
>NW_019728191.1:0-1000 GCF_002891405.2 Cryptotermes secundus | reverse complement strand
GAATTATTAAATGGGGAAGATAGACCAGACATTTTCCGAAAATTACTAAAGAAGGAAGCAGATCAATCCCCGGATGAAGAACCCTTGTCAAAGAAGTTGATTAAGGCCTATGCCAGGATGAAAGTAAAGGCTGAGAGAAGGAATAAGAAACGCAGAACAGGTAGAACCCAATGGAATCCCAATTTAAAAGATTTGGTATTAGTGAAGAGCCAGCCAGTTTCAGACGAGGCGCAAGGCATCACTAGCAAGTTCCAAAGATCTTTCGAAGGACCCTACCTAATTCAGCGCAAGATTAGCCCAGCCATTTTTGAATTAGCTGATACAGAAGGCCGGATAAGGGGAATCTTTAATATGAAGCACCTTAAGCCATATTTTCCTGAGGAAAGTGAGAAAAATTGAATATCGATTGTTTGAATAATAGCAAAATCATCAAAATTAAGGGGGAATTTAAATAAATTTAAGAATTAGTAGTCAAAACAGAGTAATCTTGTGAAGGAATGAATCACTCACCCGTTTCAAAATTTAACGATTAATGGAAAGTTAGATGAAATGGAAAGAGGATGATGAACACTATGGAATCCTATGGATGAATGAAAGAATGG
Organism: Cryptotermes secundus; assembly: GCF_002891405.2. Lineage (NCBI taxonomy): Eukaryota > Metazoa > Arthropoda > Insecta > Blattodea > Kalotermitidae > Cryptotermes > Cryptotermes secundus. Next base: position 398 of record NW_019728191.1, on the reverse strand, counting down.
ATGGCACGGACTTATTGTCATAAAATAGAGAGAGAGAGAGAATTGTAGTGTGGTGTGAGACGCCCGAGTATATCTGGGCAACCCATGCCGACAAGGTCACTCAACTTTAGAGTGAGAGAAAAAAAACACGTGAATCAGTTAGATGTTTAACTAAGTGCGAATGAATAAATTACCAGGAAGATGGAGTGAAGTGTAGTGAAGTGAAGTGAAATCATACAAGGAAAGCATAAGTAAATAACTGATAAAGAATGGAAGGAGTGGGAAGGACAGAAAAACTATAAAGATATTATTAATCATGTTGAGTTCATTTATTTGTTTTAGGTATGTAATAGAAATTAAGATATTTTTTCAGCAATTACTAATAATAGTAGATTTAATAGATAACAAGAGAAAAAAAA
>NW_019728190.1:0-663 GCF_002891405.2 Cryptotermes secundus | reverse complement strand
TCTAAACAAATTCCTACACGAAACCCTACTATTGCAGCCAATGATAATTGGAATAATCTTTTTTTGTGCTCTAAATATTTTTAAACAATATGGCGAGTTTCCCCAAGTATATGTAAACAGCAGCTCATAATCGTATTAAAAGAGGAATGAGAGTAAAGTAGGATCTAATTATATAGCATGCGTAGCCCAGTTTTGGGATAATGCATTCGACATGACAACTCCAGTTGTGAATGTGTTCTGAACCATTTATATATGCAATTAAAGGCATTAACCATATTATTTTGAAAAATCCTTTAAATTAGAACGTTTAACTAATAGTATTATTGTTTTCACAATTTTAGTATAAATAAGGAACAACAATGGGCCCAAGAATTCCCTAGGGAATTGTATAGGGCATCAACACCTGTCGAGTCTGCTCTAAACCCAAACTGTTCTTCTGATAAGATACTATATTTCTTCAAATGCTCACTTTTGAAAAGGTACTCGATAGATAGAAATGCTGGACCTATTAACCACTGCATATTTAAGTCATGTGTAATAATTCAGTAGATATTCCATGATATGCAGAGGAATTTTTGGATTTAGAGTATTTTATTATATTTTTAGTATTTGGGAAATGAGTCCTGAAAGACTGCAGTAAATAATGAAGAGTAGTAGTATTAT
>NW_019728189.1:1155-4526 GCF_002891405.2 Cryptotermes secundus | reverse complement strand
AGCCTTGATTCTCGCCGCTTTACCAACAACGTTCAGATGTAAATGTAACCACACTCTCTTTACCATCAACTCATTGTCTGTCGCATCATCGTCCCATTCTATATATTGTGGCGTATTTGCTCTATGTACGAACTGAGCCACAGAGGCCTCGGGACGCGCGCAACGGGAGAGTTGTGGATTGTATCAGCGCGTTGCTAGGCTACAGCTCTGTGGACGCTTGGATTGCGCAACAGTAAGTAGGGGCCACGTATCCTGTGCATTTCTGCAAGTGACGTCTCAGACCCCCACCCAGCCCGCTGCTAAGCAACGCTCGGTAAACACCCCTCCACGCTAGGCTGTGACGTCACGCAATATTGGTAGCTATTACATAACTGGCTTTCTATTAAGTCCGTGCCGCAGCTGTTGCTATGCAATCGCTCGGTAAACACGTTCCAACAGTAGAGGCTGTTTTCTGCGTGGTCAGTGCAGAAACTAAAGAGTCGTACGAAACCCTTAATGCAGGGAAAATTGCAGTTCTGTTCTTAATGCTCAAGCGGGGACTATGCATAATAATCACAGTGCTTTAAAGGGTCAGTTGTTTTTACCTAACATTCATATTCGACAGCAGTCTAGTTATACTGTTAGGATCTGAATAAATGCAGGGGCCACAAATCATGCGTCACATACCCTCCCTGGTGTATGACAGTTTCTGTTTGGAGATCCGTTGCTAGGAGACGACAAGTGGAAGACAGGGAATCCTAGTGCGTGTGCAACGGTAACTGGAAAGTGTGTAAATCAGTGAAAGCTCTGTATTTGAGTGTAATTAAGAGAGTGTGTGTAACCAAGCTGCTAATAAATTCAATCATCCGAACTAGAACCCGTCATTTTGTCACGCGTACCTCCCTACACTTGGCAATATTTTAGCATTTCCACTGCTACGTTAACCAATCCGTCGTCCATATCGATGTTAGACGTGATCGTCTATGGTTTGTCCAGCAACAAATTTAGCACGCAGGGGAGTCCTCTGTTTTTTGCAACGGACATCTTATGCATCTTGGTTCTCATGTTCGCTATCTCTTCGTCGTTTTTCTATCGACAAAGGCTGTCGGGTGCAACGCACGCTGTGGTGTTGGGAATATCGAACACCATATTATTGTACTCCTCAACGTCGTGGTTTCCGTGAAATAAACGTATGGCATTTGGAGCATCAATCATTAATTGTTCCCTGGAGTTGAACCGGCTTTCCAGCAACACCGTTTCATCGAGCGTCAACATGTCCCCATTGCCCATCTTTGTTAGTCTGGACGAAACACAACGCCGCTCTATCTCATTACCCTCTTCAAGGGGAAGTATTGTATAGAGATTGCCACAGTGCAGCACCACTCAAGGAATCCCTATGTGGTTTGAATACGGTCCGTGCACTGACTGGCGGTAATTGCGTCACGTCTCCGCATAGCACGATGTACAACCCACCAAAGGAGGTTTCGACTTAATTTGTGATCTTCTGAAGTGTAACGTGCACCCTTTGCAGTATGTCAGAATTCACCATGCTAACTTCTTCAATAAACACAATGTGCATGTTGTGAGAAGCAGATCTGTACATTTGGAGAGCTTCCCTGCTCATTGTACCTTGTTTCCTGAACATACAAATTCTAAATGTAGAGTGTACTGTGGTACCACCTTCCTAGTGGACGCACATGCAACGTATGAAATTTTTTGAACTCTTGTGTGAATGACAAATCCCGTTATACGTTTCCATCAGTAGCTTCAGTGTGAACGTCTCTCCACACCCCGCCGGTCATGTTGTGAATATTTTAAGACATTCAGCGTTGGAAATGATTCGATACATGACTTCTAGCAGCAACTGTCTCTGCTCTGGATTGCTGAACCTCGCCATGCTACAGTTCTCATCGCATAGAATGCGAGGAAATCTCTCTTCTTATACTAGCCGTTTCGCTTCAGTGAGTACTATGTGACAGAATCTGCCAACGATACGTTTGCCTTTGACTCCGTGGGTCATTTATCATATTTTTATATGATATTTTCGTACCACACGTCTGTAGCTTCATCCGTGAGATTTTGCTCTTCCATTTGCTCGGACGTTTTTCGCGTTTTTTTTTCGCTCGTGGGGCCAGTACGTCGGAATGTTTACGGTATCCCTGCTGGCTTCCGACATGGGTTGTTGGGAGATACCACGCGCAGTTTCTTGAGAACTAATCTCTAACTTGTTCAAGAGTCGTAAACTCACCACCAGCAGAGATGTGTAGTTCTGATGGAGATACTCGTTTTGTAACTTGATGAGTCCCCTGTGCATGTTGCTTAGCCCACGATTTGTCTTGTTAACGTACTCCACCACGTACGCGGTACAAGAGTATTCCTCGAGAACAAATTGCAGGCCCGTGTTTCAGTTGAGGACGTTTGGAATCTGCGGGTGGAAAGTGTTCGTCCACAGCTTCGTCATTTGGCGCTTGATCATTACGGATCATCTGGATATGCTAGCACGGATGATGGTGTAATACTCTTCCAGATCTTTTATGTTGTGATCGTCCCACAACGCTTTCACCGTGTCGTAAGTCTTGAGCTCCAGATACTGTCTCATCTTGGATGCCTTTTTATAGCCTGCCCGACGACCATCTTCCGAACTCATGGGTATATCGGTATCAAGATATGTGTGGTACCCATTGGCCAGTATGTTATATTAATCTGCAGTTGTCGGTTTTCTTGTAACACGTAAACGTGTGTTTATGGATCTTATTGCCATAATTTTGAACGTTTCCGCTGCTCACCGAGCAGAGCTTGTCTATTAGGGCTACTGTGTTTGTCATGTCTTCAGAATTTCTTCCACTGGATCGTTTTCCAGCCAAATCAGCAGACGTGCATGAGGACTGTCTCTGTGCTGGAACTCTGTCCTCTTAAATTAATCTACTGTGCGATGCTCTCCAAATGGACTTATTTTTCTGTGCTGAAGCACCCTCATAATGACATCCACCAGCTTGCTGAAGTAGATCTCACAGGTAACTGGATCTTCGTTTACGAACTGACTCCGCCTGATGTCATTCAACTCCTTCAAAGGATCTGTACCGTCGGTTTCACCTTGTAACTTGCAGAGGAATTGAAGCAGATGTGACCAGTGTACTTCGATGCGCTCAAAGTTAAGAATATTGTGGGTTTACCAAGCTGTCTGATCACGGAAACACGTCTTCTTTGCGTTGCTGCCAATACTGCAAGGAGTTGGGCATGGATTTGAGGAAGGACAATTTTGCTCTATGCAAGATTCTAGATATTCTTTATAATTCTTTTGGTGATATGTTCTGTTTCACTTACAGATTTGAAAGTGGTATACAATCCCTCGCAAATTCTTAATCGAAGTAATTTCATAGCCATGTAGAGTA
>NW_019728189.1:0-1110 GCF_002891405.2 Cryptotermes secundus | reverse complement strand
GCTTGCAGTATATTCTCGGAAACGATGGCTCTTCGGCATGGTCATCGTATATAATGCTAAGAGGTTTGTTGATTTGACCTGGAGCTATTTCCAAGTATTTGTCTTAGTTCCATAATAGGGTGCATTCTTTGGTAAGTAAGCATTCAGTGTCGCTAGAATGTTGGTTGATGTCATCTGATTCACAAGTATCTTCGGACACATTATCCATATTTAGAAATGTTGGATCTATCTCAATGTTGTAGCGATTAAAAGAGGAGGAGGGTCCTGTATCAGATGCTCCAACTATCGTTTAACTGTTGCCTTTTTAATACATCCTAAATACACCCTCTATTCAAAAGTGAACGTTTAAGCGCCGACATTAAACTAACCCTCCATAAGGCACTGATCAGATTAGTAATGACTTACGCTTGGGCTGGCCTGGGAATTAGTGGCAGACACCAACCTTTTAAAATTTCAGCAATACAAAACGGAGTTCTCCGCACCATTTGGGAATTTGCCAAGGTACACATGGGTCCGCGATTTGAACATAACTTTCATCCTTCCTTATGTATACAAATATCATATAATAAAATTGTGCAGGCAACAAGTAGAAGTCATACAAAATCATGAGAATGAACATGCTCGCGATATAGGACAAGGTATAGCTAGATATAGAAAATATAAGATGCTTAAACTTGGCAATGGTCAAGCTTAAGACCATTGAAGTGATTAAGCTGCCGTTGTCGCATAAGATAAATAAGATAGACATGACCTGCTCTGTAAAGCCTATACTGACAGGGGACTTGTGTGTAGTGTAACAGGAAGAATTTTCAGTCACATACGATATGTGTGAAATGTATACTTAAGTAAATACCAAACATATTCATAAGAGACAAACCCATCTTCTTGTCAGAGAGGATGTTACTACATAAGGACTATTACCTCAAGAGTTCAGTTGAAAAAATCTCTGGTCTTGGGTCTCAAGAGGCTTGACGCCAAGACGAACTAATTGGCATTAAACCACCAGTCGTAAACTAACTTTGACTTTGACCTTATCTTTGACGTAGATCAGAATAGAGCGAGTCGTAAGACAGAATGGAGCGAGCCCAGATTAATTTAAAATTTGTCTGA
>NW_019728188.1:0-147 GCF_002891405.2 Cryptotermes secundus | reverse complement strand
GCTGTCTTGCTAGATTTGCTTAGCAAGCAAGCAACGCGTACTAGCAAGCTAGCAACGCAAAGCTAACAACATAACAACTCAAAATTAGAAAGCTAGAAACTGAAAGCTTTCAATCGCGCAACGCAAAGCTACCAAGCTAGGAACCCT
>NW_019728187.1:368-457 GCF_002891405.2 Cryptotermes secundus | reverse complement strand
AGGGCCATTCCCACGAAGCGACCAAGGAAACCGATACTTACTGATTGCCATGGACTACTTCACCAAGTGGCCGGAAGTGTACGCCATCC
>NW_019728187.1:0-208 GCF_002891405.2 Cryptotermes secundus | reverse complement strand
GATGGCATGGTGGACCGCTACAGCAAGACCATCAAGGAGCACTTGCGGAAGGTCGTCTCATCGCACGAAAGGGACTGGGATGAGAGGTTACCCCTCTTTCTCCTAGCTTACAGGGCATCCACTCAAGACACAACGGGCCTGACCCCCGCTGGCCTAGTGTTCAGACGAGAACTACGACTACCTTGCGACCTGCTCTTTGGAGTACCCC
>NW_019728186.1:1150-1282 GCF_002891405.2 Cryptotermes secundus | reverse complement strand
TCTAGCTTTGCGTTGTAAGCCTGTTATTTTTGCGTTGCTTGATTGGTAGCTTTGCGTTTCTAGCTTGCTAGTTTTGCGTTTCTAGCTTGCTGGCTTCCAGTTACTAGCTTGCTAGCTTCGCGTTGCTATCTT
>NW_019728186.1:0-1129 GCF_002891405.2 Cryptotermes secundus | reverse complement strand
CTATCTTCCTTGGTGTCGTTTCTTGCTTCTTGCTAGTTTTGCGTTGCTAGCTTGAAATTTGCGTTCCTAACTTGCTAGATTTCCGTTGCTACCTTGCTAGCTTTGAGTTGCAATCTTACTAGGTTTGCGTGGCTAACTTGCTAGATATGTGTTGCTAGCTTGCTAGCATTGCTTAGATAACTTCCTAGCTTGGCGTTGCTAGCTTGCTTGATTTATTTGCTAGTTGCTAGCCTTGCGTTTCTCGCTTGCTAACTTTGAGTTCCTAGCCTGCAAATTTTGCTTTCGTAGCTTGCTAATTTTGCGCTGCTTGCTTGCTAGCTTTGCGTTGTTAGCTTGCTAGGTTTCCGTTGCTAACATGCAAGCTTCGCGTTGTTATCTTGCTAGTTTTGCGTTTCTAGGTTGCTAGCTTTGATTTGCTACCTTGCTAGATTTGCGTTTCTAGCTTGGTAGCTTTGCGTTGATAGCTTGCAAGATTTTCGTTGCTAGCTTGCTAGCCTGGCTTTGCTAGCTTGCTAGATTTGCGTTGCTATCTTGCTAGCTTTGCGTTCCTCGCTTGCTAGTTCTGCGTTGCTAGCTTGCTAAATTGCTATATTTGCGTTCCTATCTTGCTAGCTTTTCGTTGCTATCTTACTAGATTTGCGTTGCAAGCTTGCTAGCTTTGCGTTGCTAACTTACTAACTTTGCGTTGCTAGCTTTACTTTTCTAGCTTGCTAGATTTGCGTTGTTATGTTGCTAGGTTTGCGTTGCTACCTTGCTATCTTTGCGTTGCTATCTTGGTAGCTTTGCTTTGTTAGCTTGCTAGCTTTGCGTTGCTAGCTTTACTTTTCTAGCTTGCTAGCTTTGCGTTGCTAGCTTTACTTTTCTAGCTTGCTAGCTTTGCGTTGCTAGCTTTACTTTTCTAGCTTGCTAGCTTTGCGTTGCTAGCTTTACTTTTCTAGCTTGCTAGCTTTGCGTTGCTAGCTTTACTTTTCTAGCTTGCTAGCTTTGCGTTGCTAGCTTGCTATCTTTGCGTTGCTATCTTGGTAGCTTTGCTTTGTTAGCTTGCTAGCTTTCCGTTGCTAACTTCCTATATTTGCGTTGCTAACTTGGTAGATTTGCGTTGCTAGCTTGCAAGCTTGCTAGATTTTGC
>NW_019728185.1:0-889 GCF_002891405.2 Cryptotermes secundus | reverse complement strand
GTTTCAGAGACGATTCTGTCCCTGTCCTCAGGTAAAATCTACTCCATTGGGTCCAGTAGGTAAAGCTAGCCCCTAGGTCCGGAGATAGGAGCTACCTGTATCTACTGGACCCAACTGAGTAGGTTTTACGTGAGGACAGGGACAGAANGTATGTTTTACCTGAGGACGGGGACAGAATCGTCTCCAAACAGGACGGTTTATAGAAAATAGACAAGACGATGGATAATGTCCAAAAACAATACTTGTAGCAATATACCATCATCACAAAATTTTAGATCTTACCATCATTACATTTCAAATCACACAAAACATAACAATCAGCAAAGCAGCTCACTAACCAAACCTTATGAATCTGAATTACTAGTCAGTCATATTCCCAACATGACTAATATTAACATCAGAAAACAAAAAGTTCTGGGAAGAAATAACTGACTACTTTCCGTTCACTACATACTGAGTATCTGAACACAAGACTGCATACAAAACATCATAGTGAACATTCTTCTATTGTTGCATATTTGTTGCTGCAGGAACATGCTTAGCAAGTCACTGCCTGACAATGATGGCAGGGATACAGCAAGGTGATCTCAAAAGTCTCTCCCCAACCTCCTTTTGCTTATTGAAATATGGGAAGCATTCTAAATAGTAATGAAATAATTGAAGCAGTATGTTGAACCTTATGAAATTCACAGCAAGATTAGTGTTGACTAGAGTAGTAAGAAAAACTTTATGAATCCAAAAAATTGTCATGTTCACAAGATTCATTTTTTTAAATTTGCTTAGTGGGGGATGGAGTCCAGCTGGGTTCACTCAGGACGGCGGCCACTGATTGGCATACTGTATTTGCCCTGGGTGATTATGAATTGGTGGAATGAAGATTGGCAAGGGA
>NW_019728184.1:0-384 GCF_002891405.2 Cryptotermes secundus | reverse complement strand
GAGGCTCCCACATTTTCTAGACAATCGGATCACAGATGACGGTGAAGTTTTCAGCTTTACGCGCCGGTCTCCCTTTACCCCCCAGGAAGATCCCTGGTACTCATTTATTTTAGACGCTGAGTCGAAACCAGGGCCACAGTGCGGCTGAAAGGATTAGGTCAAGTGAAAAATCCAATGACCTAAGCGGGAATCGAACCCGCGACCTTCCAGCTAGTAGCACAGTGCCTCAAACAACTATGCTACAGCGTGCCCCATACAAGGTGCATGATACTAATCCGCCACACAACACGGTCACGTGTTCGAATCCCAATTCACCATGAATATCTGAGTTAGAAGCGTTACGATAAATTGGGCCACATATGGGGAGCTACATTGTATTTTAGG
>NW_019728183.1:0-409 GCF_002891405.2 Cryptotermes secundus | reverse complement strand
ACTCCCAGAAATTTTGAGTGATCTGTGTAATTGATGACAGTGTCACAGNATTGAAGGGCATTCGAGTTGTAGTTTTTGAGGATGATGAAAGGCTATTGCTATTGTTTTTTCTTTGTTAATAGTTAATTGATTCCACTCAAACCACTCTGTGAGTTTGTTTATTGTTTCATTTGTTTTCCTTTGAATTTCGTTGGCGCTATTTCCTGTTATAAAAATGCTAGTATCATCAGCAAAGAACGTTGGTTTCCCATGCTCTATGACAGCCTCTAGGTCATTTATGTATAATAGAAACAACACTGGTCCCAGAACAGAACCTTGTGGGACGCCATGGCATCATTTCTGTATTGTATATTATTGTAACTGTTAATAACTAAACTTGTATCATCCAGAAATAAAACTGATTTTACTG
>NW_019728182.1:0-451 GCF_002891405.2 Cryptotermes secundus | reverse complement strand
CCCCCCCCCCAAAAAATTAGGTGTGTTTTGGTGTTTTCTTCCCTACCGTCCGTTGACAGCGAGGGATCCCCAAAACTATGTGACATTAGTTTTCGGACGCTGTGAGTAGGGTTTGTATTTGAATTGCCCATTTTGAAACAGTTTGTTATATTAAACATTTGTTATTTAGTTATCTTTAGATTTTCTGGTTATCGTTACTTAAGATTGCAACTTGGACACCTCAGCCTACCTTGGGGATCTAGGCANAGCTGCTCAAGAAGTTTCCATGTATTTACTTACAGAGCTGACCTCAGTAAGCAAGCTGTGTGGTGGGAGAGACAAGCATCAGAACACATGTATATGCATCTCCATTTGTTCTGACTTGAACACAATTATATGTTACTTACACTCCATGTCTCTTTGCTTGCTGATACACGTTTGTTTGTCCCCAACTGCCCGTTCTTTATGCATT
>NW_019728181.1:0-387 GCF_002891405.2 Cryptotermes secundus | reverse complement strand
CCATTCCATCCTGTTTCTCTAAGATCCATTTTGATATTGTTCAACCACCTACGTCTTGGTCTTCCCAGTGGTTCTTTCCTTCTGGCCTGCCCACCAATATCCTATAGGCATTCCTCTTCTCCCCCATTCGTGCTAAATGCCTTGCCCACCTCATCCTCCTTGACTTGATCATTCTAATTATACTTGAAGAAGAGTACAAGTTATTGTAACGGTTCCACTGCCGTGCTGCCTATTTAAATGTGATTAATGCTATTAATTTGAAATTTAATTGTTTGAATGTAAGGACAGGAACATGTGTAGTGAGACTTAGATCCATCCTTGTATTTAAGAGTTAGCGTCTTTCCACGCTTACAGCAGAAACAGGGAGATACCCGTTGTGGGTTTATT
>NW_019728180.1:869-1040 GCF_002891405.2 Cryptotermes secundus | reverse complement strand
ACCAAGCTAGCAACGCAAAGCTAGCAAGCTAGCCACCCAAACCTAACAAGCTAACAACGAAAAGCTAGCAAACAGAAAACGTAAAGCAAGCAAGCAACGCAAAGCTAGCAAGCTAGCAAACAAAGCTAGCAAGCAAGCAACGCAAAGCTATCAAGTTAGCAAAGCAAAGCT
>NW_019728180.1:472-768 GCF_002891405.2 Cryptotermes secundus | reverse complement strand
TATCTAGCAAGCTAGCAACCTAGGAACGCAAAGCTTGCAAGCTAGCAATGCGAATCTACAAGGTAGCAACGCAAACCTATTCAGCTGGCAACGCAAAATAGTAAGATAGCAACGCAAGGCTACCAAGCTAACAACGCACAGCTAGCATGCTAGCAAAGCAAAACTAGCAAGCTAGCATCGCAAAGCTAGGAAGCAAGAAACGCACAGCAAGCAAGCAAGCAACGCAAAGCTAGCAAGCTGGCAACGCAAAGCTAGCAAGCTAGCAACCCTAAGCTAGCAAGCTAGCAAAGCTAGGA
>NW_019728180.1:0-347 GCF_002891405.2 Cryptotermes secundus | reverse complement strand
ATATCTAGCATCTAGCAAATTAATGCTAGCAAGCTAACAACGCAAAGCTACCAATTTAGCAACGCAAATCTACCAAGCAAGCAACGCAAAACTAGCAAGCTATAAACGGAAAGCTAGCAAGCTAGCAACGCAAAGCTGGCAAGCTGGCAACGCAAAGCTGGCAAGCTAGCAACTCATAGCTGGTTAGCTAAAAAGGCAAAGCTGGCAATCTAGAAACGCAAAGCAAGCAAGCAAGATAACAACGCAAAGCTGGCAAGATAGCAACGCATAGTTGTTAAGCGAGCAACGAAAATTAGCAAGCAAGCAACATATATCTAACAAACTATCAAGCTAGGAACGCAAAGCTA
>NW_019728179.1:0-216 GCF_002891405.2 Cryptotermes secundus | reverse complement strand
GGGAAAAAATAATGATAGATATAAAATATGTCTAGGCAATGACCAGCCGGTCTAGGCTACATAACGAAAAATATTGTTGTCAGAGCCCTCTGCTGCGTAGAATTAGTACTACATGTTCTCCAGCCCGTTCAGTACTCTGTCCTGTCCGGTCCTCTCTGCCCCTTTGTGTTCGGCCATGGTACAATGACGACGAAGAGCACGAGCGAACACAAGTGA
>NW_019728178.1:0-338 GCF_002891405.2 Cryptotermes secundus | reverse complement strand
GCTATGTTTTGCTAGCTTGCCACCTTTGCGTTGCTAGCTTGCCAGCATTTCTTTCTAGCTTGCTAAATTTGCGTTGCTAGCTTGCTTGATTTGCGTTGCTAGCTTGCTAGATTTGCGTTGCTAGCATGCTAGTTTGCGTTGTAAACTTCCTAGTTTGCGTTGCTAGCTTGCTATCTGTGCTTTTCTATCGTGATAATTTTGCGTTGCTACCTTGCTAGCTTTGCGTTCTAGGTTGCTAGATTTGCAATGATAGCTTGCTATCTTTACGTTGCTAGCTTTCTAGCTTTGCGTTTCTTTCTTGCTAGCTTTGCATTACTGGCTTCCTAGCATTACGTTGC
>NW_019728177.1:0-426 GCF_002891405.2 Cryptotermes secundus | reverse complement strand
TTGGCCGACTCTCCTCTCCTCTCGGTTGGCCTCCATAATGGCCAGAATTTCTTCTTTGTCGGTTTTTCTATCGGCCGACACCTTTTCTTGACAGGAGTCTAATTTGGCCAAGAAATCTTCTTTGTCTTTCTTCCTACTTGCCTCCATTTTTTCTTGCATCTGCACTCGGTCGGCATCTGCTTTTAATTGGTTGGCCTCTAATTTCGCCTGGTTGGCTAGCATGATATCTGTTTTTTCTCGATCAGCTCTGATTTCCGTGAGCAACATTTCCATCATCTGCTGCATCTCCATTTTGTAGAAGCAAAATATTCGATGCACAACAATCTGTTTGTGGCGTGTTTAAGTTCGTAACATTTTTGACACCAGTGTAACGTGTTTACATTACAGAAGACGCCGTTCGGATTGTCAACTGGTTTATTCAACAAT
>NW_019728176.1:0-313 GCF_002891405.2 Cryptotermes secundus | reverse complement strand
CCGGCTTTTTCATCGTATAACTTGCGGCATCAGTCACAAAGAGCAATACGCGCCCATACTGAATGCCATTCGGCCATAGTAAATTCATGGAATTGATGAAAAATCCGGAAACTGCAGAGCTATTTGTGGTTTCAAATTGCTCTACCGCAAGAAGATATGGGGTAGATTGTTCATTCTTATTAAAGGTACCCAACTACAGAATTTGCAGTAAACCGTCCCTCATAATCTTGTGTTTCATCGATTGATACCCACACAAAATTATCTTGTTTCATATCTCTAATGCTTTCAATTGTAAGATCGTAACACTGCTTCA
>NW_019728175.1:0-905 GCF_002891405.2 Cryptotermes secundus | reverse complement strand
ACTGATTCAGTTTGGGGGGCAATACTCCCCGACCACTCTTCTGAATGAAACACTGTATCTGGCCCCTGATGGTGTTCTATAAACAAAATTTGGCCCTTGAGATGTATTCGGTTGGCCAACACTGAACTAGATAGTCTGGGAATGACTGCAATCAATCATAATACGTCCATGATATGTTTGCAGTGTCTGTCTTTTAGTGCACTCAATTTCACAACACCCGCAACCAGAAATGGAACACACAACACGAGACACGATATACACTGAGAGTAAGAGGAACGACTCCCATAGTGGTGGAACTATGCGCGGTGTTAGAATTGGGACAGATAAGATAAATAATCTTAACAAGTTTTTAGTATATAAATATTTATTATAATTGACGAACATTTTTTAAATACTTTTTAAACTTTACAATGACATAATGGCAAGCAATGAAATAGATTAATGTAAATGGAGCACCTGATGATGGCACTGTAGTGCCGAAACATGTTGTGAAATAACAAGTGAAATTAAGTGCACTAAAAGACAGACAGTGCAAACATGTGGACGAAAATCAGTGCAACAGGATGCGAACATACAACATTACGATCATAATACACCTATCGCAATTAGTCGAATCGCATAAGTATGAGCCAATCAAGAGGATCTTAAATTTCTGTTGAAGGTTTAGGGCAGTTTAGGGCGTTGTCTCAGTAAGACTGCATAGTTAATGATGATATGTGTATGCCATTGAGGTATGTTCTACAATTAATTAGATTAATTAATAAGTAGGGACTTTGATTTGATGTTAATTAGATTAATTAATAAGTAGGGACTTTGATTTGATGTTGTGAAATGAGAGTTGACATTTACGCATGAATTTGCATCTGTGTGTTACTTATGTATATGGATTATGCTTACTACGCCCA
>NW_019728174.1:0-1173 GCF_002891405.2 Cryptotermes secundus | reverse complement strand
TACTCAAACCCCCTCAACACGATAAGGTGGAGACATCAAAGAGGGTGATTTTATATATATAAATATTAGATGTGTACATTGTTCCTGAAAGCTCACAGTTAAATCTTGTTTAATGAGACTTTGTGAAAACAAAATGACACACGTTGAAGAGAAGTTGAAATATTTCTATAATTAGTTGAGTCATCAGAAATTCTTTGGTGTTGGGAGAGTGCATTTACTGAAGTAGCAGTGAAAATGTTAAAAAATTATCCCTTATTCTGTAGTAACAACACAAAAGTATTACTTTTCAGCATCATGTAAGGAAGCACAACACAACCGATATAGTGTACCAGCTGATCTTCATCAAGCTACTTTCCTTATTTTGGGAAAACAAAAGGAGGTTTACGATAAAATTTGGTGTCTCTGTTTCCTACCCCTAACAAGCCAGAATAGTGGAGCAATAAGAAACGGCCGTTTCTGGGCAACGGCTCTGTAAGCATGTTGCTACTGTGTTTAGTAAGCGGTTCATGCATTATGAAATGCTCAATATGTTATAAAACGAAAGTAGACAATTATTTATTTTCAGAACTTCTCGTATTATTTAATTTTATTTACTTACTTATGGAGCTGAGCCCTTCTTGAGAAGCCAAATCTGTAGCTACTCAAGAATTTCCCAGCATCTTATGGAACCCGAGGGTTCATTACCGTGTTCACAAGAGCCCTCCAGCGGTCCCTATCCTAAGCCAGATCAACCCAATCCATACCATCCCTTCCTATCTCTCTAAGATTCTTTTTAATATTGTTCGCACACCTACGCCTTTGTCTTCCCAGTGGTCTCTTTCTTTCTGGCTTTCCCACCAATATCCTATATGCGTTCCTTTCCCCCCCCCATTCGTTCTACATTCCCTTTCCACCTCATCCTCCTCGACTTGATAATTCTAATTATACTTGGAGAGAAGTACAAGTTATGAATTATTTAATCGTAGCAAACAAAATTTAACTGTTAGAGCTTAAGAATTGTTAGTAGTAAATTATCTTAGTACATTAATTACCTTTTCCGTTACACATTGGGCAACATGTACGCCATGTTGTTGGCCGAATCATTCTTGTTAATATATAATCCGACAACAGAACCTAGTAAAAACAGCTTATCATAAATCAGTTTTCAGATGCAGTTACATAGCAAACTCCCTT
>NW_019728173.1:0-853 GCF_002891405.2 Cryptotermes secundus | reverse complement strand
GAGAGAGATTCATACAAATTTCCTCGATAGGATTTTGAAAATAATTTCCATACATTGTTTCAGATGGACGCAGCACGCGCCGTATTCAACAACGCAGCCATTAATAGAAACATCGCCAATGGTAAGTAACACTCTCACGTGTTAGTGACTAAGACACTTAGTTTGGATTGATTACTGGATTACTGAACTGTTATAACTCGTAACTACAAATGATTATAATAATAGTCTTGTTAATTTCCACACACTACAAATAAATACGGCAAGCATTAAATCTTCGCAGTTTGTTATAGTCTCTACTGTTACTCCAAGTTACTCTAGAATGGAGCATTATTTGCTATGAATTTCAAATTTTTCGGCACTTCTCCACTGGAGATATGAGATGTTAAAAATGGCCGAAAATGGAAAATAATTTCTCATGATTGCGCATCCTTTCAGGCGAAATGACAGAATCTCAATTTGTTGCGTGGTAATAAAGGATAAATCAAAATTTTCCATACATTTTTTCAGATGGACGCAGCACGCGCCATGTTCAACGGCGCATCAATGGCAAGGAATATGGCCAATGGTAAGTAACACACTCTCATGTGTTAGTGACTAAACACTAGGTTTCGATTGATTACTGGATGTACTGAACAGTTATAACTCGTAACTAGGAGTACAAATAATTATAATAGTCTTGTTAATTTCCACACGCTACAAATAAATATGGCAAGCACTAAATCTTCGCAGTTTGTTATAGTCTCCACTGGTCGTTGCTAGGCAACATCAAAGTCAAATCACGTCGCGACGGACGGTCGGTCAGTCCATTGTCTTGGTGTCGGGCCCCTTCTGGGGTTCATTACCAGGTCTTACT
>NW_019728172.1:0-842 GCF_002891405.2 Cryptotermes secundus | reverse complement strand
TCCTCTGAATGTTACATGTGTGTGTAGGTTGTTAGTCGGAATGATGTTTTTTTTTGTATTATTATTAGTACTTGTAAGAAGAGGGTGCAAAGTGAATTTGTAGTTCCCATTGAAGAAGTTAATTTTTGGAATTTATGTCTTAGTTCTCCATGACTGAGTGGTGTGTAAAAGGTGTGTTGTTTTTGTTACAGTGTTGTCAAGTGTAAAGTGAAGTTAAATTTTCTAGTGTGATATTGTAATTTTGTGTGTAATATATAGAGTGATATGTAGTGAGTTATTGTAGTGTTTCAAGAATGTTAGGATTTCCATTCAGCTACATTCGATTCAGAAGTTTCCCCTTTGTTGTACATATATTGTTTGTATGAATATTTCTTGCTTATAACAAGGTGGTATTATAAGTGAAACACATGTTGTGGTTGGTGCTATGCTGGAAATCGTGTTAAATAACAGTGTGAAATATTCAGAGTGGTGTGTACAGTATGTGTTAATGCTTGAAGAATGATGGCAATTGATTTCTATGTTAGATGTATATTTCGATGTAATAGACAAAGGATTGCATTATTGCCATCTAATCTTACAGGTTTACATGTGCTAGGAAGTAGTATAGGGGATCAAGGAATTATCTTCTTTCCATCTATTAAACTACTTAGAGAATGGCATTGTTTACAGGATTGCACGAGTTGTTACAGCTGACAGTCTTGTAATTGTATTTTATAGTTTAGTCTAGAAGATATATAGTGAAGTGTTTGTTTTTTGTTTATGTTGAATGATATTCTGACATGTTGCTCAAAGCCGAACCCCCCCACACACCAGCAGTGACGTGGCGGGTGAGTCAGCGCTCC
>NW_019728171.1:0-655 GCF_002891405.2 Cryptotermes secundus | reverse complement strand
AGCTTGCTAAATTTGCGTTGCTAGCTTGCTAGCTTTGCGTTGATAGCATTCTAAATTGCTAGATATCCGTTGCTAGCTTCATAGCTATGTGTTACAATCTTGCTAGATTTGCAAATTTTGCGTTGCTAGCTTGCCAACTTTGCGTTCTTATCTTGCTAGATTTGCGTGGCTAGCTTGCTAGCTTTTCGTTGTTACCTTGCTAGATTTCCGTTGCTATCTTGCTACCATGCGTTGCTACCTTGCTAGCTTTCCCTTGCTAGCTTGCTAAATTTGCGTGGCTAGCTTGCTAGCTTTGCGTTGCTAGTTTGCTATCTATGCGTTGCTAGCTTTCTATCTTTATGTTGCTTGCTTGCTTGCTTTGCGTATCATGCTTGCTAATTTTGCGTTGTTTGCTTGCTAGATTTGCTTGGCTATCTTGCTAGCTTTGAGTTACTAGCTTGATTGGTTTGTGTTGCTAGCTTGGTAGATTAGCTTTGCTACCTTGTTAGCTTTGCGTTGCCAGCTTGATAGGTTTGCGTTGCTACATTGCTAGCTTGGCGTTGCTAGCTTGCTAGCTATGCGTTGCTAGCAATCTAGCTTAGCGTAGCTAGCTTGCTAGCTTGTTAGATTATCTTTGCTAGCTTGCTAGCTTTGCGTTGACAGCTTGATAGGTTTG
>NW_019728170.1:533-684 GCF_002891405.2 Cryptotermes secundus | reverse complement strand
AGCTAGCAACGCAAAGAAAGCTAGCTAGCAATGCAAAGCTAGATATCTAGGAACGCCAAGCTAGCAAGGTAGCAACGCACACCTAGCAAAGTGGCAACGCAAACCTAGCAAGCTAGCATCGCAATACTACCAAGCTAGCAAAGCTAGCAAG
>NW_019728170.1:0-467 GCF_002891405.2 Cryptotermes secundus | reverse complement strand
GCAACAAAGGAACACAAATTAAGCAAGAAAGCAAGCAACGCAAAGCTAGCAATATAGCAAGGCAAAGGTAGCAAGCTAGCAACGCAAAGCTGGCTAGCTAGAAATGCATAGCTGGCAAGCTAGCAACGCAAAGCTGGTAAGATAGCAAACCATACCTAGCAAGCTAGAAACGTAGAGCAAGCAAGCAACGTAGAGCAAGCAAGCTAGCAACACCAAGTTAGCAAGGTAGCAACACGAAACTTGCAAGTTAGGAAGGCAATGCTAGCAGTCTAGCAACGCAATGCTAGCAAGCTAGCAACGCAAATCTAGCAATCTAGCATGTTAGCAACGCAAAGCAAGCAAGCTAGCAACACCAAGTTAGCAAGGTAGCAACACGAAACTTGCAAGTTAGGAAGGCAATGCTAGCAGTCTAGCAACGCAATGCTAGCAAGCTAGCAACGCAAATCTGGCAAGCTAGCAACGAAAGT
>NW_019728169.1:0-772 GCF_002891405.2 Cryptotermes secundus | reverse complement strand
CTTTGCGTTTCTAGCTAACTAGCTTCTTCGTTGTTAGCTTTCTAGACTGCTAGATATGCGTTGCTAACTTGTTAGCTATGCGTTGCTAGCTTGCCATCTTTGCTTTGTAATCTTACTAGTGTTGCTTTGCTAGCTTGTAGCTTTGCGTTATTAGCTTGCTAGCTCTGCGTTGCTAACCTCCTAGCTTTGCGTTGAGAGCTTGCTTGCTTTGCGATGCTAGCTTGTTACCTGTCATATTTTGCGTTGCTAGCTTGAAGCTTTCCGTTGCTAACTTGCAATTTTTCCTTTCTAGCTTTTTGCATTGCGTTGTTAGCTTGCTACATTTGCGTTGCTATCTTCCTAGCTCTGCGTTGCTAGCTTTCTCGCCTTGCGTTGTTCGCCTGCTAGATTTGCGTTGCTAGCATGCTAGCTATTCTTTGCTACCTTTCCACCTTTGCGTTACTAGCTTGCCAGCTGTGCATTGCTTGCTTGCCACCTTTGCGTTGTTAGCTTGTAGCTTCGCTTTGCTAGCTTTCTACGTTTGCGTTGCTTCATTGCTAGCTTGGCGTTTCTAGCTTGCTATCTTTGCGTTGCTAGGATGTTAGATTTCTAGATTTGCGTTGCTATCTTGCTAGCATTGCGTTGCTTGCTTGCTAGCTTGCTACTTTTGTGATGCTAGCTTGCTACATTTGCGTTGCTAGCTTGGCAGCTTTGCGTTGCCAGCTTGCTAGTTTTTCGTTGATAGCTTGCTAGATTTGTGTTGCTAGCTTGCTAGCTTGTTAGCTTTGCATTG
>NW_019728168.1:0-491 GCF_002891405.2 Cryptotermes secundus | reverse complement strand
CAACCACGCTGCACTCTGCCGCTTTGTGAGAGGTTCATATTGAAAGCACCATTTCTCGTCACCAGTAACAATTGATTTTGTAAATTTTGTCACTTTGGGCCGACAGTAACATGTCTTTGCAGTGTTCCACTCTGGCATGATTTTCATCGCCTGAGAGCGCCTGCGGTATAAACCGCGCCTAGCCCTTCTGTTTTCCCAAATCCTCGGTCAAAATTTGATGCACAGTACATTATGGTATTCCCATAAGCTCCTCGATGAGTCTTGCAGAAACACATCTGACTCATGCAAGGATTTCGGTCACTTTTTCCACATTTTCTTCAGTGCTACTTGTTCTCGGCTTTGATGCACGTGGAACGTCTTCAATGTCATCCGTGCTGTCACGAAATACAGCATACTGTCGAAAAATATTCGAGCGATTCAAACAATCACTACCGTACACACTTTTTATAATTTCGTAAGCTTCTCCGGCTGTTTTGCCTAACTTCAAACGA
>NW_019728167.1:0-593 GCF_002891405.2 Cryptotermes secundus | reverse complement strand
ACAAAAGCAGACAAAGGAAAGACATTAGTATTAATAACAAAAGAAAAGTATCAGCAAAAAATAATGAAATTTATACATGAAATNAATAATTTTACATTGATCAACAAAGACCCAACACAACAATACCAAAATAATATTAAACAAACAATAAAACTATGCACAAACACAATACAAAAAGAACAAAAATGGAAATACACAAACATGAACCCCATGGCCCCAAATTTACACGCGACAATAAAACTACACAAAAACAACACACCTATTAGACCCATAATCAATTGGAGAAATGCTCCAGCATTCCAAATAGCAATACTGTTATCCAAAACACTACAAGAATACTTACAATTGCCAAACAAATGTAATATACATAACTCCATACAATTAATGAGTGTACTAAACACTATTGTAATAAATGAAAACATAAGATTATGTTCATTTGATATAGAGAACATGTATACAAACATACCTAAGAAAGACATATTGAACATAACCAAAAACATACTACAACACAATCATAATAGAGGCATAAATACACAAAGAGAAATTAAGTGCATATTGAATACTATACTAGACCAAAATTATTTTCAGTACGA
>NW_019728166.1:0-423 GCF_002891405.2 Cryptotermes secundus | reverse complement strand
CGCGAAATTGCATTCAGTTGCTTGAATTATGTTGACATGATGTCTGAGTTTTCATTGCTTGCCTATCTGATAATAAATCTCCAAGAGACAATCATCAAGGAGGGACCAAATCAGAAATACTAAAATCAAGGAAGAACTGAACATTTTCAATCCAATTAATATAGTTCTAAACTCCAGAACTCGGTGGCAATAACGTTCTGCGAATGGAAGACAGTCGAATTGCGAAGAAAGTTTTGGGAAGCAACACAATAAGGCGACGTAATATAGGAGGCTTACAGTTAAGATAGACCAACATGCTCTTCATGAGGTCGGAACAGGCCAAGCATGGTCATGAAGATGATGATGATGATGATGAGTCTTCAAGCATTTTGTTATTAAATACATATATTTTCTTACATGTAACGAGATTTCAGAAATCTGCTT
>NW_019728165.1:0-948 GCF_002891405.2 Cryptotermes secundus | reverse complement strand
TTTGCCCATGTATTTCAATGGACAATCTACACATTTCATTTAGTAAATGCCCCTTTTATTGTATTTATCTAATTGCGGTTTTTGTTCGAGTATATTTTCTATTGTGTTTCGTGTGCGGAATTCTACTTTTTCCTATAATACCTATAATATATGGTTTGCACTGAAGACGGAGTTTGTATCATGTGTCATATAGAGTGCAACAGGATGCTTAAATATAATATTGCAAGAGGAAACTTAATAATATTATGCATAGGGAGGAAAACAGTTTCCACGTATGAGAACTGTTATCACACAAGTTTGATTTGTTTCATTCTGGTCCGTCACACTAACAATTACAAATATAAATCACTCCATCCAATGTGACCTGTAAGTTTTTTACTACATGAAAACTTAACACCCTTTCATGTTTCGGTCTCTGTGGACCATCTTCAGAGGGCAGACATCACTAGAAATAGGAAACCACCATCACATAAGTTGTTTACACGTAAAGTACGTACACTTATATGCTACAATGCATAGTACACAAAATAGAACATTTCACAAACACAGCAGTTTCCTGGGAATGTAAAGTTTTTAAAAAATTATATAACATTTCTTGATGTTAATTAAAATTTTTTTCTATTGTCAGTAATTAAAATTCGTAAACCATGCAGGCTCGTGTTCGTCCTCCCATCGTCCCTCTTATATGGGGTAGATATTGTGCCACCTGGCTATCTTGATGTGGAGGTTCTTTATATCGTCCAGGGTTTGCTCGTGGCTGCTGTGCTGTTTTCACTGTCCACAGAGATGGTCCACAGAGACCGAAACATGTAAGGGTGTTAAGTTTTCATGTAGTAAAAAACTTACAGGTCACATTGGATGGAGTGATTTATATTCGTGTTATCACACATTTTGTTTGAATTTATACAATATTGGGAAAGTGTGTTCCAGAAGTGATGATGTAAAATT
>NW_019728164.1:828-1013 GCF_002891405.2 Cryptotermes secundus | reverse complement strand
GATTTACATACAACGAAAGCCCCATTTAATGTTTCTCAATTTAAAAATTTCCCTCTTTTAACATTCGATGTTAATGATACCTTACTGTACAGGCACTTAATGACAGAGAGTATGGGGCACTGGAGGAATGATAACTAATGGGGAGAAGTGCCGGCAGAAAGTCTTATCACAGCACCACTTTGTCC
>NW_019728164.1:0-724 GCF_002891405.2 Cryptotermes secundus | reverse complement strand
CACAAAGTATTAAAAACTTGGGCAATGATACTAAAAAGTTTAAATCAGAGTTAAAGAATTATCTACATGCTCATTCCTTCTACTCTTTAGATGAATACTTCAATGTAAATAGAGAATGATGTAAAATTAAGTTATATTAATTTTTAAGCTAAAATTGCCTGTACTTATGTATGTAAGCTTTTGACTTGTTCTGTATCCAAAGGTACTAACCTGCTTAGGATTTATAGAATGTAAATAAATTCAATTCAATTCAATTCAATTAATGATACCTTACTGTACAGGCACTTAATGACAGAGAATATGGGGCACTGGAGGAATGATAACTAATGGGGAGAAGTGCTGGCAGAAAGTCTTATCACAGCACCACTTTGTCCCACACAACTCTATAAAGAGTACCCAGGAACTGAACCCAGGCCTGCACAGTGAGAAAGTCACAACTAATACCTGATTTAAAATGTGGATTGAATACCATATAGCTGAGTGGAACCCCCACTTAATGTTCAACTTAAAAATTATGTCAGTTTATTTTTGATTTTAATGACCCCCAGGTCAACAGTCTCAGTGTTAAATGTTCTCCATTCAAGATTTTCCTCAATTTAGAATAAAAATCCATTACCCCCCAAAGAAACCTTAAGTGGGCACTTAATTGTCCTGCAGAATTTAACATATAACACACAAACTAATATGCATGCAAACGCATGTCAACAGGGTGCCAAATCCCCAA
>NW_019728163.1:0-313 GCF_002891405.2 Cryptotermes secundus | reverse complement strand
CGTTGTTAGCTTGCCAAATTTGTGTTGCTAGCTTGCTAGCTTTGCGTTGCTAGCTTCTTAGCTTTGCGTTGCTACCTTGCTAGCTTGGCGTTGATAGCTTGATAGCTTTGCGTTGCTTGCTTGCTAGATTTACGTTGCTAGCTTGCTAGCTTGATAGGTATGCGTTGCTAGATAGCTAGCTTTCCTTTGCAAGCTTGTCAGCTCTGTTTGCTAGCTTGCCTGCTTTGCATTTGCTGAATGACAGCTTTGCTTGTTAGCTTTCCAGGTATGCGTTGCTAGCTTGCCAGCTTTGCGTTCCTAGCTTGCTAGGTTT
>NW_019728162.1:0-817 GCF_002891405.2 Cryptotermes secundus | reverse complement strand
GAGTGATTCATTTTATCGCGATGCCTAAAGCAAAGCCATCTAAATTGTGTCACTTAAAGCAGATTATCAACTGACGGTAACATTTTATGCTGCAAGATGTGTGACATAAATTTAGCGACAAAAAAATATTACACGGTAGAACAACATATCGGCCGCCACAAGCATATACGGGCAGTGCAAATTTCGAGCAAAAAGNNNNAAATGTTACTGCAACAGTGTTCATCTGAAGGCGAAAATAAGTCATCGGATTTTTCACAGATCTATGTGATGCTCTGGTGTCAGCAAATATCCCGTTTTGGGCTCTGGACAATGAAAAACTGAAAAAAATTTCTGGATGTGATTTGTGGTTGTTCTAACCCGGGATGAATCCCCTACATTTCCCAGTGCTACAACAATATCCTGAAAATGATTAGGAATAAAGTGCAATGGAAGATTTTCGTTTCCATTAATGAGACCTGCGATACGGAGGCTCGCTACGTGGCAAACATCATCATTGGAATCTTGGAAATTGGCGACCAGGTGAAGTGTTTCTGCTTACGAGTGAGGCGCTAGAATCCGTCAATCATTCCACAATTTGTAAACTCTTCGACAGGTGGATGTTCCTACTGTGGCCAGAGGATATACGACACGACGACGTCTTGCTTTTTGTGACCGATGCAGCCCCGTATACTGTAAAGCAGGCAGGTCAATAAAGTCTTTTTATACGAAATTGGTGCAAGTTACTTGCCTAGCTCATGCACTGCATAGAGTGACGGAGGCAGTGAGAGCAAGATTTCTTCAAGTGGATACTCTCGTGTCTAGGACGAAGAAGATTTTC
>NW_019728161.1:0-446 GCF_002891405.2 Cryptotermes secundus | reverse complement strand
GAAGGTGGAATTTGTAACTGCAAGCTGGCAACACAAATTTATGCGCAGACTTTGCTGAAATGCCTCTCTAATGCGACTGACATTTTCTTCAAAGGTTCTTATCTGNCTGTCCAGGAGATTTTACATGCAACAGACTACCTGCAGTCCTCAGTTTGTTGCCTTAGAACTGAATGCGTTTCCGCGTACGAGGTTGATGTCCATATTCTGTTTTAAAACGACAGTGGACATCCATAAGAGATTGCAACTCTGCTATCCACAACATGCATCGAACCTGCTCCTGTGGTGTTGGAATCGTTACTGAGCTCATTGAAAGACACCAGCTGGTGCATGTGCATAAGTTGTGAATGAAAAAACTTTCAGAGTTTTCTTTTCTGGTGACATAAACCGGGTACATGTATGAAAATTACTTTCCAAGATATAATTTTTTTTATTTTGGATACCTTTCA
>NW_019728160.1:0-478 GCF_002891405.2 Cryptotermes secundus | reverse complement strand
ACACATCCTTTACAATCAAGCATACCAAATGTTTTCAGTGTTTCAGTCACATAATTTTCTTGATGTATTTTAATTACATATCCATTGGGTANCTATCCACATTAATACCTAAAAAATTTGACACAGGTCCCAAATCTTTAACGTTTAACCTTTGAGAAAGTTGTCTTTTGCAGTCATTCACATCCTTTCTAGTTCCACAAATAATCATATCATCGACATAAATAGCCACAATAATCCTGTCATTAAAGAAAACACATGGATCTTTAGTACACTGTTTCAATCCGAAACTGACAAAGATGAAAGTAATAGTATCATTCCAGTCCTTCCCAGATTGATGTAATCCATATATGCTTTTCAAAAGTAAACATACATCATCAGCATTACCCTCTTCAAACAGTTCGGGTTGTCGCATGTATACAATTTCTTTCAGAGCACTATTTAAATATGCACCTACAACGTCGACATGATCAACCTCCCA
>NW_019728159.1:0-221 GCF_002891405.2 Cryptotermes secundus | reverse complement strand
TCTTGGGAGGACATGGCGTGTTGCTCGTCTGTACAGTGTACTGTACAGTGAAATAGCTCTATCTCGGTGCAACTCGTGTGAGGACATGGCGTGTTGCTCGTCTGTACAGTGAAATAGCTCTATCTCGATGCAACTCGTGTGAGGACATGAAGTGTTGCTCGTCTGTACAGTGTACTGTGTACAGTGAAACAGCTCTATCTCGGTGCAACTCGTGTGAGGAC
>NW_019728158.1:0-431 GCF_002891405.2 Cryptotermes secundus | reverse complement strand
ACTCGGAGGTAGCTCGAGGACTGACCCGTAGGTAGCTCCAGGACTCACTCAGCGGTAGCTCCAGGACTAACTGACTGTGAATAGCCTTCGCTGCTCCTTATGTAGCCTCGATCGGACAATACGGAAAACGGCCACGTAATAGGCACCCTTGTTGCCTGGCGCTGTGTTGCTAGTAACGCTAGCGGAAGTAACCGCTGTTACTACTTGGTGACGTCACCGCTGTTGACTCGCGTTGCCTAGCGACCAGGATGCTAGGACTCGGCTAACATCGGCTCGCTTCGGCTTCGCTCGGAGCATCACGGCTGGCGGGGGGTGGGGGAGGGGCGTCATCCATAGCTCAGCATGTCACAATATATATGAACTATATATTACTTACTTACTCATGCAGCCGAGCCCTTCTGGAGGAGCCGCCAATTCAGCAGCTACTCAAG
>NW_019728157.1:0-378 GCF_002891405.2 Cryptotermes secundus | reverse complement strand
AAGGATGGTAAATCCGCCTTTCTTCATTCTCCTCCTTCACAGAATTGACACCGCTGCTGCCCAGTATGTGTAGAGGACATTGAAAGAGGTGGGTTTTCAGTACCTTCACACCCAAAACCTGAATCAGGACCCCCTGGAGAACACATTTGGAGCTATTTGTTTAAACTGTGGTTCGAACAATAACCCGACTGTGGGACAGTTTGTAGATGCCTTGAAGACTAGCATCATCAATGGCCTTGCATTTAGCAGACTGGGAGAAACTAATTGTGAGGGGGATGGTGCTACTCTTCTGGATAATCTACAATCGCTTTTCAGGGCACCTGGAGCTGCTTCACGAAAGCCTTCCACAAGTCATGACAAGGAAACCCCTGCTGGTGT
>NW_019728156.1:0-445 GCF_002891405.2 Cryptotermes secundus | reverse complement strand
TTGTTATCTTTGCGTTGATAGCTTGGCGTTGTTATCTTGCTAGCTCCCCGTTGCTAGATTGCCTGCTTTGCCTTTATTGATTGCCAAGTTTCGTTGCTAGCTTGGTAGCCTTGCTTTGCTAGCTTGCTAGATTTGCTTTGCTATCAAGACAGCTTTGCCTTGCTAGCTTGCTAGATTGATAGATTTGCGTTGCTNCTTGATAGCTTTGGGTTGCTAACTTGCTAGCTTTACGTTGCTAGCTTGCTAGTTTTGCGATGCTAACTTGCTAGCTGGGCGTTCCTAGCTTGCTTGCTTTGCGTTGCTAGCTTGCTCGTTTTGCTTTGCTAGCTTGTTAGCTTTTCGCTGCTAGCTTGCTTCATTTGCGTTGCTTGTTGGGTAGGTTTGCTTTGCTAGCTTGTAAGCATTGTGTTGCTAGTTTGCTAGCTTTGCGTTGCTAGCTTGCTAG
>NW_019728155.1:0-1728 GCF_002891405.2 Cryptotermes secundus | reverse complement strand
AACGTGAGGAATGAATGAAAAAGCCGAAATATAAATTGATTATCTATTTTTCGTTTTGTATATTTCTTGTTTGGGATGGTACTTCACAAAAATGTACCTATCCCTCCTTAATTCCTTGGGCCTTAATGTATCACGAACACAAATTTATAAGACTTTAACAACGCTGTATTTCTCAATTATTTTCTTGATCCGATATGTTGAGAGCAAGGTAAGATATTTCCTAGAATGTTTACCGACAGATGGCTCTATTATAAGTTTCAGTGCGAATTTGTTACTCGCGTCTGTGTTAGCAGGTAAAGGTGGTTCGCTAATTACTTTCCGTGATAGTGCGACGTGATGGAACTTAATTACGCGAATAACTTACACTTAGAACACGATGACTAATTAACTTCTGTGTTATACGCACAAGGTTATGACTTCGTTCTTGTTTCCACGATCATGTAAATCCTTTGCAGTTACCTTCAGCAGTAAATGTCGTGTGAGTATTTACAGAAAGAACATGATTCATAATACAGATTTTCAGAGCGGTTCAGGAGTCACACGTGGACATATTAAATCTTCTAGCAGCACCTCAATAAATAAATTCTGTGACACCATTTAACACAACTCTTTAAAATCGGTTGAGTAGTACCCGATAATGAAACAAAATCGTTGTCTTAAATTACTTGGAAATTATTCAATAGTCTTCTATGAAAATGCAAAATTGTTGTAACCATTTCAGAAAAGTACTTCACTGGTAACGCAAAACCATTGTCACAAACTTCCGGAACCAATTTCACATTTGAAAGAATTAAAACAAAAAGGCAAGGTATCCCTGTAACAGGCCATGGAGGCCCATAGGCTTGTGAGACGTTGAGGGTCCCACATTGTCTAGACAGTTGGCTCACAGACAGCAGTAAGGCTGTCAGCCTTACGCATGGGCCGCCCTCAACCCCCCAGGAAGATTCCTGCTACTCATTTCTGTTAGAGGCAGAATCTACCACAGGATCATAGTGCGGCTGGAAGGATTAAATATTTTAATTACGTCTTAATGCAAGACCTAAATGCCGAGATAGCTTTTGTCAGGGGAATGTGAACGCACTCCACTCTGAAGTTGATCTCTGTAGTCCCGTGTGATGGCCAAAAAACGCTCAAACAGCAAATTGAATTAACATAATCTCATTCCAAATTTTTTAGGCGTACTTTAATTAAGTTATTTATTTCGATTATACTTTATGTATTTTATGTATTTAAGATGTGTTTGTTTATATTGTCACGTGTATGAGTAACTATAAACGGGGTTTGGATTGGTGAATCGATTTATTGACTACTTACACACACAGTTTACAGATCACTGATACACACAGATTTGTGTCCTCAGTCTATTACAGTTGTCACTAGCCGTTACCTGATAACGGCTTTCAACGGCGGATGCTCCCTTACTCTATGTTCCCGAAATATCCCGGTGCCTGAGCTACCATCTTCTAAATAACGGCTCACAACGACTGAACTGCAGTTCTCTAACTCCCAGGCTGGCGGCCACCTCACACTAACCTCCTGGTCTTCTCATCACAGACTGACTAACAACTGACTAACCTATAAACCTCGTCTCGCTTATAATCCCTCGGCACCGACCACATAGTAAATATCGTTCTTCTGTTGTGAAATTATTATGATCGTATCTGTTGCTACAGAGACATGTTCACCGAGCCATTGCTTAGAAACGGCCCTAGTATATTTGCTTATCTT
>NW_019728154.1:0-456 GCF_002891405.2 Cryptotermes secundus | reverse complement strand
TGTAATCTGAGATATCCAAGCCACGTGTGTGGTTTATTGTTTATTATTTCCCTTCTGGAAATGTAAAGTAGTTCTCTGAACTGAGTTTCCAAGTGAGTATGTTCCATGATACGGCTGTCCATGTGTAGTGAGAGATATCGAAGCCACGTGTGTGGTTTATTGTTTGTTCTTTATGCAACTGTAGAAGTAATTGTTCATATTGATTCTCTGAGCAGAGTTGCAAGTTGCGCCATAACATGGCTGTCCTGTTGCAATGTAAAAGTAGTTATATGTGCTGATTCTCTAGATTGAGTTTGTCAAGCCGTTTCTTTGTAATCCGAAATATTCTAGTCTCCTGTGTTCATTCATTGTTGCTTTTTCTGAGTTGCTTCTTATGTAATAAATGTTCTATCTGTTTCTGTTAAAAAAATTTTTGCACCCTCCAGGGGGGTGTGTCCTACGCCAGCTAGCTGGGAG
>NW_019728153.1:0-234 GCF_002891405.2 Cryptotermes secundus | reverse complement strand
ATAAGGGGTGGTAGGTCTACATGGTTATTTGGGAATGCCTTTTCTAACTCCAACGGCAGTTCCGCCTGTCTGCCCGAGTGGCGGTCGGTTCTACAAAAGTGGTAGTTTGGAATAAAGAACCTCTCATAAGGTTTCAGATGTGTCTCTGAAAACAGGGCCACAGCTACATGTAGATCTTGCAGCTGTTTACTGAGCTCATAACACTGCCTCCCAATGCCGTTCGCATTAAATGCA
>NW_019728152.1:0-759 GCF_002891405.2 Cryptotermes secundus | reverse complement strand
ATAAGTAAATCTGCAAGCGACAACACCGTGAGACACGGTAACCGTGANATGCTGAAAGGCATCAACAAAGGCACGGTAGAGCTGGTATGTGCACAGAGGGTTTGGAAGTTCAAGGAAGTACATCTTGAGTGCAGATGCAACGGAATGTATGTCCTGAAGAGGTTTCTGATATTCACAGACAACTGGCACCAAATGCTCATCAAATTTATGCCTGTAAAAAATTGAAATTAGCATTAGTAACCTTATATATTAACCCTTATCCAGCTATCAGAAGAACCATAAAAAAATGCATCCTAATCAGTTTCACTCCCAGCTTCTTTGTAACTGGCAATTAAAGTGTGTCAGTTGACAACCAATTACCTGAAGATAGGAGAGGCACCAAGTCTTGAAATGCTCTGTATGGCAAATACACCTCACATATTGGACAATGCCCAGCACAGGACTGGTGTCAAAAATTGAGCATTGCCACCGATGTTTAGAGAATCACAAGTAATGAATATCTGCTTGCATGTGTAAATTACTAGGTTAATTATAATGAGTCCACAGAGTTTTCAGTTTGGGAGAATCAAAATACAACTTTCTAAACAATACAGTCAATAACAGATTTTACCTGAGCTTCTCACTTTTTGATGTAGAACTGGACCACCCTTAGATTCCTCCCACAATCCCATTGAATTGGACGTATTCTGTGCAAGCCAGCAACAGCGCTGGCAGTACAAACAGGGAATGTCCATATGTTGAGTCTACCGAAACAAAATA
>NW_019728151.1:0-977 GCF_002891405.2 Cryptotermes secundus | reverse complement strand
CTCAGTTGAAGAAATATTTTGTTCGGGACTAACTTATTAGCCCCAGGTATCACGGTCACGCTGTTAGGTATCGTTTGTATTGTAAGGGGTCCTACCCAAAAGTTTAATACTGGTTTATGGCTTGTGTACTTTATTTTCTTTTTAGGCGTTTCTAGCCGAATCACTTTCTTCCATTTATTCCCTCCCTTGGTTGCCGCCTGCCTCTTCAACATCGAAGCCTGCGACTGGACGCCTCCGTCGTACCCAGGGCCCGGGAAGTCGGAGGGGCTTACTCCTTCATCTACCTGGCAAGAGGAGGATCGCGAGGAGGGGCCTCCCGAGTTATGCACCCCTGCAGACTGTGATGTGCTGTGCCCGGGGGGTGTGTGGTGCCGGTGCTCCGGGAGCGGGGAAGGAGCGTTAGTACGGATTGGACTAGGCCGTGTGCCGTCTCTTACGCCCTAGTGTTCCGCTCCCGTTGAGTTAGGTGCTGTAAGCGGAGGCAAGGACTTGGACTGAATTGTCGTTAGCCGCCTCCGTCNAATTCTCCGTACATGTGCCTGTTCTACACCAGTCCTTCTGGAATTTCTGCCTAAACGTGTACTTGGGCTTCGCCCCATTGCTGCCAGAACATTGAGCCGATCTCTTCGGCTCATTGGAGGTAGTGCCCTCTCTGAGCGACGGTGGCCGCGGCTCCCACCATTTGTCTTCCTACATTCCTTACTACTTATCCTTATTCCGTGGCGTATCTTACGTCATCATCCCCTGTCTTTCCTGATTCGGCTGGGGTACCAGCCCTCTTCTGCCTGGAACGTCGTAGCGAACGGACGTGTCGCTCCGTAACGAAATTCTGTTTAGGCCGGCGCCTTGAAAAGAATTCGTTTGGCAGTAGACTCCAGGCAGGAGGGCCCATCTGCAGGTAATACACATAATGTTGCCATTTCATTGTTGACTCTTGGAAGGACTCTGTGAGCCGAGAGTCGGTATGTTTTGCTTTT
>NW_019728150.1:0-369 GCF_002891405.2 Cryptotermes secundus | reverse complement strand
AAACCATTTGGAAGTGGTCGTAGCCTGATATAATTCACTGTCACGCCATTTGCCTCTCCTACCTGAGGCCAGCGAGCTGTTCTCCGCACAAGGCAGGGAGAGACAGGAGTGTCGAGAAAACTGTATAATGGTCATGCCAAGGACGTTGTGGTGGGAAAGGTCATGAAAATTAACTGAGCGCCCACAGCTGGTCTCCTACGCTGGGCGGAATGGAAAATACCTTTTTTTGACTTCGGCATTACGAGTAATTGGAGGTGAGTGTTCAGCTTTACACCCCGGCCGCTTTATCCTCGAGGGTAGGGCCCCCCGTTAGTCATTGGAAAAAAGGATAAGAGGACGAAAGAGAAAGCCAAAGATAAGGGCGACGTG
>NW_019728149.1:0-419 GCF_002891405.2 Cryptotermes secundus | reverse complement strand
TCTCTTTCTCTTGCTTCTCACTTAACCCTTTTCTTACTCCATATCATTCTCGTATTCCTTTTTCTCTCACCCCTCCTCCTCCTCCTGTTATTCCTTTCCTCTTCGTTCTCTGCATATTCCATCTGCTCCCTTTCATCTATTTGGTTTCATTCTACTTCGTATCCTCTTCTTCTTTTCTCCTTCTTTCTCATCGTCTATTCTTTCGTGTATTTTCCTCCTCCACCTTCTTGCTTCTGTTCAACGTCCTGACCCTTACAATTAAGCACCTGGAGCCTAAAGGGGTGGATAAACCAACATAGATACACATAATATGGGGGCACGCGGTAGCGTAGTTGCCTGAGGCACTAAGCTACAAGCCGGAAGGCCGTGGGTTAGATTCCAGATGAGGTCACTGGATTTTTCAATTTACCTAATCCTTC
>NW_019728148.1:0-1406 GCF_002891405.2 Cryptotermes secundus | reverse complement strand
TTGCTTTGCGTTCCTTGCTTCCTAGCTTTGCGTTGCTAATTTGCTAGATTGGCGTTGCTAGTTTCCTAGTTTTGCTTAGCTAGCCTGCTATCTTTCGTTGCTATCTTGCTGGCTTTGCGTTGCTAGCTTGCTAGCTTTTGGTGCAACTTTGGTAGCATTGCGTTGCTAGCTTGCCAACTTTGCGTTGCTCGCTTGCTATCCCTGCGTTGCTAGCTTGCTGGATATGCGTTGCTATCTTGCCAGTTTGCTTTGCAAGCTTGCCAGCTTTTCGTTAATATCTTGCCTCTTTGCGTTGCTAGCTTGTTTGCTTTGGGTTGCTAGCTTTCTAGATGGCTAGATATGCGTTGCTAGCTTACTAGCTTTGCGTTGCTATCTTGCTAGCTTTGCGTTGCGCTCTTGCTATTTTTGCGTTGCTTTTTTTCCCAGCTTAAAGTTGCTAGTTTGCTAGCTTTCCGTTGCTAGCTATCTAGCATGCTAGATTTGCGTTGCTATCTTCCTAGCTTTGCGTTGCTAGCTTGCTAGCTTTTCGTTTCTATCCTGCCTGCATTGCGTTGCTAGCTTACTAGCTGTCCGTTGCTAGCTTGCTAGATATGCGTTGCTAGCTTGATAACTTTGCGTTCCTAGCTTGCCAGCTTTGCGTTTATATCTTGCCAACTTTGCGTTGCTAGCTAGACAGCTTTGCGTTTCTAGCCTGCCAGCTTTCCGTTACTAGCTTGCCAGCTTTGCCTTTCTAGCTTGCCAGCTTTGGGATGCTAGCTTGCTAGTTTCCGTTGCTAGCTTGCTAGTTTTTCGTTGCTAACTTGGTAGTTTTGCGTTGATAGCTTGCATGCATAGCGATCTAGCTTGCTAGCTTTGCGTTGCTAGATTGCTATCTTTGCGTTTCTAGCTTGCTATCTTTGCGTTGCTAGCTTTCTTGCTTATAGTTTGCTATGTTGCTAGCTTTGCTTTGCTAGCTTGATATATTTGCTTTGCTATCTTGCTAGATTTGCGTTGCTTGCTTTCTCCCTTTGCGATTTTTGCTTGCGTGCTTTGCGTTGCTAGCTTGTTATCTTTCCGTTGCTAGCTTGCTAACTATGAGATATTGCGTAGCTAGCTAGATAGCTTTGGGTTGCTATCTTACTAGATATGCGTTGCTAGCTTGCTATTTTTGCGTTGATAGCTTGCTAGGTGTGCGTTGCTAGCTTGGTAGCTTTACGTTGCTAGCTTGCTAGCTTTGCGTTGCTAGCTTGCTATTTTTGCGTTGATAGCTTGCTAGGTGTGCGTTGCTAGCTTGGTAGCTTTACGTTGCTAGCTTGCTAGCTTTGCGTTGCTAGCTTGCTATTTTTGCGTTGATAGCTTGCTAGATATGCGTTGCTACTTTGCCAGCTTATAGTTTCTAGCTTGCCAGCTATGTATTTCTAGCTTGC
>NW_019728147.1:0-551 GCF_002891405.2 Cryptotermes secundus | reverse complement strand
CTCCCTAAATTTGCGTTGATATCTTGCTAGCTTTGCTTTGCTAGCATGCTAGCTTTGCCTACCTTGCTTGCTTTCTTGCTTTGGGTTCTATGCTTTCTTGCTTGCTTTGTGTTTCTTGTTTGCTAGATTGGTGTTGATAACTAGCTAGATTTTTGTTGCTAGCTTGCTAGCTTTATGTTGTTGCCCCCTAGATTTGCGTTGCTAGTTTGATAGCTTGCTAGATTTGCGTTGCTTGCTTGCTAGATTTTTTGCTAGCTAGCTAGATTTTCGTTGCTAGCTTGCTAGCTGTCTGTTGTTGACGGCTAGATTTGCGTTGCTGGATTTATAGCTTGCTAGATTTGCGTTGGTAGCTAGCTAGCTTTGCGTTTCTACCTTCCTAGCTTTTCGCTGCTAGCCTGATAGATCTGCGTTGCTAGCATTGCGTTGCTAGGTTGTTAGTTTTGCTTTGCTAGCTTGCTAGCTTTGCATTGCTTGCTCGCTTGCTTTCTTGCTTGTTAGCGTTTCTAGCTTGCAAGATTTGCGTTGCTAGCTTGCTATCTTTGCGTGGCTAG
>NW_019728146.1:0-1172 GCF_002891405.2 Cryptotermes secundus | reverse complement strand
TGCGTTGCTTCCGTGCTTGCTTTGCGTTTCTTGCTTGCTAGCTTTCGTTGGAACATCCTAGCTTTTCGTTGCTAGCTTACCAGCTTTGCGTTGCTTCCGTGCTTGCTTTGCGTTTCTTGCTTGCTAGCTTTCGTTGGAACATCCTAGCTTTTCGTTGCTAGCTTACCAGCTTTGCGTTGCTTCCGTGCTTGCTTTGCGTTTCTTGCTTGCTAGCTTTCGTTGGAACATCCTAGCTTTTCGTTGCTAGCTTACCAGCTTTGCGTTGCTTCCGTGCTTGCTTTGCGTTTCTTGCTTGCTAGCTTTCGTTGGAACATCCTAGCTTTTCGTTGCTAGCTTACCAGCTTTGCGTTGCTACCTTGCTAGCATTCCTTTCCTAGCTTGATAGCATTGCGTTGCTAGCTTGCTAGCTTTGCCTTTCTTGCTTGCTAGCATTGAGTTGCTCTTTTGCTACCTTTGCTTTGCTAGCTTGCTAGCGTTCCGTTGCTACCTTTCCAGTTTTGCGTTGGTAGCATGCCAGGTTTGCGTTGCTAGCTTGGCTGCTTTGCATTTCTGAGATTGCAGCATTTAGTTGTTAGCTTTCCAGCTCTGCGTTGCTAGCTTGGCTGCTTTGCATTTCTGAGATTGCAGCATTTAGTTGTTAGCTTTCCAGCTCTGCGTTGCTAGCTTGCTAGCGTTCCGTTGCTACCTTTCCAGTTTTGCGTTGGTAGCATGCCAGGTTTGCGTTGCTAGCTTGGCTGCTTTGCATTTCTGAGATTGCCAGCATTTAGTTGTTAGCTTTCCAGCTCTGCGTTGCTAGCTTGCTCGCGTTGCGTTGCTAGCTTGCCTGCTTTGCGTTGCTATCTTGCTAGCTTTCCGTTGCTAACTTGCTAACTTGCAAGCTATACGTTGCTTTATTGCTAGCTTTGCGTTGCTAGCTTGTTAGCTCTGCGTTGTTAGATTGCTAGCTTTGTTTTGCTAGCTTGTTAGCAATGTTTTGCAAGCTTACCAGCTTTGCGTTGCTAGCTTTCCAGGTTTTGCCTGGCTAGCTTGCTAGCTATACGTTGCTTCCTTGCTAGCTTTGCGTTGCTATCTTGCTAGTTTTGTGTTGCTTTCTTGCTTGCTTGCTTTGCGTTTAATGCTTGGAAGCCTTGCTTTGCTGGCTTGCTAGCTTTGCGTTGCTATCTTGCTAGCAT
>NW_019728145.1:0-347 GCF_002891405.2 Cryptotermes secundus | reverse complement strand
TTCCAACCACGTAACTTCTGAACCATACACCAGTGCCTTACCGAAGGCCCACCATGATTATGGCAAATATTCGCCTTCGTATTCCACATATCCTACCGCTTCGTTTCTACAAAATTCCTCTTTGCATCTTGCCTCGTTTCAAAATCATTTTACGACTGACGGTTTGCCAGTCACTTTCTTTTAATTTAGAGCCCATTCAGACGCTCATGACCAGATCTTAGTCTTGAAGTAAACTTCACTGTTTGGCCTTTCATCTTTAACGTCCGAAGTGAACCGTTCGGGCCAGTGATGAGTAATGGAATCGCGTGCACACGCCGCTAGTAGAAGCGCATGCACAGTCCTAAATA
>NW_019728144.1:0-1156 GCF_002891405.2 Cryptotermes secundus | reverse complement strand
AGCTGCTATTGAAATCACAGTACTATCAGAATAGAAGTTTTCACAGAATGAGAAATATAATGATTATAATGAATAAATAATACATATTAAGAGACCCTTACAATTGTATTTCTTATCAAAACTTGAACAAATATCACACTTTCATTCTTTATCGCACCGCATAAAAGTAAACAACATGTAAGTATTCATCTGTAACCTCACAGTGACAAATGCAAATAACAAATCTAATGGCCTGTGCTAGGGCTTCATTACATCAAGATTTTGGATATCATTTGGCTAGTAAACTGCTATTTTCTGTTTCTGCTTATATTGTTAATATTAACAAGTCCTCTCGATGCGCATGTATGTTTGGGTTCGTGGGTTCTCTTCTCTCCTGTTGTGTGCTGCCCTGCATATGTGTTTTGGGGTTNATAAAGAGCCCCTTAAAATTGTATTTCTTATCAAACCTTGAACAAATATCACACTTTAATTCTTTATTGCACCGCATAAAAGTAAACAACATGTAAGTATTCATCTGTAGCTTCACAGTGACAAATGCAAATAACAAACCTAATGGCTTGTGCTAGGGCTTCATTACATAGAGATTTTGGACATCATTGGGCTAGGAAACTGTTATCTTCTGTTTTTCCTTATATTGTTAATATTAACAAGTCCTCTCAATGCGCATGTACGTTTGGGTTGATGGGTTGTCTTCTCTCCCGTTGTGTGTTGCCCTGCATATGTGTTTCGGGGTTGGTGGGTTGTGTTCTCTCCTGTTGTGTGTTGTGCTGCATATGTGTGTGTTTGGGTTGATGGGTTGTGTTCTCTCCTGTTGTGTGTTGTGCTGCACATGTGTGTTTGGGTTGGTGGGTTGTGTTCTCTCCCGTTGTGTGTTGTGCTGCACATGTGTGTTTGGATTGGTGGGCTGTGTTCTCTCCTGTTGTGTGTTGCACTGCATATGTGTGTTTGGGTTGATGGGTTGTCTTCTCTCCTGTTGTGTGTTGCGCTGCATATGTGTGTTTGGGTTGGTGGACTGTCTTCTCTCCTGTTGTGTGTTGCTCTGCATATGTGTTTTTGGGTAGGTGGGTTGTGTTCTCTCCTGTTGTGTGTTGTGCTGCACATGTGTGCTTTGGCTGGAGGGTTGTGTTCTCTCCTGTTGTATTGTGCTGTGTGTCTT
>NW_019728143.1:0-448 GCF_002891405.2 Cryptotermes secundus | reverse complement strand
TTTACATACTTGTATATATTGTCACATGATTGAAGTTACTATTGACGAGGTTTGGATTGATAATCAGATTTATTGAACACATTATCACAAAGCTCATGACTACACTTTACAAATCACTATCAAACAAGCTAGTGTTCTCAGGCACTGTCTTCACTGCGCTGCTTTGTAATGTCTTCTGACAGTGGATGTCCCTCTGCTTCCGCGCTCACATACTCAGAGGTTGGTGGCCATCTCACAACTCTCTCGTAATGGCAGCTGATCCTCGTTATATAGCCTCGATATGGACCACAGAGAAAACACTGATTTCAACAGCTTGTCTGTTGTGGCCATTATGTGATGGCTACTGAACCATTGCCTGGCAACAGGTATGTTTGCATAACCGTTACCTATCAGCGGCTGTCTCTGTTGGCTTCACAGTTCTATGTTCCAGCAGAAATGCCACAATATA
>NW_019728142.1:0-393 GCF_002891405.2 Cryptotermes secundus | reverse complement strand
AGTCAAAAGAAGTTTTTTGGTGGATGGTTGTGTTTTGAACTTGTTTGCCTGAGGAGAAGACGGATCGATATTCAGCGCTGTTTTTCTCTTCTGGGTCGCAACGATGGACCCATGGCTCGTCCCCCATCACAATATTCAAAAGAAAGTTCGTCTCCTTCATCACGGTAGCGCTGCAAAAGTTGCTTGCAGCATTCCAATCGATGCTGTTTGTTCTCATCTGTGAGACGGCGTGGTACCCATCGTGCACAGATTTTACGGTATCCCAATTGTTCAACAATGAAGCCGACACGTTCCTTGGATATTCCAATATGGTTTGCAATAGCTTTTGAGTGATTCGCCCATCATTTTCAATCAAATCGTCAACGAGTTTGCGATGATTATCGTCTGTGGCAG
>NW_019728141.1:0-590 GCF_002891405.2 Cryptotermes secundus | reverse complement strand
CCACCGGAAGGGGACTAGCTATCCTGGAGAAGACGCGCCTCCCATCACCAGCAAGAAATGTGAGATCACTGAAAAGTGTAATCCAGGATTGCAATTTCTGAACAGGAAGTTCTTCACTGTTTCTTGCTTTTTGGTGTTTGCTTGCTTGGCTTATTCCACCATCAAGATGGAGGCAGTATGTGTCCTCCAAAATGTTGGCCAATGTCTACTACTGACTATAAAGCATCACATTCAAGAAGATATTATTCTTCAAGGGGAGAGTTCATTAAGCCTTAACTGTTCCATTTACAAGTTCATTTGCTGTTAAGTGTACACTGTATACTTTTACAGTTGTATTATATGAATAGTACCTGCTTTTCACCAAATTCTTCAGTCTTTGCTTTTAGTGATAATATACCAAGGTCCTGTCTAAAAACATCTTCCCACCCCATCTTTGCACTTGCTTCCAATGTGAGGCAGCGGTGTGTGGGGGTGAGCGTTGTCATGCAGGATGATGATGTTTCGTCCCAGAAGTTTATCGCGCAATGCACGACAGAGCTTGTACGGCATCTGGACATAACAAGCAGCATTGATGGTTTGCCCAGGTTCCA
>NW_019728140.1:0-1004 GCF_002891405.2 Cryptotermes secundus | reverse complement strand
TCCGTACCCTAGCAATGGATGTCCTTTATTTTTGCGTGTTCGTTGCAACATGTTTACCTGGCAATCGTCTGTTTTCCAATAATCTGTTTTCGCGGAAAGATGTTTATAGAGCCGTTGCTTAACAGTGGGTCTAGATGTCACAGTACTGACCATTTAGGCTGGGGCCACACGAGCGCACGAAGTACGTCCGTTGCAACGAACGTACTTTATGACGGACGTTGCTGAGGATATCACACATTGCAGAATGCGGTCCGTAATGTTTTGTCTGCAATGGAGCCAGAAGAAAGTGTAGCATTCGCCTATCTTGTTTATTTCTACAACGGACGTCACGATGTTGGTTACAATGGACGCATTTTTTGTGATCGTGTGGCCCCAGCCTTAGACCGTTATTTTCCATGGAACGAGTGAAATGGGAAATATTGATTTCAAAGAACCAGTCGAAGTAGAGGTATGTCAGGAAAAGAGAGTAAGGAAAGCGCGGAGGCCTTTTAAGGGCCTTTTTAAGAACAGAGTCAGCAACAGAAAAGCTACGAGCAAAGGGGACAGAATCTCGTATCTTCCAACCCAGGTATTTTTTGGGGGGTGGGGAACGAAAATAAATGAATTACTACCAGAAACAAATGATGGTTGAGTTTCAGGACACGAAAATCTGAATTTACAGCCACTTAAGCCTTATTAAATGTTTGGCTTCCCTTGGACGATGGAGTATATTGGACAGAGAGCAGGCGTAAGAACATGGCGCCAATGCTCACGGTTCTGCTGTGGAACTGACGAGACGACAGGTGTGCCAACATGTGAAGGGTCATCTATCAAGTGATCCGGAACGTCCTCTCTCGTTTCTACAGACAGTAATTGGAGTTCGGAGCAAATTAAATACAGCTACACGACATCACCGGCAAGAAATTCTTTCTGTAGGTGAGGGAAACACTGTTAAAATCACTGAAAATGAAGCCCTTGAAGTTAACACTCAGATACCTTGTATTTCGGTCACGGTGCACACATGG
>NW_019728139.1:342-489 GCF_002891405.2 Cryptotermes secundus | reverse complement strand
TTTTTTAAATGAAAAAGTGCCCCAGCGATGAATTGGTCGGAAGGGTGCCAAAGGCCTTGCTCTTTGTGCTTGGCCTGTGAGATCCCCAGGCCTCACCGTGTGTGATTTCTTCTTGTGGGGATATGTAAAAGATCACGTTTATGTTCC
>NW_019728139.1:0-252 GCF_002891405.2 Cryptotermes secundus | reverse complement strand
TTCTCTTATCGCACTGATGTTGCCCGTGCTGCAGGTGGTGGCCACATTGAACACTTGTAAGACAGGAAATAAAAGTTGATTGTGAGTAGAATACTTGTGACTTGGCTGGAGTTTTGTATTACTTTCCTTTAATAAAATATTGCGCAATAAAATCGGTTCATTCTTTTTGAATAACCCTGTATTGTGTAATTTATTTATGCGATGCAGGGCATGTTTGCAAGCAGAAGGTGTCACTCTCAGCACCTGTTACAA
>NW_019728138.1:0-5632 GCF_002891405.2 Cryptotermes secundus | reverse complement strand
TCTTCATAGTCACCGCCGTGAAAGCCTCAAATCTTACAATGTTTTCTCTTGTTTGGAACACAGGGAAAAAAAATCAAGTATATGTTAATGTATGGATTTATGATGGATATTTATTACTTTTGTGAAATCCTTACTATTTATGTGAACTTGAATTGTGCATGTATATATNTCTGACTAACTCATGGATCTATGGAATGCTATGTATGTATGTATGTATATGTATGCATCACCGTGGGGAGAGTGGCGGGGCTGGGACTCGCCTATTACCATAGTAACGCGAGCGCTACGTTACCGCCAAGTACCGCTGGGAGGTGGGTGTCCTCCGTTGCGCAACATGTCACAATATTATTTATATTAACTTGAAATCGAGAAAGAATTTTTGTTTAAAATTTAATAAATTAGGTTGAAGAAGGCCAAAATTAGTTTAGAATTCCTTAAATTATCCTGAAAACCCTCAAAATTTGATTAAAATTAATTAATAATTAAATACCCTCAAAATATTTTAGAGAATTCCATAAATTAAAGTGGAGTCTTTGAAAATTTGTTGAAATTCTTTATATTAACTTGAAATCTGGAATAATTTTTGGTCAAAATTTCATAAATTACGTTGAAATCTTTCAAAACCTGGCATATATTCGTTAAAATTATCTTAGCATCAATCAAAATTGACTTAAATTTCACTAATATAATGTACAAATATTCAATAAATTGAACAGAAACCAATTAATAAGATGAAATATTTCACATGTTGACTGAAATTCCTTATATTAACGTAAAATCGTTAATGAATTTTCTGAAAATTTTCATAAAATACGTTGAGTTCTTTCAAAATTTGAATAAAATTCCTTTTGTTAATTTTGAATAACTGAAAATTTTATTAAAACTCATAAATTATATACTAATTAACAGAAATTTAAAGGAATTCCTTATTTAGGGTGAAACATTTTATAAATTTGTTGAAATTTTTTAACTTGAAAAAGTCAAAGAATTTTAAGTTAAAATTATATTTACTTCTTTGAATTCTTTCAAAATTCAATAAAAATATCTTAAATTACTTTCGAATAGTTGAAAATTTCATTAAATATCATGAAATCCATAATGAATTTGATTAAAATTAAATAGTATTTAAATATCGTCAAAGAATTGGATAAAATTCAATAAATTATAGTGGAATCTTTGGAAACTTGTTGAAATTCTATGTATTAACTTGAAATCTTAAATAATATTTGTTCAAAATTTCATAAATTACGATGAAATCATGTGAAACTTTGTTTGTATTGGTTAAATTTAACTTAACATCTATCAAAATTGACTTAAATTTCCCTAATATAAAGTAGAAATCGTCAATAATTTGGACAGTATTCCATTTAATATGAAGAAATCTTTCACATATTGTGTGTAATTCCTTATATTAACGTGAAATCCTCAAAGAATTTTCGGAAAAATTTTCATAAAATAGGTTGATTTCGTTTAAAATTTGTTTAAATTCTATTAATTAACTTAGAATGACTGAAAATTTTATTAAAATTCATTAAATAATATAGTAATTATAAGAAATTAAAAGTAATTCCTTATTTCGAGTGAAACATTTTATAAATTGGAAGAAATTCTTTACTTTAACTTGAAAATTTCAAAGAATTTTAGGTTAAAATTATATTTATTTCGTTGAATTTCTTCAAAATTTAATAAAAATTCTTCAAATTACCTTCGAAACGTTGAAAATTTCTTTAGCTTTCCTGAATTATTATATAAATCGTCAAAGAATCTGTTAGAATTACTGAAATTATAGTGGAATCTTTCAAAAATAATTGATATTGTAACGTGCTTACGTTACTGAATACGCCGTAGAGATCGTTAACTGGTTTATTGAACAATCTACAACTATCGGCTACACTTAATTATCACAACGTTACGGGTTTCCACAGTTTACAAACCCTACAACAAAATCTCTTAACACAATCTTCACTTGTCTTCACGTACTGATAACGCGGGAGCTATACAAGTCTCCCTTAAATACACACTCCGGGTATGACCGTACTCAGCAATCACTATGTCTGGAAAGCACACAATAAGTCTTCCGCTCGCTGACTTCTTAGTTGTCGCACACTCGCAGGCTGCTATGTTTCAACTGATGATCACACTGCTGTGGGTCCGCTTATATAGCCTTGCGCTGTTGCTAGTGTGACGTGGCGGATAGCATAGGACGCTGTTGCTAGCGTGACGTCACCGCTGTTGATTAGCATTGCGTAGTTGCCAGGTTACGGGGCTCGGTTATCTTCGGCTCCGCTCGGCTCTCTTCGGCTCCGCTCGTGACGTCACCGCGCGTTGCGCATTGCGGGGTGATTACTCGCCTATTACGGGAGCGTTACGTTACCGCTGAGGGGTGGGAGGGGAGCGCTGACTCACCCACCGCGTCACTGCTGGTGTGAGGGGGGGCTCGGCTTTTCGCACATGTCACAATATTATTTATATCAACTTGAAATCGAGAAAGAATTTTTGATTAAAATTACATAAATAAGGTTGAAGTATGTCAAAATTAGTTTGGAATTCATTAAATTATCATGAAACCCCTCAAAATTTGATTAAAATTAATTAATAATAAATATCGTCAAAAATTGGGTAGGTTTCCATAAGTTAAATAGGAATCATTGAAAATGTATTGAAATTCTTCATACTAAGTTGAAATCTGGAATAATTCCTTGTCAAAATTTCATATATTTCGTTGAAATCTTTCAAAACCTAGTTTATATTTGTTAAAATTTACTTGGCATCAATCAAAATTAACTTAAATTTCACTCATATGAAGTAGAAATCGTCAATATTTCGGACAGTACTCCATTTAATAAGAAGGAATCTTTCAAATATTGTGTGTAAATCCTTATATTAACGTGAAATCGTGAAAGAATTTTCGCAAAATTTTCATAAAATAGGTTGTTTTCGTTCAAAATTTGTTTAAATTCTATTAATTAATTTGCATTACTGAAGATTTTATTAAAATTAATTAAATAATTTAGAAATCATAAGAAATTTAAAGGATTTTTTTATCTAGGGTAAAACATTTAATAAATTTGAAGAAATTCTTTATTTTAACTTGAAAATATCAAAGAATTGTAGGTTAAAATTGTTTATTTTTTAAATTCTTTCAAAATTCAATAAACATTTCTTAAATGACCATTGAATGGTTGAAAATTCCTTTAAATTTCCTGAAATATGACATAATTAAATCGTCAAAAAATCTGTTAAAGTTTCTGAATTTAGAGTGAAATCTTTTACAACATAATCGATATAATGTATATCAACTTGAAATCCAGAAAGAATTTTTGTTTAAAATTACATAAATTAGGTTGAAGAAGTTCAAAATTAGTTTAGAATTCCTAAAATTGTCATGAAATCCATAATGAATTTGATTAGAAATAATTAAATATCGTCAAAGAATTCGATAGAATTCAATAAATTAAAGTGGAAATTTGGAAATTTGTTGAAATTCTCTATATTATCTTGAAATCTTAAATAACTTTTGTTCAAAATTTCATAAATTACGTTGAAATCGTTCAAAACTTTGTTTATATTGGTTAAATTTAATTTAACATCTATTAAAATTGACTTAAATGTCCCTAATATAAGTAGAAATCGTCAATAATTTGGACAGTATTCCATTTAATAATAAGGAATCTTTTACATATTGTGTGTAAATCCTTATATTAACGTGAAATCGTCAAAGAAAATTCGGAAAAATTTTCATAAAAATAGGTTGATTTCGTTCAAAATCTGTTTACATTCTGTTAATTAACGTAGAATGACTGAAAATTTTATCAAAATTCATTAGATAATATAGGAATTACTAGAAAATTAAAAGGTTTCCATATTTAGAGTGAAACATTTCATAATTTAGTAGAAATTTTGAGAGAATTCCATTTAATAAGAAGAGATCTTTCACATATTGTCTGTAATTCCTTATATTAACATTAATTCGTTAATGAATTTTCGGAAACTTTCCATAAAATACGTTGACATCTTTTAAATTTGAGTACAATTCCTTTAATTAATTTTGAATGAATTAAAATTTTATTAAAATCCATTAAATAATATAGTAATAATCAGGAACTAGATGTAATACCTTAACTTAGAGTGAAATATTTTATAAATTTGTTGAAATTCGTTATTTAACTCAAAAAAGCAAAAGACTTTTAGGTTAAAATTATATAGATTTTATTGAATTCGCTCGAACTTCTTTTAAAATTCCTTAAATTACCTTCGAATCATTAAAAATTTCTTTAAATTTCCTGAAATAATTTGTAAATCGTCAAAAAATCTGCTAGAAATCCAAAAATTGGTGTGAAATCTTTCACAAAAAATTGATATTATTTATATTATGTTGAAATCGGGAAAAAATTTATGGTTAAATTTACATGAATTAACTTGAAGAAGGTCAAAATTACTTTAGATATCCTTAATTCATCATGAAATCCCTTAAAAATTTGATTAAATTTAATTAATAATTAGATATCATCAAAGAAAAATATAGAATTCCATAAATTAGAGTGGAATTTTTGGAATTTTTTTTGAAATTCTTTGTATTAACTTTGAAATCTTAAGTAATTTGCGGTCAAAATTTCATAAATTATGTTGAAATCTTTCACAACTAGGTTTATATTGGTTAAATTTAACTTAACATCTATCAAAATGACTTAATTTTCCCTAATATAAAGCAGAAATCGTCAATAATTTGAAAAGAAAAACATTTATTGGGATCAAATATTTCACATATTGACTGTAATTCCTTATATTAACGTGAAATCGTCAAGAATTGTCGGAAACACTTCATAAAATGGGTTAAGTACGTTCAAAGTTTGTAAAAATTGTTAATTAAATTAGAGTGACCGAAAATTTTATTAAAATTCATTGAATAATATAGTAATTATCAGAAATGTAGGGGAATTTCTTATTTAGAGTGAAACATATTATAAGTTGGTTGAAATTCTTTATTTTAACTTGAAAATTCCAATAATTTTAGAAAAAATTATATAGATTTCTTTGTAACCTTTCATAAGTCAATTAAAATTCCTTATATTACCTTCGATTCTTTATATATTTCTTTAAAAATCCTGTAATATTATATTAATTTTCAAAAAATCTGCTAGAATTCCGAAAGTTAGTGTGAAATTTTACGCAAAATAATTGATATTATTTATATTAACTTGAAATCCAGAAAGAAATATTGGTAAAAATTATATAAATTATGTTGAAGGAGCCAAAATTAGTTTCAAATTCCTTAAATTATTATGAAATCCATCAAGATTTGATTAAAATTAAATAATAATTAAATATCGTCAAGGAAATGTATAGAAATTTATAAATTAAAGTGGCATCTCTTAAATTTGTTGACATTCTCGAAATCTCAAATAATTTGTGTTCAAAATTTCATAAATTAAGTTGAAATCGTTAAATACCTGCTTATATTCGTTAAATTTAACTTAACATCCTTCAAAATTGTGTTAAATTTCCCTAATATAAAGTAGCTATTTTCAATAATTTTGAGAAAATTCCATTTAATATGAAGAAATCTTTCACATATTCTCTGTAATTCCTTATATTAACGTTAATCCGTTAAAGAATTTTCGGAAACTTTTCA
>NW_019728137.1:0-482 GCF_002891405.2 Cryptotermes secundus | reverse complement strand
ATTCGCTACATCGAATACATCGAGAATTTATTTGTCGCGCCATACCCCCGATACGCGACAACTGGTGTGAGAAGTGGGATTTGAACTTACACACGTGATCAACGAAATTAGAACTCAAGACACGTGACAATTTAGTGTCAGGATTTTTACGAACTTAAATACGCCACAAATTGAATTATTGTGCATCGAATATTTTACTGCTAGAAAATGAAGATGCAGCAAATGATGGAAATGCTTCTCAAGGAAGTCAGGGCAAGCCAATTAAAGCAGATGCCGACCGATTGCGGATGGTAGACAGAATGGAAGCCGACCATAAGGATTTCATGGCAAGATGGGAGGCTGACAGACAGGCCTGGCGAGAAGAGATGGCTGCAGAGAGAGAAGCCTTCCAAGCAGAGACGAAAGAAATCGAAGCCAGAACGACCGCCATGCGAACAAAGAGGTTGAAAACCAATTTGAATGCCTGGCAGGAAGAGACGATT
>NW_019728136.1:0-519 GCF_002891405.2 Cryptotermes secundus | reverse complement strand
AGAGGTATTAAAAACATCAGTTGATTCATCCAGCGCGAGAGAATATCGACTGAAACACTGTACTTTGCCTACCATTTGCTGGACAATATTATTTCCCATATTTTCAATCCGACGAGCAACATTATTTGGAGCAAAACTTATCATTTTAAAAAGATTAAGTTTTTCGGGGCACAACTCAGTCACTGCTTCCATCATACACTCTTTGATGATATTGCCATCAGTGAATGGTTTTCCCTTTTTAGCCAACACATAAGTAACGTTATAGCTTACCAAGGTTAAGGCTTCATTTTCCGGTGTTGCTTTCGTAAATAAGTCTTGCTGAGAACACAGACAACGNTTTATCTGAACGCTGCTTTTCTTTGAATTGTGAAAAAGTTGAAGCATGCTTCGTGTCATAGTGATGACGTATATTGTATTCTTTCAACACAGCAACAGTATCTTTACATAACATACATACAGCTTTATCATTTGAACTCGAT
Source organism: Cryptotermes secundus (assembly GCF_002891405.2). Taxonomy (NCBI): domain Eukaryota; kingdom Metazoa; phylum Arthropoda; class Insecta; order Blattodea; family Kalotermitidae; genus Cryptotermes; species Cryptotermes secundus. The sequence goes on along the minus strand of NW_019728136.1, from coordinate 40 downwards.
TGTATGAAAAAATATTATAAATATTAAATATTAAAATATT
>NW_019728135.1:0-694 GCF_002891405.2 Cryptotermes secundus | reverse complement strand
ACGCAAAGCTGGCTAGGTAGCAACGCGATCCTGGCAAGCTTGCAACGCAAAGCTGGCAAGCTAGCAACGCATATCTAGGAAGCTAGCAAGCTAGCAACGGAAAGCTAGCAAGATAGCAACGCAAAGCTTGCATGCTAGCAACGCAAAGCCACCAAGATTACAACGCAAAGCTATAAGCAAGCAACGCATATCGAGGAAATTAGCAAGCTAGCAATCAAAGCTCTCTAGATATCAACGCAAAAGATAGCAAGATTGTAACGCCAAGCTAGCAAGGTAGGAAAAGCAAACCTATCAATTTGGCAAACCAACGCTATCAAGCTAGCAAAGCGAAGCTAGCAAGCTTGCAGCGCAAAGCTAGGAAGCAAGGAACGCAAAGCAAGCAAGCAAGCAACGCAAAGCTAGCAAGCTAGCAACTCAAAGCTTGCAAACTAGAAACTGAAAGCTAGCAATGTAGCAACGAATAGCTAGCAGGGTAGCCACGTATATCTATCAAGCTAGCAACGCAAAACTGGGAAGCTGGCAACGTAAACTGGCAAGCTAGCGACGCAAGCAAACAAGCAAGGAAAAACTACCAAGCTAGCAACGCAAAGCTAGCAAGCTAGCAACGTAAATCTAGCAAGTTACAACGAAATTCTAGCAAGATAGCAATAAAAATCTAGCAAGCTAGCAACGCAAAGCTGGCAAGCTAGCAACG
>NW_019728134.1:0-343 GCF_002891405.2 Cryptotermes secundus | reverse complement strand
TTCAACCAATTTATAAAAGATTTCACCCTAATTTAAGGAATTCCTCCAAAATTTCTGACTATTACTGTATTATGTAACGAATTTCAATAAAATATTAAGAAATTCGAAGTTAATTTAAAGAATTTAAATAAATTATGAACGAAATCATCCTATTTCTTGACAATTTTTCCGAATATTCTTTGACGATTTCATGTTAATATAACAAATTACAGACCATATATGAAAGATTTTCTATTATTAAATGGAATTCTGTCCATATTTTTGACGATTCTTACATTATAATAGGGAAATTTAGTCAAAACTGATTGATATTATGTTAATTTTAACGAATATAAACCAGGTT
>NW_019728133.1:0-425 GCF_002891405.2 Cryptotermes secundus | reverse complement strand
GTCAAATAGACCATATTTGGATAGATAGGAGACGGCATTCAAGTACACTGGATGTCCGATCACTCAGGGCAGCAGATTGTGATACTGACCACTACCTGATGGTGGCAAAGGTGAAGGAAAGACTGGCAGTGAGCAAAAGAACAACACACAGAGTTCATATGGAGAGGTTCAGGCTCAAGAAATTAAACGCGGTAGAGGCTAAAGAGCCATATAGGACATTGGTGGGAAAGCCAGAAGGAAAGAGACCACTGGGAAGACCAAGGCGTAGGTAGGTGGACAATATTAAAATGGATCATACAGAAATAGGATGGGATGGTATGGATTGGATTGGTCTGGCTCGGGATAGGGACCAGTGAAAGGCTTTTGTGAACACGGTAATGAACTTTCGAATTCCATAAAGTGCTGGGAACAAGAACATTAAAGAC
>NW_019728132.1:0-351 GCF_002891405.2 Cryptotermes secundus | reverse complement strand
TTGATAGGTTTGCGTTGCTTTCTTGCTAGCTTTGCTTTGCTAGATTGCAAATTTTGCGTTGCCTGATTGCAAGTTTGCGTTCCTAGCTTGCTACATTTGCGTGGCTATCTTGCTAGCTTTGCGTTGCTAACTTGCAATCTTTCCGTTTCTAGCTTGCTAGCTTTGCTTTGCCAGCTTGCTAGCTTTTCTTTGTTTGCTTGCATGCTTTGCGTTTCTTGCTTGCTAGAATTGAGTTGCTAGCTTGCTAGCTGTGTGTTGCTACCTTGCTAGCTTCTCGTTTATAATTTGCTAGCTTTGAGTTGCTTGCTTGCTTTGTTTTTATTGCTTCCTAACTATCATGGTAGCTTTGGG
>NW_019728131.1:0-552 GCF_002891405.2 Cryptotermes secundus | reverse complement strand
TTACACACTATCGCACCGCTAGTCTCGGTGAAGCGTCTTCTGCTCTGCTCGACCTCAACTGTCCTTAGATTTCGTCGGATATGACTCTTATATCCTGCACTCGGGCTGAATAGGGAACACCTTACCGAAGGGTTTGGTTTCGCCCGCTGCTATACAANGTTGCCGCGGGAATACATTTTTACTGCCTCAAACAATTCGTTGCTCAGATAGTGCTAGCTCACTGTTAGGTTCTCCTCTTCTTCAAGAGGTTTCCTAGGTAGCGTGCTTTCTCATTGTCCGTTGCGTAGCGATGGATGTCTTATAGTCCGGCTTTCAGGCAGCACGTCACATTATGATTAACTAATAAATTCTATTGTGTTGAGCCCTTCTTCAGAAGCCTCCAGTCTCCCAGCTTCTCAAGAATTTACAAATATTTTGTGGGACCGGAAGGTTCATACCTGTGTCCAAAAGAGCCCTATACTGGTGCCTATCTTCAGCAGTCAGTACCACTCCATCTTATTTCTCTAGGATCCATTTTAATATTATTTGCCCACGTACAACTAAGTTTCTTGG
>NW_019728129.1:0-892 GCF_002891405.2 Cryptotermes secundus | reverse complement strand
GCAAAGATAGCAAGCTAGCAACGCAAAGATAGCAAGGTAGGAATGTAAAGCTAGCAAGCTAGCTACGCAAATTTGTATAGCAGCTACGCAAATCTAGCAAGCTATCAACGCAAATCTAGCAATGTAGCAACGTAAAGCTATAAAGCTAGCCACGCAATTCTAGCAAGCTAGCACCGTAAAGCTGGCAAGCTAGAAACGCAAAACTCCCAAGATAGCAACGCAAACCTAGCAATCTAGCAAAGCATATCTAGCAATCTAGCAAGCTAGCAATGCAATGCTAGCTACCTAGCAACGCAAAACTAGCAAGCTAGCAACGCCAATCTAGCAAGTTAACAAAGCAAACCTAGCAAGCTAACAAATAAAGGCTACCAATCTAGCAACCCAAAGCATTCAAGGTAGCAATCGGAAAGCTAGAAAGGCAGCAATGAAAATCAAGCAAGCTAGCAACGAAAATCTAGCAAGCTTGCAACGCAAAGCTGGAAAGATATCAACGCAAACTGGCAAGCTAGCAACGCAAAGCTGGCAAGATAGTAACGCAAAGCTGGCAAGCTAGCAACACGAAGGTGGCAAGCTAGCAAGGCAAAGCTGGCAAGCTAGCAACGCATAACTAGCAAGCTAGAACGGGAAGCTAGCAAGCTAGGTACGCAAATCTAGCAGGCCAGCAACGCAAAGGAAGCAAGCTACAAAGAAATTCTGGCGAGCTAGAAACGCAAAGCTACCAAGCAAGCTATGCAAAGCTACCAAGCTAGGAACGCAAATCTACCAATCTTGCAACGCAAAATTAGCAATCTAGCAACGCAAAGATAGCAAGCTAGTTACGAAAATCTAGCAAGCTAACAACGCAAAACTGGCAAGATTGCAACGCAAACTTGCAAGCTAGCAATGCAAATCT
>NW_019728128.1:0-224 GCF_002891405.2 Cryptotermes secundus | reverse complement strand
AGATAGCAACGCATACATAGCAAGCAAGCAACGCAAAGCTAGCAAACTAGCAACGCAAAAATAGCAACCGAGTACACAAAGCAAACAAGCGAGAACGCAAAGCTAGCAAGCTAGCAACGCAAAAATTCCAACCAAACAACGCAAAGCTACGAAGCTTGCAACGCAAAATTAGCAAGCTTGCAAAGCAAAGCAGCCAAGCAAACTACGCAAAGATTCCAAGCTAG
>NW_019728127.1:0-1334 GCF_002891405.2 Cryptotermes secundus | reverse complement strand
CAAAATCTTTTATTTCAACAGTAGATAGAGACGAGTGGTCAGCTTCACTACGCGATCTCTTTACCCCCGTGGAAATAGCCCCCGGTACCCATTTAAAGGGAGCTGGGTGGGCCTCAGAGCCAGTCCGAACGCTGTGGAGTAGAGAAAGATCTGACACTACCGGGAATTGAAGCTCGGCCATCCAGCCCATAGCCCGTCACTATAGTGACTGAGATATCCGGGCTCCCTTTCACAATGCAACGTTGTAGTTTAATGTATTGAGAGAAGAACATGGGGGGAGTGGGAGGAAACATTCTCAGTGTAACAAATCAACTGATGTGAACAATTGCTTTCGTACACGTCCTTCTGTACGTTTCATACAACTTACACGAGGCAAGTCTATCGAATCCTTCATTTTTACCTTTTATTCTTTTCGTTTGCGCCACCCGGTGTTTGCTCAGAGATGTCGATTTGTTTGTATGGAAACAAGTGGTCTGTCCTAAAGTCTTCAAAGGATTCAGTATTGTGTCTGTAAGTGCCCTTCGCTCAACCTGCAGAACAAGCGACGATATCGAGGGTGTGTCAGAGAATCAGCATTTTGTACATCCTGTTGCCCAGAGAGCAGTGATAGTTTGGTTTCCCCCCTTCCTCGTGGTCTGAGCGTGTGACTGGAATTAATGATACTGCACGTTTGCGTACGGTTGCCATCTTGTCTGCGTAAGAACCCAGACACGTGCCGAGTTTTTAGTTTTATTTGTATATACATTTCTACATCGCTTTCTTCAGAGTGTATCAGTTTTCCTGCCCCGCATACGCCTGCTGATTCAACCCATAAATATCTTACCCTTCGTCTTTAGTGCTTGTATTTGTAATCCAATTTATATTGCTTCTTTCAAAATCCCTATTTCTAATTCTGTGTTACTAATGTTACACTTTTATCTTATAACTCTTAATACAATTTTTTTAGTAACTTTATAAATATTATGAACTCCTGACCGATATGTTCGGTGTGAATGTACTCCTTTAGTTGTTCTGTTTTACAGATATACACTGCAGCGCTTTCCAGAAATAATTCATTCAGTCGTCTGTAATTTGTCAAGACGACAGGTCCAGAGTCTCTTCCAAAACAGTTCCTCAACATGATGCGATCTAGAGCTTTCTCCTTCAAATGAAAATATCCTCTTCTGTCCCCAAGGTCATCCAGCATCTTCTTACGTCTTCTTCCTCGTCTTCTGGTCACTTCTATCCGCCCCTCTATCTTTCCTTCAGTAACTTCTTTTAGAAGGCCGTTACAGCGTAAGATATGACTCATCCAATTAGCCTTCCGTTTTCTTATTTCATATAGGATATTCCTC
>NW_019728126.1:0-612 GCF_002891405.2 Cryptotermes secundus | reverse complement strand
CTAGCAACTCAAAGCTATCAAGCAATCAACGCCCAGCTAGCGAGGAAGCAACACAAAGCTGGCAAACTAGAAACGCAATGTTAGCAAGCTAACAACGGAAAGCTAGCAAGTTAGCAACGTAAAGCTAGCAAGATAGCCACGTAGATCAAGCAAGCTAACAACGCAAAACTGGCAAACATAGCAAAGCTAGCCACGCAAAACCGGCTAGCTAGCAACGCAAACCTGGAAAGCTAACAACGCGAAGCTGAAAACTAGAAAGGCAAAGCAAGCAAGCTGGCAACGCAAAGCTAACAAGCTAACAACGCAAAGCTGGAAAGCTAGCAACGGAAATCTAGCAAGCTAGCGACGAAAAACTAGGAAGATAGCAACTCAAACCTAGCAAGATAGCAATGCAAATCTAGCTAACTTGCAAGCTAGCAACGCCAAGCTAGCAAGCTAGTAACTCAAACTAGCAAGATAGCAACGCAAAGATAGCAAGCTAGGATCGCAAAGCTAGAAAGCTAGCAAGATATAAACGCAAAAATAGCCAGCTAGCAACGCAAATCTAGCAAGGTAACAATGAAAATGTAGCAAGATTTCAACGAGAAGCTAGCAAGGTAGCAACACAAAGCT
>NW_019728125.1:0-506 GCF_002891405.2 Cryptotermes secundus | reverse complement strand
TAGCAGAAGTTTTGGAAGTCTGAAAGAGACTTGAGTTGATGGAAGAACGAACGTCAGTATGTGATCGTAGTCAGAGAAATAGTCGTCCTCAGCAAAATAACCCGCCGAATCAAAGTTGGGACTCCAGGTTCGGAGGGCCAGGACAGGTGCGGCAAGTACAAAGATATGTTCCAAATGAAAGGGAAATTTGGAGAAGTAATAGAGACCAGACGAGCTATAGGGGCGGGACTCTCGTGAAGAAAGAAGCAGACCTGAAGAAAGCAGAAATAACATCTGGGGCAGGAGTAGGGATCAAGAAAGAAATAACCGAGAGGAAAGGCTTAGAGGAACTGAGGAAAACTAAGTGTAGGGAGCCTTGAGGACCGAATTGCTTCCATATTTCAGAAAACTATAAGTTTAGGTCCCTCAGAAATTTTAACGTTGTCTAAAGAAATTGATTGTGACCAAATAGTATTGTTTAGTAATGAGGAAGATTTAAGCAAAAGTCCACAAATTACAATCAAGTT
>NW_019728124.1:0-1825 GCF_002891405.2 Cryptotermes secundus | reverse complement strand
TGGAACGGTGTGCACTCAGCCTCGTGATGATAATTGAGGAGCTATATGAAGGATAGAGTGGCTCTGGTCTAGAAAACTGAAATTAACCGCTGTGGGGTTCATTGCGCTGACCATGTGACATCCTCTATCCGCAAAAGTTGGCACCAAACTTCACCGACAAGTGGCGGTCGATCGGTCGGTATAGTTCGATTGCGGACTAAAATCACGGAGTTTGTTTTAATCTCTGTATTTCAAAGATTTGTTTCGGTACACCATTAAATGGTTTGAAGAAAGGTGAATGTGTATGTGTGTATTCATTGCTCCTGACAAATTTGTAACTGAATTTGGAGTGTACCAGCCTCTCACAGTGGTTCATTGTCCACATTAAAAATGTAGGTCCCCTCTGCTAGCCATCATCTTCATGATGAGCCTGTCATCAAGAGTAAATGGAATTATGCTCTACATGGTCACTCCATACAAATCAGGCAGATGCCATTAAGTTAAAAGACTATGCTGGTAAGATGAGAAATGTCCAGGATATCTGAAGACAAGATGTTATCATCCATGCTATAGAATTATTATTGCTTCCTAATCTTGAACACTGAAGAGCAGCAGGCTGGAAAATTATATGGAGAGCTCATATCTGCAACACCCTTTTGTGATTTCCAAGACTGTTTGTTGCAGACAGGACATACATGATAGTAATCATCCGCCTTCCTTTCTTTTGGCAAAACTAAACTCTCCTCCTGTTACACTCTTAATACTATTAACATAAATGTGGGCTGTTCATTAACTTAACATTTCAGAGGTATACTTCACTGATATTTATTACTTTGACATAAACATCCAAACCAATGTGGAATAGCAGGCAGAGAGTTGAGACATTTGTCTGATCAGTACAACACATGTTTGATCTCTGTAGGGAATAAACAAGGGCTCAGTGTAGGATCTGAAGTTCTCACAGAAGTGGTTGTGAAGAGTACTGTCTTCTGGGATATAGCACTATGTAGGATCTGAGGTTCTCACAGAAATGGTTGTGAAGAGTACTGTCTTCTGGGATATAGCACCATGTAGGAGCTGAGGTTCTCACAGATGTGGTTGTGAAGTGTACTGTCTTCTGGGATATAGCGCCATGTAGGATCTGAGGTTCTCACAGAAGTGGTTGTGAAGATTACTGTCTTCTGGGATATAGCACTATGTAGGATCTGAGGTTCTCACAGAAGTGGTTGCGAAAAGTACTGTCTTCTGGGGTATAGCACTATGTAGGATCTGAGGTTCTCACAGAAGTGGTTGTGAAGAGTACTGTCTTCTGGGATATAGCACTATCTAGGATCTGAGGTTCTCACAGAAGTGGTTGTGAAGAGTACTGTCTTCTGGGATATAACGCTGTGTAACCCACTGAAAGTCAATCGACATTTCAGAGGAACATGTGGCATCCATCTTCAGGATCAAATAAACTTAGAAAATACCAGTGTGAAAGCAGGTGGCAAGCCAAGTAATTGGCTGACCCGAAATTTCGGGTTATGTAAGAAGCAGGAAGGATATTGAAGAGTGGACCTCAGTTCGCATTGCTTTGCCACAGGACGGAATGAAACCACTGGGCTCTCACACAACCACCGAGGGAACCGATTGGAGACAAGAACATAAGTTTATGAGGACCCAAAAAGGGCCAGTTTTCCTAGAGAAGGAAGAGTGTAAGGGTATGTTGGCCAGGGATGCGACATATTGGGGAGAAGAGTTCAAGTGAGTTGAGTTGCAGGCATGCGGTGGGGGATGAGGGGACGATTGAGGCTGTGGTGGTTGCTCGGAGAGGGCATATTTTGTGTTCAGATAAGGGCAGTGTACA
>NW_019728123.1:0-547 GCF_002891405.2 Cryptotermes secundus | reverse complement strand
ATTTTACAGGCTCCATGTGAGAGGATGACATGATTTTCTTGCTGATTTTTTTTTATCAGTTTGCGCCAATAAACAAGTTTCAGAATCATGTTTCCAACAGAGNTTTCCTCTTACGACCTTGAAGGCAGATTTAAGAATTGCAGATGAAATATTGGCGTTCCAAACGCACCATACACAAGGAAACAAGATTTCTGGGATGTTATTTAAAGCCTTCCCCGGTCACGGTAGTCGAGCGTTCTAAGGCGATTACTGTCTTCGCTCTCTCGGAAGCCGGGATCATGGGTTCGAATTCCACTCAGGGCATGCATGTTTGTGTGCGTTTTACTGTGTTTATGTACAGGAAGAGGTCTTGCGACGAGCTGATCACCCGCCCAAGGAGTCCTACCATATGTCTAAGATCTAGGAAACCCGCTGTGAACAGAGAAGTTCATGTAGGTAGGCCTAGACTCACTGGGACTGTAATGCCAAGGAAAAAAAAATACACCTTCATTCGTCGTGCAAGATCATTTAAGAAAATTAATGACATGTAAGTTGTGCAAGAAACTTT
>NW_019728122.1:0-552 GCF_002891405.2 Cryptotermes secundus | reverse complement strand
GCAAGCTAGCAACGATAAGCTTGCAAGCTAGCAAATCATATATATGAAGGTTGAAAGCTAGCAAAGGAAAGCTAGCTATCTAGCTACGCAAAGCTAACAAGCTAGTAACGGAATTCTAAACTGAAAGAAACGCAAATCAAGCAAGCAAGCAACGCAAAGCCAGCAAGATAGCAACGTAAGGCTAGCAAGCTAGAAACGGAATTCTAGAAAGTAGCATCGCAAAGCTGGCAACCTAGCAAAGAAAAGTTGGGGAGCTAGCAACGCATAGCTGGAAAGCTAACAAAGCAAAGCTGGCAATTTATAAACGCCAGGCAGGCAATGTAAAAATGCAAATTAGCAAGCTAGCTACTCAAATCTAGCAAGATAGCAAACTAGAAACGCAAAGCTAGCAGCGCAAAGCTAGGATGGTAGCAACGTAAAGCTAGCAAGCTAGCAACGCAAAGCTAGCAAGCTAGCAACACATAGCTAGCATGCTAGCACCGCAAAGCAAGCAAACTAGCAATGCATACCTAGCAAGCTAGAACCGCAAAGTTAGCAAGGTACTAAGGCACA
>NW_019728121.1:0-1499 GCF_002891405.2 Cryptotermes secundus | reverse complement strand
TGCTAGCTAGATGGCAAGGCAAAGCTAGCTAGATAGCAACGCAAATTTAGCAATATATAAGCTAGCAACTCAAAGCTATCAAGCCATCAAAGCCAAGCTAGCAAGGTAGCATCACAAAGCTAGCAACCTAGCATGCTAGCAACGAATGCTAGCAAGCTAGAAAAGGAAAGCTAGCAAGTTAGCAACGTAAAGATAGCAAGCTAGCCTCGCAAATCTAGCAAGCTAGCAACGCAAAGCTGGCAAGCAAGGAACGCAAACCTGGTAAGCAAGCAACGCAAAGCTGGCAAGCTAGCAATGCAAAGCTTGCAAGCCAGCAACGCAAATCTAGCAATCTAGCAACGCAAAGATAGCAAGCTAGAAACGCAAAGCTAGCAAGCTAGCAACGCAAAGATGGCTAGCTAGCAACGCATAGCTGGAAAGGTAGAAACTCAAAGCTCGCAAGCTAGCAACGCAAATCTCGCAAGATAGCTATGCAAAGCTAGCATGGTAGCAATGCAAATCAAGCAAGCTTGCTACGCAAATCTATCAAGCTAGCAATCTAGCAACGCAAAGCTAGCAAGCTAGCAAAGCGAAGCTCTGAATTAGCAACGCAAAGCTAGCAAGCTGGCAACAAAAAGTAGCAAGCTAATAAAGAATAGCTGGCAAGCTAGCAACGCAAAGCTGGCAAGCTAGCAACGCACACCTAGCAAGATAGCAACGCAAAGCTGGCAAGCAAGCAACGCAAAGCTAGCATGCTAGCAATTCAAAGCTCGCAAGCTAGCCACGCAAAACTAGCAAGCTAGCAAGCCAAAGCTAGGAAGTCAGAAACGCAAAGCTAGCAAGCTAGCAACGCAAAGCTAGCAAGCTATCAAGGCATATAGAGCAAGCTAGCAACGCAAACTTAGCAAGCTAAAACGCAAAGTTATCAAGCTAGCAACTCAAAGCAAGCAAGCTTGCAAATCAAAACTACCAAACTAGCAACGCAAAGGTAGCAAGCTAGCAACGGAAAACAACCAACAAATCTAAGAACATCAAGTTAGCGAGTTAGCAACGCAACGCTAGCAAGATAGCAACGTAAAGTTATCAGGCTAACAACGCATATCTAGCCAACTAGCAACCTAGCAACGCGACACTATCTAGCTAGAAACGCAAAGCAATCAAACTAGCAACGCCAAGCTGCAAAGTAGCAACGCAATCCTACGTAGCTGGCAAAGCAAAGCTAGCAAGCTAGAAACCCAAGTCTACCAAGCTAGCAACGCAAAGCTTGCAAGCTAGCAACGCAAATCTAGCAAGCTAGCAGCGCCAAGCTAGCAATGTAGCAAACAAATCTATCAAGCAGGCAACGAAAAGCTAGCAAGCTAGCAACGCAAATCTACCAAGCTAGAACGCCAAGCTAGCAAGATAGCAACGCAAAGCTAGCAGGCTTGCCATGCAAATCTAGCAAGCTAACAAGGCAAAGCAAGCAAGCAAGAAACGAAAAGCAAGCAAGCAAACAAAGCAAAGCTAGCAAGCAAACAACG
>NW_019728120.1:283-455 GCF_002891405.2 Cryptotermes secundus | reverse complement strand
TCGACCGAGACCCTGAATTTACGTTTAGAAAGAAAGGACCCAATACGTTTGGTCAAACTGTTCGGGAATTCCAATTTCGATAACTTATACAGCAATCCTGAGTGCCGCGTGGTATCAAAGGCTTTCTTGATGTCCAAGAATACGGCAGCCGTAGAACTTTTATAAATTAAGT
>NW_019728120.1:0-223 GCF_002891405.2 Cryptotermes secundus | reverse complement strand
GAAACTGGCTTGCGTTGAGCAGGCCTCTTTCTTCGATATGTTTATGGGGGAATTTCAAAATTACTTTTTCGAATAGTTTTCCTGTCGTGGACAGGAGGCTGATCGGACGTAAATTTTGAGGGAATTTTGGGTCTTTGCCGGGTTTGGGTAAAGTTGTTATTTTTGCTTCCTTCCAAGGATTTGGAAAATAAGAGAGCCGAAAACAATGGTTGAATAAATGAGT
>NW_019728119.1:0-456 GCF_002891405.2 Cryptotermes secundus | reverse complement strand
GCATGCTATTTTTACTTTGCTAACTTGCAAGCTTTCCTTTGCTAGTTTGCTAGCATTCGTTCCTAGCTTGCTAGCTTTGTGATGCAAACTTGCTAGCTTGGCGTTCATTGCTTGGAAGCTTTGAGATGCCATCTTATATATTGTTAGATTTGCGTTGCTAACTATCTAGCTTTGCCTTGCCATATAGTTAGCATTGCGTTGCTAGCTTGCTAGTATTGCGTTGGTAGCTTGGTGTCTTTGGGTTGCTAGCTTGGTAGCTTTGCGTTGATAGCTTGCTAACTTTGCGTTCAAGCTTGCTTGTTTGCTTTGCTAGCTTGCTATCTTTGAGATGCTAGCTTGCTAGCTTTGCGTTGCCAACTTGCTAGCATTCCGTTTCTAGCTTGCTAGAAATTCGTTGCTAGCTTGCGAGCATTGGGTTGCTAGCTTGCCAACTTTTATATGCTAGCTTGCCAGTTT
>NW_019728118.1:0-545 GCF_002891405.2 Cryptotermes secundus | reverse complement strand
AAAAGAATTTCAGAAGTGTCCGCAGTAACTTGGTATTAATTTTTATAAGAGTGACCCCAGCAACGACCGCTTGAAGAAACTTTCCTTGCTAGGGTATAGATATCTTGGCTATTGTTAGGTAAACAACAATTTACAAATTGTTGGAGACGTGTATTCTATTGATAAGTCTAAAGGAATATACATCTAGAGCTCCACAGTATTTGATTACAGAAGATCTGGGAGAACCTTCGTCGTTAAAATTCATTACAAGGTTAGGAACATATTATATTAGCTAAAATGAATTACTATGGTGATAATGGGCTTGATGTATTCTCTAATTAAGTCGTATTTAGAAAATAGATAAAAAAGGGTAAAATTTAGCAAAAAGTTGTCAAATAGGGGCAAAAGCAATATAGGTGTTCCAAAAGTATAGATTTTGGGACCGCTGTTATTTCTGATCTATATAAATGTCTTGCCAGCTTTTATACTGCGTTCTGATGTGTGGAACACTTTTTCTGTGTTATTTGCCGAGGATACGAGTGTAATAGGAAATTAATTAAATTTTA
>NW_019728117.1:1955-10326 GCF_002891405.2 Cryptotermes secundus | reverse complement strand
CCTTTAATCTTTAACGCCCGAAGTGACCCGTTTGGGCCAGTGATGAGTAAGGGAATCGCGCTCACACGCCGCATGCACAGTCCTAAATATTTAATTTTTAATGTAGTAATTACCAGACCGATTTCAGTAAAACCCTAATCGAGGAATTAAAATGGTACCTAAGTGAACAACAACAAAAAGAGTAACGGATGAGTTATGCCCAAACTCATCCACGAGCCTGTACTTTTATTGCAGATTCTGCAGATTAATGTGTTAAAAATATATAGTAAAATTCTATGTACACGCCTGTTTTGTTATCTGCTTGATGTATATATAGGCTGACATGAAACTACAGTATTCGATTTCACTACGAACGCACAGAAAACAGATCGCTCTCTGTATCTCAGCCATGATGCAACTGTCTGTTCACGCCCATAGAAAGGGCAATAATCTCTTGCAGCTATAACTGAAGGTCTTAACACTGAAGAAGGGACCCCTCTAGCCATTTCTTGAATAGCCTTGCATGCTTTCATTCTTCAGCCATTAGTCAAAAGATTCGAAAATCTGAAGAGTATAACATAGATGTAAGGTTTTCCAGCAGAGAACCAAAAGATTTTATTGCTTCCATCTGTTTTATGGCACCAGGGACTGCTAAAATTTGTCAAGTGTTACAAACAGAAAAGACTTTATAATGCAGAATAATTTTGCAGTACGCATCACAATTAAAAGAAAAAATTGACACTATGTTCTTTGCTGATACAAACAAAGTTAATTACAACCAATTATCATACAAATTGTGTTAGACACAGCATTTTTAAACACTATACTTAAAATTGGTCAAGCGCCCTACCAGGAACGGACATTTAAACGCGCTTCAGCAGCGATCATTTAACCATGCTCTGGCCAGCTCAGGCTTATGTTCTGATGCTTGTAAAAGTTCGTTTAATAATGATAAACATATGAACGGAATAGCTCATGGTAGTAAGCCTAGCACCATTGGACCCATAGTTCCAAGCGCAAAAAATCTTACACATACTCAAATTTTTGAGCGATGTGCAAGGTATAGCTCATGGTAGTAAGCCTAGCACCATTGGGCCCATAGTTCCAAGCGCAAAAAATCTTACACATACTCAAATTTTTGAGCGATGTGCAAGGCACAAACGACTAGTTTCAGTTCACATCACGCAGATAATTAAACACTTGAGGCCAAGCTAATTCAGCGCGCGTTAATAGAAAAATATGATAAAACACGCACATGAGTGGAACTAGGATATAAAAGGAGGTAGAAATTTTTGCTACAAACCTAGCTAACAAAAGCAACTACAACTTATTGGTCTGTGCAAACCGCTCCTCTGAAGAATTCATTTCATAGGATAGGGCAGGAGGTACTGGGCAGCCTCGTGAAACTCCCATGTTATTGGTGGGCAACATGTCCGCCATGACACCACCGTGGCATAAACGTTTTGCCTTCGACCGAAACTCTGAATTTTCTCGCGGAAAACATGTGCCAACAGACTTCATTATACTAACGGAAATTTTAATTTCAACTTATACGCACTGTTTTATGGTCCCTGGCCGCAGAGAAATCTCCACTGCGTCTTATAGCCGCCCACGTGTACGTCTACGGCCATGAAATTCATTAGTGCCTACCGGTACCGAATTCTACACTGATGGCATACATCAGGACAAAGTTCATTGTGTTGACTCTCTGCAAACGGCAGCTCAGTGACGGAAAAAATTACCATTTCATGGCACCTGCGACCTCATTGCCCCTTATTCTGAACTACACAACTCCGGCGCTAGCTTCCCAGGCCTCGTTACGTGGTATTTGTGGTGGACACAAAGTGGCCTAGGACAGATTTTCTCCAAGTATGTCGGTTTTCCCTACCAATCTTCGTTCCACCAATTCCTCTACAATCAGCATCATCTAGGATTGGTGCAATAAGCCACAAGTAGCCAAATGGTCTGTCTCGACCCAATAAAATAATAATAATAAAAGAATCCTGTCCAGATCCCGCCCCATTGGCTCCATTTCTCAGAACATCCATCTTAACAGTCTATTTGTATCCCCAAGAGATCTTTCAATTTATTCTACCATAATACTCTATGCATTCTTCTCCTGTGACTGACATGCTCTTGGTTGTTTACTATTGTCCTCAATAAATCTAAGCGAACAGATCACGAATTTCATCCCCCCAAAATATTGTGATATTCTACAACACACACTAGTCCTTAGATTAATTCCATGTTCAGAACCTGTTTGAGATGTTACTTATAAACCTTCCTTACTCAGCCTACATCACATAGTTATGCAACATTTCCCAAACCCCACTTCCCTAAATACAAAATTAATATTCCCTATGGGAAAGTGCAACCACAGACACTATCATTGGCATTTAATTTGCAATTTCTCCTCCCCCATATTTTCACACCATCTCATTTTCGAGTACCTCTGGACTTGCATACTTCTCGTGAAGTATACTGAACAGGGCAAAAACACATTTCACAAATGTTTTGTGGTCATACACCATGGCCCAATCTGAATATCCAAACAATTTCTATCGCAAATCCAGTACATTAAAATAAGACTCTTAAGCTGATCACAGCCAAAATAGATAAATTCTATTGATACCTGTGGCCTCAGACGGAGTCTCCTTGAAGTATCTCAGTTAGTCACTCAACTCATTGCCTGACATTGCTATGCTGCTACAGTTGACAGCCCAATACAAATTTAAAATCCACAAACCCAAAGTGCACACAAATATGAAGAGATGGTGAAATGATAAGCAAAGCCTCGTGGGTAAGTAAAGAGAACCAATTTGAAAATTATTACAAGGATAGGGTTCAACTTAAGAGGGATGTGAAAACAAAGCAAATCCTATAAAACATTATATTACACATTAATGACAAAAACACAAGAGAAAACTTCATGCATAGATAATCAACAGAAGTCAAGAAACTATTACAAAATACACAGTGTGAAAACTGGGATGAGGGAGAGTCCAACATGGGCTTTAAGCCTTTATTTCAATCCAATATTCTTCTCTCAATGTTATGTCCATATATGGATGGAATTATTGGGGATCATCAGCGTGGGTTTCAATATAACAGACAGATCAGATCTTTTGCATTTGTCAGATATTGGAGAAGAAATGGGAGTACGATGATACAGTACATCAGCTATTCATAGACTTCAAGAAAGCCTATAATTCAGTTAAGAGGGATATTCTTATAGAGTTTGGGATACCCATGAAACTTGTTAGGTTGATTAAAATGTGTTTAAACAAAATGGACAGTAATNTTCAGTCCAGAACCTTTTGTCTTCTCGTCTGTTGTCCAAAAACATAAAAATTAGAATATGAAAAACTATAATTTTGCCTGTGGTTCTGTATGGGTGTGAAATTTGGTCTCTGACATTAAGGGAGAAACACAGACTGAGGGTGTTTGAGAGCAGGATGTTGAGGAGAATATTTGGACCAAAGAGAGATGAAGTGACAGGAGGTTGGAGAAAACTGCATAATGAGGAGCTTCATAACGTGTACTCTTCTCCAAGTATAATTAGAATGATCAAGTCAAGGAGGATGAGGTGGGCAGGGCATGTAGAACGAATGGGGAAGATGAGGAATGCATAGAGGATATTGGTGGGAAAGCCAGAAGGAAAGAGCCACTGGGAAGACCAAGGCATAGGTGGGCAGACAATATTAAAATGGATCTAAGAGATAGAGGATGGGATGGTATGGACTGGATTGATCTGGCTCAGGATAGGGACCAGAGGAAGGCTCTTGTGAACTTGGTAATGAACCTTCGGGTTCCATAAAATGCTGGGATTGTCTTGAGTAGCTGCAGAATTGGCGGATCCTCCAGAAGGGCTCAGCTACATGAGTAAGTAAGTAAGTTCACACAATTTCAGTATATTTTTACAGGAAATACCACTGCCATATAAGCCTTTGAAGAACTGTATAAATATGTACAGATAAGCTAAATGGTCATCAGTCAAATTCTGAAATATAATTACACTACATGATCACATCTGTTGCTCATCCTTGAATTCCAGCCCCTTCTCTGTTTAACACATAACAATACTGAAATGATTTTTCACCAATTTATATCATGTATAGCCAGACCAGATAATCACCCCAATTTCAACATAAATTCAAGTTAAACATGATAGATGATCACTAAGTTTACAAGACATATGCAGTGAAACCCTTATTTCATGTTTGTTGATTTAAGGTTTTCCTTAACTTAATGTTCAGTTTCAACAATCCAACATCAATGATCTCAGTGCTGAACTACCCGTTTAAAGACTTTCCTTGGTTTAGCATTCAAATCCACTGGGTCTTAAATGCATATAACAGGTATCACTGTGTGTCAGACTGTTTTTCTGTCACCTATCCACAGAACTCAGCTTTCTGTTCTTTCAACCAGTGTTTCAATCCTGGTTTCAAGTCATGGGTTACTGATACAAATAACTTATTTTAATATTTACAGTTACTGTACATGTATATCAGATTAAACCTACTGGTAATACCACAGATTTAAAACTAATAATTGAAGTGGAAACAGCAGAGAAATAGCTGAAAGAATGAGTCAGAAGATGCTTGAAATAAAGTATAAAAAATGCACATCACAGAACGATAAAAAGTCTGAAACCTTCATAGGAACCATGTAGTTTATAAGCCCTACAGTGATGCTGTATTATCTATACTGAAGATTCAATGAATCACTTCAAGATTCATGCCTTGTAAACTTACTGACACCACTTAAAATTAATTATTAGACTGTGTCTGAAACATCTCTGAAGGTGCTTCAACATCAGATGGTAAGGTAGATGATTATCTTGTCAATAGAAAGTTATAAGATTCTATTTTCAACATATGATAGGAACCAAGATCACCATACGAGTGATCTCAATGAACACACAGGATTTTTCTTTTGTAAGTTTGAATCCTCAAGATATAATGATGTACACTCAAAGATGTTTTACTGAAAGTCTACAAGTCCCTGGTTAAAGCCCCTAATATAACTATCATAAGCATGTTACAAAACTTTTCTACCGAGCCCAACTGAGTTCTTGATCACACATGAACCTCTGAGGACAAACTGAATAACATGATAATAGAAAAGCCATGTTAAATGAGTAACATTTATAGAAGAAACACTGGTATGGGAAAACTGAAATACTCGAAAAAAATCTGGCTTCCACGCCACTATGTCAACTACAGATGTTGGGGCCTGAATCTGGCTTCTGTGGGGAGAAACTGATTTCTAACGTTTCTGCCATCAATTCTTTATGAAACTGTGTTCAGTGAGCAGTCCCAGTTCTTCTTAATGTTGTAAGGGTAACAAGACAACCTAACTTCTGGGTTCATGATTACTCAATTAAAAGTCCCACAGTATAGGATACCGAGTTTCTGAAAATTCCTAATGTTAAGTAAACTATGGCACAGAACCTAAAATATTTCTACAACCCTGAGCTGCTGTTTTATCTACATTTATACAGCAAGTAATTAGGTCACTGTAGCTACAACCTTGATGCAGAGACAATGGATCTAGTCTATTATAATAAGAATATTTTTCTTTCGTATCATTAAAATTTAAGTATCCTTTCAAACTAGGATCAGCCACATCAGAAAATCTGAGACGGCTGCAGTGAATTCAAATGATGAAGTAACATGTCAAGCAAGGTAAAGCATTTTAAATACCAAACAATCATTCAGCAGAAGGTACATCAGGACTTCATTGTATGTCAGTCAGTGTTCTGCATCAGAGATTGGTATTACAGCATTTACAGCTGCTACTTGTAGGATTACTGTATCAAACTATGATGTAACACATATATGTGTGTGTGTATATATATATATAATCACAAAGATGATATACCATTATGTGATTTTGGTGAATATTTTATACAGATAACACAACACTGCTATGCAACTCATAAAACTATTTGTATACATTGTTCCCTCAAAGAGATAAAATTTCTCCACCTCCTGTACATGGAGGTGAGTGACAAATTTTTCAGCTGCTGTTTCCGCATCAAAACCAGTTTTAAATCTGTAGTCTCCTGAATACTGCTTCACCCATTTCCAATCCTGACGAAACTCCTGTAAGGTCAAAACTGACGATACTGCGAAAGCAGCAAGTGAAATACGAGGGACAATTAGTAAATAGGTCATAACTGGAAGTAAAACAGCTGTCATGGATGTCACAGCTTCATGACTGTCTAGGTAGCATATGTACATACACGTTAAGATGCTGGTTTCAGTAGTCAACATAGCAACTGTGCTTGAGGATGTACTACTGAAGAGCAGCGTTCTATTGTGTGCTTTTGGGAGCAAAAGACTGAATGCAAAGGATATTCATAAGGAAATGTTTCCTGTTTATGGTGGGAAGTGCTTGTCAACGTAAAGTGGTTCACAACTGGATGGAAACGTTTTGCTGATGACAAAGAAGTTGAAAAAGAAGTGTGGAATTAGCTGAGACAACAGTAAAAAAAACTTCTATGCTTTGGGTTTCAACACACTGATAAAGTGATGGGACAAGTGTATCAATGTTGGTGGAGGATATGTCAAGAAATAAATTTCTATTTCAGATTCGAATATCACATGTTTTATATCCATTTGTGACCTATGTATGGACTCTCCCTCATAGTAGTTGAAAGAGCACAACATTCGCTTCAGTGGGCAGATGACAGAAGAGAAAATTGTTCTAGAGTAAGTGTAAATTTAAATTGGTACTACAGAAATTGCAGCTGGTTCCTGTGTCGTTGTGAGGCCATGGAGTCTGGAAAAGGCTGACTAACATGACAGTAAACATATATCAGACTGCATGGCATCACATTCCAGAAGATCACCATCAATACCTCATATTTCACATGGATGATAAAGGTATTGGTAGAGTAGTCCCTGTGCTTAACTAATTAAGCACTATGCCATGAAGGCATTTTGGGGAGTGAATGTATAAATTCACATTTTCTTGACTTCAGCACTAGCTGCAGGTGAGTGGTTAGCTTCATGCCCTGGCCGCTTTATCCCTGGGGAAAGAGCCCCCGGTACCCATTGGATACGAGGTTGGGTGCACCCCAGAGCCGGTTTGGACGCTGTGGCGAAAAGAAAATTCTTGACCCTACCAGAACTAGAACACCAACCCCTTGGTCGTCCAGCCCGTAGCCAGTCGCTATACCAACTACACTATCCAAGCTCCTTCACATGGATGCTTACTGTATAAAAACTGTGATGCACATTTTACAGACATGTAACAAATATAAACAAAACACAATGCACATGGAACTGCATTTTCTATATCCTGAGGTCTGTTTATCTGCATCTTCTAATACACTCATTGTCTCCTATTGCTATACTGGGTCAAGTAAAAGCTTTGATCTACTGACCACAAGTTGGATGACATACTTAGTGTTTGTGCATGGGCATGTGTGTGTGTGTGTGTGTGGGGGGGGCACTGTACAACAGAAATTCTTTTGTAGTGCAACTACTAGCAGTCCCAACAACAAATGGGCAAGAGTATTTCACTAAATTATATCTAGAGAAGGCACCATTCACAGGCTTAACAGGCCCTTAGATTAACATATTCAAAAGGGCTTCCATCATATAATCACAAACATACTTACACTTTCTGTGACTGAATATGCATTACAAGCAGAAAACACAGTTTCTGTACAAAAACATTCTAATATAAAATTAAAGTTTATCATCAAGATGTCACAGATATGGTAGAGTTCACATTCATGCTCATTTTAAAGAATCAAACATAAGAACAGGCATCATAATGTAATGATTTAACTCTTTCTTATAAGATGTAAAATGCAAAACACTCCACAATCCTTGTTACAAATTCACTACCATATGTATTTCAGCTTGGTCAGCCATCCTCAGGACCAGCATTTAGTTTAATTTAAATTTAGGACAGAAGGCAAGAAAATATACCTGATGACTGTACTGCTGACTGGACTTTTAACAATGGAAGAGAGATCAGACACCCTAGGTCTAAAGCTAAATTAAAATATCTGAAGGAAAAATGAACGTTCTTGCAACATTACCATTCACCTTTTCGCATACATCCGCCTGTCTGCTTAAACAATCCAGCTCATTTAATTATATTTTGAATGTACATGCAATTTTGGTTTCAGTAGAAGCAAACTGTGTTCTGTTGGATGCCTTAAGTTTAGAGGATAATTCTGTCTCAAGATGCGAGTTGAAATATGAATATCAACATAGCTTTTGAACTAATTTCATAGATCAGAGATAAAAAGAGTGTGATTCAGTCAATTTCCTATTATCTATTATAATAAAATATTCTGAACAAGATTTACTTAGCAGTACAAAACAGTGACCATATGAACATTAAAACGCTAAACCCAAGTCACAAGGAG
>NW_019728117.1:0-1601 GCF_002891405.2 Cryptotermes secundus | reverse complement strand
GAGAGTGTGTGTGTGTGTGTGGGGGGGGGGAAGATGTAGGAGGCTATGATGGGCTTCATATGTAGCTAAGCTTATAATGCATACAGTTTATGGTGAACATACAAATATGTTAAAAGATGGTCATTTGAAAGATGGTGGTGGAAACATGCATACCCTGAAGAAACGTTGTGAGGATGGGATGTAGATACAATCTGCTCAGGATTATGTCCAAGAAGAGATTCTGGTATCAGCTGTGTAAAATCTTCAGGTTCTACTAACAGGGAGTTACGCACTTAAATTCAGTCACAACTGACAAAAGCTGAAGATATTGGTGTGTTTCAAAGGGCTACAAACTTGGGGGATCTTTGTTATAAAGTACATGATGGAAAAAGGACATCAGATTTAGATGTCTGAATGTCAGGAATTTGTATTTGGTGGATTAATTTAAATCAACAGACAGAGAATTCGGAAGATCTTTGACATACATGATATGACGGTATGCGGTGGATTGAATCTGACTCAGGATAAGGGCGAACTGACCTCTTCTGCTGCTTTTTAACTTGACCTTGTCTTCGAACCTGAAGATGTATATGATGTGTTCCTCCAAAAAGTCAGGCTCTCTGAGCTAGAAAGCATTACAAACCAGATGAACACACTGTTCATTCCAAGCCAGTTCTACCCCAGGCATGTGACAAAAGATATAAAATTCTCTTCAACAATTCCTTCAGCAATAACAGACTACAACTTCACATTTCCATAACGACTTACACTAAACTAACCTTTGATTTCAGAACTACAAGGCTTAATGTGGCTAATACAAAAAGCTGAAACTGGCCATGACCTCAAGCCAGTTCCATCCACCTCCCATTCTCGCAACCCACCTCTCTAAAATAAGTCTTAATGTTATCTATTGCAGGTGGCCATTCCAAGAGATTCTGTACCAGAACTCTGTATACAATTTTAGTTTCCTCATCTAACCAACACATTCAGCCCATCACAACTTCCTTGACATCACTATCCTAACAATATATCATTTACATAAATGACAAATTTCCTTAAGAGTTTCATCTTCTGGGACGTAATGCCATGTGGTCCATTAAAAGTCAAGTGATGTTTGCAAGGTTTACTTGCTGCATGCTCCATGCTGGTTTCTTGCTTGGCTTACTCTTCAACATGAAGATGGAGGTGACAAAATCCTCGGAAACACTGACTTTTCAATGTATAACATGGTACTACAGAAATCTCCATAACCACAGGTGTGAGAACCTCAAATCCTAACAATAAATTTCTTTATTATGTCTTATCTTCAATCATCAACTTTTTCATCCTTCTTAGGTCCAAACACTGAGAGCATTGTCTTCAAGCATGTGCAAATTTATGTTTTCCCTTCAAAGCAGCAGACTGTTTCAGTCATATAAAACCACAGACAAAATTAGTGTTTTATATATCTTGACCTTTACTGTTATGGAAAGCAGACTTGATTATAACAGTATGTGGACTGGAACAGAGGCATTTTCAGCATGCTTTCTTGTCCTAATTCCATATCATAGTATTTAATTTACGATTTTATAACTCTTGGTTACATTTGTCATTAAAGTAGAGGCACTTCTGGAAATTATTTT
>NW_019728116.1:0-764 GCF_002891405.2 Cryptotermes secundus | reverse complement strand
CCCTTTAATTTCTACTGTCCCCATACCCTACCAGTACTGGTGCCCATTATCAGTCCCTTTCTTCCAGCGAGGTTGGCCCTCTACTGGCAGTGGTATCTGATAATTAATCCCTTTCTGTCAGCGAGGTCGATCCTCATCTGGCAGTGGTACCTAATACTTTCTCCATCTACCGGAGGCATTGGAAACTACTTGGGCGGGAAAATTTGCCTAATTTAGCTCAGAGGTCTCCTAGGGACATGAGGTTCTTTAACATGCTGTAAATCTACAACATGGGACACATGGCTTAAAGTCCCTCCCGGAGGACTTGTTCCCTGAATTTTTCTGCCTTTAAAAATTCCACGACCTCCTCCAGGTTTGAACCCACGTACCTTTAGTCATGAGGTGGGAATGTTACCCCTAGACTACGGAGGCCGCTTTTACTGGATATAAGTGTCTTCTCTTCTACTGTGACTGGCTTGGTTCTGATTTATGAATTGGTTACTTCTTCAGCTTCTGCTGCCCACTGATTAGTACTCCAAAGCTGAATGCTCAACTTCTGAATTCTCCTATGACTGAATTAGTAAACTAACTGAACAAACTCTCCTGAACTGAAGTCTCAAATCAAGTCTAAGTCAAAGTCAGTCACACTGCAACTGACAGTCAGTCAGAAGGTCTCAGTGTTGAACACCATCTGGGGCTCATGACCAGATATTTATTACTGTGTGACACTTATGGTCTTCTTTTTGTGGGGCACCCTCTCTGACAAGAGGACGGGTCTGTCTTTT
>NW_019728115.1:0-469 GCF_002891405.2 Cryptotermes secundus | reverse complement strand
ATACAACAATAGTCGAGAGTGATCAAGTCGAGTCTCGGGAATTCGGAGTTGCAGCAATGGCAAGAACGTAATTAAATGTGATAAAAAATCATGTGTTATTTGAATTCACAGTGAGACTGATAAATCCATTGCCAGGAAACGGCTAGTGAAGACTGAGAATCCTAGTGCGTGTGTAACGGTGAACTGCAGAGTGTGCAGGATAGCGATAGCGTGTGAATGTATAAGGTGCAGTAAATTCAATCATCCAATCCAAAGCCCCCTTATAAGTCACCCCTACACGTGGCGGTATTCTTATTTTTAGTTTTTAAATTATATACACAATAAACTTCAAACCCATTCAGATTTTCATACTACATATGAAAAAACATTTCTCTCTTAGCGAGATTTGGTTTCCAATGTCTTCTTCTGTAAAGGCAGCAGCTATTGTATGAGCATTAGTGATCATTCAGTCCCTTCATTATAACATTAA
>NW_019728114.1:0-654 GCF_002891405.2 Cryptotermes secundus | reverse complement strand
AACTTATAAAAGTGTCACATTTGACGGAAGGAACTTGATTGTCAAATTAATTATAATAGTAGTTGAAAAGAGTGCCAGTCCGACACTGATACCGAAAGTCACAGTGGCGAAGATGCCTTTTACTCACAAAGTAATACTGGCTCAGTAGGTTTATACCTCTTCCAAGACACAAAATAAAAACGATGTACAAAGATATATATATGACAGTCTGACACTGACTTTTTAACTGATAAAGAAATATTAGACAATCCAACACTGACTTCATAACTGATAATTCGTCACTGGAAACCAATCCTTGCATGCGTCACACTTCCTTGAAGGCTCTGGAAGCACTCACATGCAAGCACCGATGAATATTTCCTCATCAGTTCTCGAAACAAAGCTGGGCTATATTTGGCTGACCAGGTCATAAATAGTCATATCTAAACGTAAATAGTATTGAAACCAGTACCCTGATAAACGATTTCATTGTTCAGAGCTAACAAATGAACCTCTGACATGACCTTGCATGGGTTTGTTTTGGTTTCAAACCCAAGATCAAACTGTCAGCACTCCCAAAGAGAGCACGTGTCCTGCTGCATATACGGTAAAACTTGGTTATAGCAACATCGGTTTGTGCGACACCTTGTCTATTGCGTCAAATATTCAATGGTA
>NW_019728113.1:0-1182 GCF_002891405.2 Cryptotermes secundus | reverse complement strand
TAAGTGACGTCAATTCACGTCAAGTCAAGTCAAGTCACGCCAAGTCACGCCAAGCCACGTCAAGTCACGCCAAGTTACGTCACGTCACTTCACATCACTTCACCTCACCTCACCTCACCTAACCTCACCTAACCTCACCTTACTTAAGAGCATGGAATGGTACCCCTCAGTTACTGATCGATGCGCACAACACTACTGCGCAAACGTAACCTACCCTCCCCTAACCTAACCCAACCTAACTTAACCTAACTTAACCTAACCTAGCCTAACTTCGCCTCGCCCAGCTCCGTCTCGCTTCGCATTACGTCAAATTACGTCAAGTCACGCCTAGCCACGCCAAGTCACGTCAAGTCACGCCAAGTGACGTCAATTCACGTCAAGTTACGTCAAGTCACGCAAAGTCACGCCAAGTTACGTCAAGTCAAATCACGTCACCTCACGTCACCTCACCTCACCTAACCTCACATAACCTCACGACATCTCACCTCACATCCCCTAAAATAACAGCAGGTAATGATACCATTCGGTTACTGATTGATGCGCAAGTCTCCTGCTCAAACCTAAACTAACCTAACCTAACCTAACCTAAACTAACCTAACATAACCTAATCTAGCTTAACTTAGGCTAGCGTTGCCTCGCCTCGCCTCGCCTCGCCCCGTCTCAAGTCAAGTTATGTCAAGCCACGTCTATTCATGCAAAGTCACATCAAATCACGTAAAGTCACGCCAAGTCACGTGAATTCACGTCAAGTCGCGCCAAGTCACGTCAAGTAACGCCAAACACGGAAAGTCACAAAAAGTCAAGTCACGCCAAGGCAAGTTAAGTCACGTCAATTCACACCAAGTCACGTTAAGTCACGTCAACTCACGGCACCTCATCTCAACTAACCTCACCCAACTTAACAGCAGCGAATGATACCCCTCAGTTACTGATTGATGCGCACAAGTCTACTGCGCAAAACCTAACTTAACCCAACCTAACTTAACTTAACCTAACTTAACCTCGCCTAACCTAACCTAACCTAGCCTCGCATCGCCACGTCTCGCTTTGCCTTACGTCAAGTACGTGAAACCACGTCAAGTCACGCAAAGTCACGTCATGTCACGTCAAATCACGCCAAGTCACGTCAACTCATCTCACCTCACCTCACCTAACTTAACAGCAGGAAATGGTACCCCTCA
>NW_019728112.1:246-453 GCF_002891405.2 Cryptotermes secundus | reverse complement strand
AACGAAAAATTAGCAAGCTAGGAACGAAAACTAGCAAGCTAGCAAAGCAAAGCCAGCAAAATAGCAACGAAATCTAGCAAATTAACAACGCAAATCTAGCAATCTAGCAAGCTAGTAACGCAAAGCTAGCAAGCTAGAAACGCAAAGCTAGCAAGCTAGCAAAGCAAAGCTAGCAAGCGAACAACGCATAGCTAGGAGAAACGTAAA
>NW_019728112.1:0-175 GCF_002891405.2 Cryptotermes secundus | reverse complement strand
GAAAGATAGAGACGCAAATCTAGCATGCTAGAGACTCAAAGCTAGCATGATAGCAACGCATATCTAGCAAGCTAACAATCTTGAAACGGAAACTAGCAAGCTAGCAACGCAATGATATCAAGGTAGCAATGCAAATATATCATGCTAGCAAGCTACCAACGGAAAGCTAGCAAAC
>NW_019728111.1:314-489 GCF_002891405.2 Cryptotermes secundus | reverse complement strand
AACCACTACTTCTCAGTAAAAATTTGTTGCCCCGTGAATCGAACCCGGACCTCTGAAACTGTAGCCAGGTACTCTGACCACTGGACCACGAAAGCGGTCAGATTTATGATACACATTTTGATAACAACTCGGTATTTGCTTTGCTCTTCTTATTACAGCAATATGCAAAGCTGAC
>NW_019728111.1:0-202 GCF_002891405.2 Cryptotermes secundus | reverse complement strand
CTGGATTCCCACGGCGGCGGCCCGAGTTCGATTCCGGGTGTGGTCAAGTGGGATTTGTGGTGGACAAAATGGCGCTGGGGCGGGTTTTCTCCGAGTACTTCGGTTTCCTCTGTCAATCTTCATTCCACCAAATTCACTATCATCATAATCACGCGTAGTAGGTACAATAGGCCAATCAATGGCCGCCGTGCCGAGTGGACCC
>NW_019728110.1:269-380 GCF_002891405.2 Cryptotermes secundus | reverse complement strand
CCGTTGTTGGTCAACGGGACGTTGAACGAGTTACCACGAAGACAGGCTCTTGATAAACGTTCCCAAGTTGCGCTACAGTGGAACGAGGATACGCAACAGGAAGGAAAGCGG
>NW_019728110.1:0-228 GCF_002891405.2 Cryptotermes secundus | reverse complement strand
ATGCGCGCTGGTTGCTACACAGCGTTTCTGTAAACATCTCTCGGTACCGTTGTCCAGCAACGCCTCTGTAAACACGGCGATTACGCAACAGTGAAGCGAAGTGCGTTTTCCGCTGTCCGACTGTGGGTTTATAAGAGAATCTAGAATGGTGTTTATTTAGTGAGGAGAGAGAAGTCTAGGGTTTTTTTGGCAACTTTGGTATGTTATTTCCTATATCCCACTTTGTTC
>NW_019728109.1:0-652 GCF_002891405.2 Cryptotermes secundus | reverse complement strand
CCCATATAAATGTTGGGTCTGGTATTTACATTGTTTGAGATTGATATGTTGGTGGCTCTAACCTTTATTGTTTGTTTTCCCTGGATTAGCCTGTGATAGTACTCACATCCTTTATAATTGGCGGGATGGCCTCCTCCACACAATGCACAAGTGGCTGGTGTTGCCTTGGATTTTTTACAGCTTTCAGTACTGTGCTGCCCTCCGCATTTCACACACACGAATGGTCTGTTGCAGTAAGACTTGGAATGACCATAAAGTTGACACGTCGTACACTGTACAATACCATTTTTGGCCTTATGGGGCCGTTCTATTTTGATGTTGACATTTTGCAGTCTTTCAATATTGTAGACTTCTTTGTTGTTTGCTGGTTCAAGGTCGACGAAAAAGAGGTTGAGGGTTGCTTGGTAGCTCTATGTCTGACATTTATGATGTTCCTCACTTTGTGTCCTAGATTGTTTAATTCAGATGCTATTTCTGCAGTTGGGATGGAGTTATGAAGATGTCTGATAACTACTCTGTAGGCACGATCTTCTTTCAGNGCCCGCTGCTGGTGCTCGTTTAAATGCCCGTTGCTCCCTTGCGTTTTAATGTCCGTTCCTGTTAGGCCGTTAATCAATTTTAAGCGTTGTGTTTAAAAATGCTGTATCTAGCA
>NW_019728108.1:0-405 GCF_002891405.2 Cryptotermes secundus | reverse complement strand
CACAACTTCCCAGTTACTGCCATCGGCAGTATCACAAATACTTCTACTATAGTTACTGCCGTGCACTCGATACAACCCAACTCGTCGACTGCTAGATTGCAACTGACTGGTTACTCTCTCTCTAGGCACTAGCTCAATACTCACTCACTACTGAATAGTGTTCGCTGCTCCTTATTTGGGCTCGACACGGACAACACAGAAAACACGTGATAGGTACCACTGTTGTATAACGTCATGTTTACCGATTGCCTAACAAGAGTCGTTGCACAGGCTCCCTTGTTGCGTCACTGTGGGAAGTGTTGTTACGTCACCGCGGGAGGGGAGGGAGTGTTTACCGAACGTTGCGTAATAATGGGATTTGTGGGGGTATATGACGTCACTCGCGAGACCTCAGAGTTCACGTGA
>NW_019728107.1:0-508 GCF_002891405.2 Cryptotermes secundus | reverse complement strand
GTAGGAGGCTTCTTGGTCGGTATGAGGATACGTCGGTTGGGTTTTACCCAGGTTTTAATATCATTATGATTTGGGCGGTTTTTAGCGGGAGGGGCCAGTAGTTTTGTAGGAGAATAGCGTTGAGTAGGTATAGGAGTTTCAGTCGTCCTTTTGGCAGTTGTTTTAGAATTTCGGTGGTGATGAGGTCCAGTCCTGGGGCTTTTTTGCATTTTAGTGTGTTTATTGCTGTGTGGATCTCCTTTAGCGTGAAATGTTTTGGTTGTTTGGGTATTTGCATGGTTTCATTGAGAATTGAGTCTACTTCCTGCAGTGGTAGGTTGTCCTGGGGGGTGAGTACTTCTTGTAAGTGTTCTGAAAACAATTCAGCTTTCTCATGATCGCTTCTTGCCCATTTGCTTGGAGGAGTCATGCACTTACGTATTGGTGGGGTACCTGGTGTTTGTCGTCTTTTGTTCCGTATGGGTTTTGAACCGTGCAACGGTTCTTCTCTGTGAAGTTCTTTGGAGTC
>NW_019728106.1:0-1778 GCF_002891405.2 Cryptotermes secundus | reverse complement strand
CTTTAAATTTCTGATGATAACTATATTATTTAATGAATTTTAATATAATTTTCAGTTATTCTAAGTTAATTAAAAATATAAACGTATTTTGAAAGAAATGAACTTATTTTATGAATATTTTCCAAAAATTCTTTGACGATTTCAAGATATTATAAGGAATTACAGTCAATATGTGAACTATTTCATCTTATTAAATTGTTTTCTGTTCAAGCTATTGAAGATTTCTACAATGTATTATGGAAATTTAAGTCAATTTTGATTGATGCTAAGTTAATTTTAACGAATATAAACGAGGTTTTGAAAGATTTCAACGTAATTAATGAAATTGTGCCCAAAATTATACCAGATTTCAAGTAAATATGAAGACTTTCAAAAGTTTTCAAAGATTAGAAATATATTTAAGAAAATTTATGCAATTTTTTTGACGATATTTAATTATTAATTAATTTCAATCAAATTTTGAGGGGTTTCGTGATAATTTAAGGAATTCTAAACTTATTATGACCTTTTTCAACTTAATTTATGAATTTTTAAACAAAAATTCGTTATCGATTACAAGTTTATATAAATAATATAAATTATTTGTTAAAGAATTCACTCTAAATTCAGGATTTGTAACATATTCTTTGACGATTTACATAATATTTCAGGAAATATAAGACATTTTCTACAACTCGAAGATAATTTAAGGAATTTTTATTGAATTGTGATAGAATTCAAAGAAAGGAAAATAATTTTAACCAAAAATTCTTTGACTTATCAAGTTAAAATAAAGAATTTCAACCAATTTATAAAATGTTTCTCTCTAAATAAGGAATTCCTTTAATTTTCTAATAATTACTATATCAATTAATGAATTTTAATTACATTTTATTCATTCTAAGTTAATTAAAAGAATTCAAAGAAGTTTTGAAGGAAATCGTCTTTTTATGAAAACTTTTTCTGAAAATTCTTTGACGATTTCACGTTAATATAAGGATTTACACGCAATATGCGAAAGATTTCTTATATTTAAATGGAATACTGTCCAAATTATTGAAGATTTCTACTTTATATTAGGGAAATTTAAGTCAATTCTCAAAGATATTAAGTTAAATTTAACGAATATAAACCAGGTTTTGAACGATTTCAACGTAATTTATGAAATTTCGACCAAAATTATTATAATATTGATGGATTTCATGATAATTTAAGAAATTCTAAACTAATTTTGTCTCAATTATACATAATTTGTATAATTTTTACCAATATTTCTTTCTGGATTTCAAGTTAATATTGTAACGTGTTTCGTTAATGAAGATGCCGTAGAGATGGTTAATTGATTTATTTAACAATCTACAAGTAACGGCTACAATTACTTATCACACAGTTGCGGGGTTTCACAGTTTATAACCCTAATCGCATTAATCTGTTACCACTGTTGCGGGGTTTCATGATTTATAACCTTATGCGCAAATCAGCTCACTCTGCCTTCAGTAGTCTACACGTTTACAGTACGGGAGCTATGTATCACTGTATCACACACTCCCAATTACACAATCACATACACGTCCGGTTCTTCTTTCCGCGACAGCTGCTCTACTCCAACTGTGTTCGGCTGACTGGAGAACTGTTGATAACACACTCGGTCGTCTACTACTTAACTCTGCGGTAGCCACATTACAACTCACTCGGCGACTGTTACGTTATAACTCGACTCGCAGGGTGCTGCCTTGAGAACTGTTGATTACACACTCGGCGACTGTCACATTACAACTCGACTCGGCGACTGTTACTTT
>NW_019728105.1:0-242 GCF_002891405.2 Cryptotermes secundus | reverse complement strand
ATCTCAACTCACTCCAACAATTGGAGAGAAAAGTCTGGAGGAAGACGCGTGTTCATATCACAAGTTTTGGTACAAAACAAGCGAATCCAGTCACTTATAGCACATCTGGAAGTTAGTTGACACAAATATACATCATACGGTTTTGGTGTGCGAAGTGTACAGAATGAAGGTATTACGGAGAGGCTGTATCTCCGCACCTTTCATCCCCGAAACTACTATCCGGGTTGCAGTTAATTTAGTAC
>NW_019728104.1:256-422 GCF_002891405.2 Cryptotermes secundus | reverse complement strand
TACTTAACTTTGGAATCAACTGATGGATATGGTTTTTCCAGTTTAAATTATTATCAATTTGCATGCCAAGGAATTTTGTGTTTACTCCCGATTCTATATATTTATCATTATATCCCATGTTTAATGGATATTGTGGTGAGTTTTTTGTTATAAATGTTATTACATT
>NW_019728104.1:0-221 GCF_002891405.2 Cryptotermes secundus | reverse complement strand
TTAAACTTGCTGCTGACATACTGTCTTACTATGTCTTATCTGGCAAAAGGGTTGAGGAAGTTTATGTTTATATTGCACATATCCAGTCACGTCTGAACCTTTCTGTATGCACGAGTGTGGGCGAAGTCTTATCGTACTTTGTCCTTCAGAAATTAACCACACAGAGGTACTGTTCATGGAATATCCCCACAATGCCCCCTCGCTTCCTAGCCACTTTCAGA
>NW_019728103.1:0-1341 GCF_002891405.2 Cryptotermes secundus | reverse complement strand
TTAGAAGTCGCGACTTCCAGAACCGGATGCTGATGGAGTTTGATTCGCTACACCGACGTCAGAGATCTGACAAATCCGTGGCATGAATCGTCGGTTTAATTAACACAAGAAATATTGTGTACAGTCGCCGCCGAGTGAACTCCAAGTCTCGCGTAGCTAAATCTGAAATGAGAAAGTGACAGCGAGGTGTCAGTGAAATTGCCACACCCCTTTTGGGGCAATTTAAATCCTTCTTCATGGAAATTCTGTTTGTAAAGATGCACTTCCCTATTGCTTTGAATAGAGTTTTGAGTAAAATAAAGGGAATACGTACGCCATATAACGAAGATACGACTTACATTAGATTAATTTAATTTAAAGCTTCTTGAAGAATCTCTTAATCCAAATCCCACACACATCTCGTTCATTTTCTAAACATTAAGTTATTTTGTAAATAACTGGCGTCTGATTAACGGGCAGTTACCTAGCAACGCTCTGTCCACCCACGTCACAATGTTATAACATGAACTCCTGTACCAAAGAAAAAGCAGTAGCTGTCAATGCACACGCAGTGAACATTGCACTTTTCATAAGCGGAATGTCAGTTTTGAAATAAATTCTTACCCCAAAGAAAACACTCCGCGTCTCAGTTTTAAATATATATTAGTTAATGACTTATAGGGACAAAAAAATGGCTGTTCGTTCTGAGAAATGGACTAGACTAACTTGTGGCCGGTCACGGTAGCCGAGCGGTCTAAGGCATGTACTGTCTTCGCTCGCTTGGAAACCGGGATCGTGGGTTCGAATCCCACTCAGGGCATGGATGCTTAGTTTGTTTGTGTGCGTTTTTCTGTGTTTGTGTACAGGTAGAGGCCTTGCGACGAGCTGATCACCCGTCCAAGGAGTCCTACCGTATGTGTAAGATCCAGAAAAACCGAAGTGAACGGAGAAGTTCATGGAGATAGGCCTAGGTCCACTGGGGCTGTAGTGCCAAGGAAAGAAAGAAGACTAACTTGTGGCCTGTGCCCTGTGTTTATCTAATTAACATCGCTATTCAGTCAAGAATTTTTGTCTTCTACTCTGATGACTAAGAACGTAAACATTTGAATATACAAAAGTATATCTTTTTCCAGTGGTTCTGTATGGGTGTGAAATTGGTCTCTATCATTAAGAGAGGAACAGAGACTGAGGTTGTTTGAGGACAGGATGTTGAGGAAAATATTCGGACCGAAGAGGGATGAAGTGACGGGAGGTTGGAGAAAACTGCATAATGAGGTGCTTAATAATTTGTACGCTTCTCAAAGTATAATTAGAACGCTCAAGTCAAGGAGGATGAGGTGGGCAAGGCATGTAGCACGAATG
>NW_019728102.1:332-563 GCF_002891405.2 Cryptotermes secundus | reverse complement strand
CGTAAGTAGCTTGGTAGCTTTGCTTTGCAATCTTACTTGTTTTGCTTTGCTATCTTGGTAGCTTATCGTTGGCAGCTTGATAGGTTTGCTTTGCTACCTTGCTAGCTTGGCCACGCTAGCTTGCTAGCTTTGCGTTGCATGATATCTAGCTCTGCGTTGCTAGCTTGCTAGATATGCGTTGCTAACTTGCCAGCTTAGCGTAGATATTTTGCCAGCTATGCTAGCTTGCCA
>NW_019728102.1:0-149 GCF_002891405.2 Cryptotermes secundus | reverse complement strand
TTGCTAGCATTGCGTTGCCTGCGTGATAGGTGTGCGTTGCTACCTTGCTAACTTGACGTTGCTAGCTTGCTAGCTTTGCGTTACTAGCTAGATATCTTTGCATATTTAGCTTTCTAGATTGCTAGATATGCGTTGCTAACTTGATAGCT
>NW_019728101.1:0-417 GCF_002891405.2 Cryptotermes secundus | reverse complement strand
ATAAGTATCAGTCTGGCATGGTCACACACATTTCTTCCTGTAATATTGCAATATTATCTTCCCTTCATGTTTCAGTCTTGACATGCATAGATTTTCATATCACTCTTGACATGCACAGATTTTTGCTTCAGTCTTGACAGGCACAGATTTTCACTTCAGTGTTGACATGCATAGATTTTCACTTCAGTCTTGACATGACCAGATTTTTGTGGCACAGCCTCAAGAGAAAAGACTATCTGAAAGAGCCAAGCATGGATGACAGGGCAGCAAAATGGGTGTCAGAGAAATGCTGTAACTTGCTTGCTATCACTGCACAGCAACAGCTCCTTGCTCTTATGGCAGATGAGTCCATTGAGGTTTCGTGTTGGTCGTAGGCCTGAAACAATTACATGAATAGCATTAAAAAACAGATTCCGA
>NW_019728100.1:0-630 GCF_002891405.2 Cryptotermes secundus | reverse complement strand
CGAGGACGTTTCTCTTCCTCTAGGTTTCCGAACTCTCCTCGGGCTCAGTTACCAGCTTCTCGCTTCTCACAACTGTAATTCTCAACTGACTCAACAACTGACATACTACTTATATAGGCCTTCACGGACCGCACAGAAAACATCTCTTCCACTATTGCGTATTATTTTTACTGCCGGGGAAACAACTTGTCCACAGAGACATTCTCTATCAACGGCCGTCGTACTGTCGCCTGTTTACGCTGCTGATACTTGGCAATGGATCTACATGTCAAAATAATACGAATAATAATACACGTATTAACACCAACACACAGCAGAGACGAAAGATAAGTACAACAAATGCATATAAAGATTATGACAAATGTTTAAAAAAGAGACAGTTTTATCCAGGAACTTCTTTTTATATCTGAGAAACAGAAAAGAGACTTCCATTGCTCGGTTTCAGGGGCGAACTTGTCGGCCTAACTCGATAACACACTCCTCGGTCGGAATATCATTTGAGGGCCACTGCCCTGCAATACCAGAAATTGCATTGCAACCGCGGTTCTCCCTGATAAGCAGCTACTGTGATATCTAGTTCATATCCTGCAAACAGTCAGATTTCCTACATATCGTTTCCCTCTTCTTCAT
>NW_019728099.1:0-416 GCF_002891405.2 Cryptotermes secundus | reverse complement strand
CAATGCACTGATGCAACCGTTTTCTGAAGTTCCCCTCTGCACGTTTGAACATGTGCGCTGGAATTTGGGCTACTTCCTGCCAAATAACATTCTTCAGCTGAAGCAGGTTTGTGGGGCGATGTTTAAAAACCTCTGCCTTGAGGTATCCCCATAAAATAAAATAAAATCACAGGGCGTTAGATCAGATGAGTGCGCTGCCCACGGGATGTCACCTCGAAGCGAGATGAGCCGTCCAGGGAACTTTGCCCTCAAAACTGTCATTGAAGCTCGGGCTGTGTGGGCCGTGGCACCATCTTGTTGGAGCCAGACATTTCCTAGATGCATTTCTTCAAGAGCTGGTTCGAAAAGGTTTTTAATCGTGTCCACATACCGCTGTGAATTGACAGTAAGTGCATGATTGTCTTCTTCAAAAAAAT
>NW_019728098.1:0-828 GCF_002891405.2 Cryptotermes secundus | reverse complement strand
ACCCACACCCCACAGTCCTCGACCAAATCCACAGCGCATTCTGCCAGCAACGGACAATATGAACGCACATAAGCAGACACGTGTATGTATGTAACTGAGTAATTTACATGGATACATAAACACGAGGATGATTATTACAAGGAAAAGGGCAGCTGCTATACCCAGCTGTGAGCCTTGGTCAACTTCTTCCAGTCTTTCCTAAACCTCAGCCCAAGGCAAAAGTGAGCACTAGTAATGCCTCGCTTGCTTTACGACCCATGGCTGGAATTTGAATATTAACGTTGCAAGGTATGCAATAGACAGACCTGACTGACTGCTAAATTGCTGGTGGCCCTCGCCAGCACAGTTATTCTTGCTTTTATTGACTTAAGTGCACCTAATTAATATTACAAAATTCAGTTCGTACCTCACAGGAAACACACCCCGTCTCCATAACAACACTTTCACATCGCTCTAACAGCCGTGGCTACCGTATTTATTGCTAAGTGTAGGGATTGAATTCTTGATATTACCAATCAACAATCAAATTCCTTCCGTCAAATGTGACACTTTTTTAAGTTTTCCACCTCGTCACCACCTGCCTTACATGTTTCGGCTCACCACGGAGCCATCATCAGAGGCATTTATAGTAGAAAAAGAAATCACCAACACACAAAACTTCACTTTGTCCAAGATAGCCACGTTCCAGTTAATTAAAATAATTACAAATAGTTAAAATTACCCAGAATGTCGGTTCACTAAAAGTTTTTCACACACCACAGAAAGACCTTAAACTTATAAAAATCTTGATATTACGTTTGGCTGTTCTCTAACAGGTCCGCAGCAGGA
>NW_019728097.1:0-379 GCF_002891405.2 Cryptotermes secundus | reverse complement strand
GTTGCTAGCTTGATAGCTTTGTGTTGCTAGCTTGCTTGGTTTGCGTTGCTAGCTTGCTTGATTACTTTGCGTTTCTTGCTTGATAGGTTTGCCTTGCTAGCTTAGTAGCATTGCGTTGCTAGCTTGCTAGGTTTTGGTTGCCACCTTGCTAGGTGTCCGTTGCTACATTGCTAGCTTGGCGTTGCTAGTTATCTAGCTTTGCGTTGCTAGCTAGCTTGCTTTTCGTTCCTAGCTTTCTAGATAGCTAAATATGGGTTGCTAGCTTGATGGTTTTGCGTTGCTATCATGTTAGGTTGCGCTGCTAGCTTGCTATATTTGCGTTGCTAGATTGTTGGCTTTGCTTTGCTAGCTTGCTAGATATGCGTTGCTAGCTTGCTAG
>NW_019728096.1:0-1923 GCF_002891405.2 Cryptotermes secundus | reverse complement strand
GGGTAAAACGGGCAGGGGCGTGAAGTTGACCACTCACACACACCTAGTGCCAGGTTGAGAATCCCTGCATCTGTACCTTCACTTCTCCCTACGTCTTCGTATAGTGCTATCTACTTAGCTAATTAAGGACAGTAACAAGTTTACCTATACACGTCATATAACAGTTGTATTTAAAATGTTTACATTTGGTAGGCATGTTTGTGTACACACACACACATATATCTATTTAATATATACGGGGGCACGCAGTAGCGTAGTTTGTTGAGGGGCTATGCTACAAGTCGGAAGGTCGCGGGTTCAAGTCCCGATGATGTCATTGGATTTTTTCAGTTTACCTAATCCTTCCAGCCGCACTAGGCCCTGGGGTTTACTCAGCCTCTAACAGAAATTAGTACCAGGAATTAATTAAATAATTTTCCTGGGGAGCAAAGCGCGGCCGGCGCGTAAGGCTGACAATGTTACTGCCATCTTTAAGCCTATTGTGTAGATAATGTGGGACCCTCAACGTCTCACAACCCTATGAGCCTTCACGGCCTGGTACAGGGATAGCGTTACTTTTTCTTACTATATATAAGAAAGCTATTCAAAAATTAACCTCCGCTGAGCTGTTAACAGAACAAGCAATAAGAAAATATTATTAGATATAAAATACGTACACCATTAAGCTACTTCTCAACTTTGCCAGCACCACAATTGAGGCACTTGTGTCGGAGAATTAAGTTTTTGTATGCCTGTGTCAAGTCTGCCGTCCATGAGCTCAGCCACATTTTGTCACCTTCCATCAACTTCTCATTACTGCTCGAAAGCTGTGATCTCAACCAATTCTTCAGGTAGATAAACAGGTGACCGTCGCTCAGAGCGATATCAGGTCTGTAAGGAGGGTGGTCCAACAACTCCCAGTTGAAATCCTCCAGCACTGTCNTGAGCTCAGCCACATTTTGTCACCTTCCATCAACTTCTCATTACTGTTGGAAAACTGTGATCTCAACCAATTCTTCAGGTAGATAAACAGGTGACCGTCACTCAGAGCGATATCAGGTTTGTAAGGAGGGTGGTCAAACAACTCCCAGTTGAAATCCTCCAGCAGTGTTCGTGTGCGAGTACAAAAACTGAGAAGACAAATGGAAAATTTATTGATATGAGTACTGCCGGTGAAAATAAATAAAAATTACTATAGAGGCTTTATTTAAAAGTATAAAAAAGCAATATATCGATAGAAGACTCAGATGTTGTACTTATTCTTGAACGCAATAATGCGGGTTTGAAGAAAATGTCAGGTTTTGTCCGAACAGACATCTGGNTGCCGGTGAAAATAAATAAAAATTACTATAGAGGCTTTATTTAAAATTATAAAAAAAGCAGTATATCAATAGAAGACTCAGATGTTGTACTTATTCTTGAACGTAATAATGCGAGTTTGAAGAAAATGTCAGGTTTTGTCCGAACAGACACGTGACTCATCTGCCTTCCTAAATACCATACACTTTTTAAAGTATGTAATCGATTATGAACAGAATTTTTCATTTTTCATATTTCGATACGTATTATCAATAACCCGATCAGCGAGGTGTTACTGCAATTATGTATGTATTTTATGACTTACGGTTGCTGTCGTTTAAGGGAAAGAGAACAACCGCAAGAATTATTAGTAATTAAATTAGCTATCGTTTTACATGTTAAGAATGTGTATGTCTTATATAACATTTTATTTAAAACAACTGGCATTCATCGTAGCCTCGGCACGGACTGCATAGAAAACACTGCTTCCTGCGCTTTCTCTGATGTTGCGTACATATCCGTTGCCGCAGGTGTGTTTACCGGACCGTTGCCTAGCGATGGCCGATTCTTCTAGCTCCTCTGTTCCTCTTTTCAGACTTCATGTCAGAATGTTGTCATCAACATCGTCTATTTCGTCGCCTGGTT
>NW_019728095.1:0-451 GCF_002891405.2 Cryptotermes secundus | reverse complement strand
GTATGCCGTTTCTCACAGCGAGCGATTTCCATTGGGCCCAGTAGCATTTGTACGTGGGGCTCCGATCCGCGATATCTTGCTTCATGTTCTCGGCCCATTTCATTATTAACCTTCCTTTCATAGGGGCAGTCATTCCCGAAATGGCCCAGTTCTCCACAACTCCAGCACCCTGATTGTCTTCCGTCTCTTCGTTGGGTGGGGGGCGATCGGTACTTCCGGTATGTCTTGGTGCTATCTTCATGAGGTCTGGCTGCTACCAGTACCACCTGCAGCTCTAGTGCTTGTCGGAGGGCCTCGTTTACCGTCTTCTCCCCTCCCAGCAGCAGCTGAATTTTTATATCGGCATCTCGTATTCCGTATACGTAGGCTTTTCCTGCCTCTCTTCCTATGTGATCTGCAGGTAGAGTGGGGTAGGCACGACGGGCAAGCAGTTCGATGGCCGTGGCAAAGT
>NW_019728094.1:0-520 GCF_002891405.2 Cryptotermes secundus | reverse complement strand
ACAAAATCTTTATAATGGCAGTCCCTTTCAAGTAAAGTGTGTGTTGTTGTTGTTGTTGCTTTTTTTTTCAACTCTGAAGAAGTCCATTATGTAAGGAAGTCCACTAATATCTTTTTTAATCTTCTTTCAGTGGAGTGCTGTGGTGAATACCTGGCAACAGATGTTTGGTGATCACCTTGTGAACACATTTGAAGCTATTCGTTTGTAGTCTGGTTTGAACAATAATCCAACTGTGGGACAGTTTGTAGATGCCCTGAAGACTAACATCATCAGTGCACTNTCTGTGTGGAACTAGTTGTGAGGATGATGGTGCTACTGTTGTGTGTAACCTATAGTCATTGTTCAGGGCACCTGATGCTTCTTCACCAAATCCGTCCACAAGTCATGGCAAGGAAACCCCTGATGAATTTCCTGAGCTTCCATGTTACTCAACAAGTACAGAAGGACATGGTTCCTGCAGTACATGCTGGTGACTTGGAAGTGTTCTCAGTAGCCTATGTCAGTGGTTCCATTGCCAGAC
>NW_019728093.1:0-534 GCF_002891405.2 Cryptotermes secundus | reverse complement strand
TATAACACACCTCAATGCTCCTCGAGGAACCCACCCTCACGAGGCAATCCTATTCCCAACTATCCCATCCCCGATTACAGTAAAATTAAACCGAAAATCAACTCCGGTGTCACACCAAATAATGGAAGGAAAAACAGAGAGGTGAGTGGTGTGGTAGCATGTTGCGTGGTCCAGATATAAGGGAGCAATAAGCATCGTATGTGGTGGAAGTTCTGATTCTATTTGCTTCATGTTTACACCTTTGTAATAACTGAAACATATAAATGTTCATTGTCCGTTAATTATCATAGAAAGAAATATTGCCATATACGAGTAGAAGATGGTACAGCACTTCTGAAAAACCGCTATGACAGCCATAAATGTACGCCCTCATAATGTTTCTTACGTTTATTGTTATCTTAATAACGAACGTCTTTGCGTTTTAAAAGCAACAGTTATTATCAATATAACAGCATCCAAGAATAAGAATAAGGAATTCAAGTAGACTTGTGTGCCCACTTTTGTCCTGTCCATCAAGAGGTTGTCGATCTGAAC
>NW_019728092.1:0-1863 GCF_002891405.2 Cryptotermes secundus | reverse complement strand
GTGTTCGACGACAATTTATAATGAAGTGACCAACTATGTCGTTAACAGAAGTTAAATTATATGTCGGACGATTCACTTGGAGACAGNTACTGGAAAGTTGCTCTCACGTAATCACATGACTGTATTCATTTCTGTTGCAGATAAATCAAAAGACGGACAGAGCAAAACAATGGTGTCACAAGTGTCGATTGCCATGTCCCCCATTGTGCTGTCGCAGAAGAACAAGGAACTTCCTGAGGTGTTCGACGACAATTTATAATGAAGTGACCAACTATGTCGTTAACAGAAGTTAAATTATATGTCGGACGATTCACTTGGAGACAGAGAAACTCTATATATGAGTTAATCTTTCACTGCAACAGTATATAAGGAAGTCTTTTTAGGCGGTTAGTGTGGAGTTGATGTCTGACGTGTCAGAGACTGTCTCCATCATCAGGTATTTATGTGATGAATGCTGTGCTCGCGCGCTATACAAAAGAGACAGAGGTAAGAAAGTGCAGTGTGTAAAAAGAGGAAGTCATGGGAGAAGTGCAAGGCACTTTATTGGGGGTGAAAAAGAACATCATTTTAGTAGGTTTCCAGATTTCTGATAAAAGAGTCCCGAAGTCGATGAGCGAAGTGTGAGAGAAGGACGTAAGTGAGGATGAATAGTGGGTAACACTACTATTTAAGGGGGGCGGGGAACCGAAATATTTTCTTGCTTTGAAAATTCCCAGGCAGTGCCCTTTGTCGTTCTCGTGAGGTACGTCTGAGAGAGTATAAAAGTTGGGAAGTGAAAAGGGTGGAGGACTAAGAAATACACTTTGTTATGAGCAGATGAACGTAATTAAGTTGGTGCTTTACGGTATATGATCGCAGTTTTTACATTAACGTTGTAAGAACTATATTAAGAGTACAAATTTGATATAACACTGGGGGCTTACATTACAGCAAAATTTTCATGTCAACATTGGTCTAACGCCCAAGCATCGATCATACAGATCGACACATATACCGTGGGTGCTTCAGCAGGAATCCGTACGAGCCTTGAAATTAACTCTATCACTTAGGGGAAAAACGGACTACGAGTACATACGTACTCGTATATATCTCGCATCTTTCTTCCAGACACCTTAATAATCATGGTAACAAAGATTCATGTAACAATGAATTAGCTCGAAATTATCTTTAAACTCAATTCGAAACTTCCGCATCAACTTTTGTTTCATGAACTGTAGCTGTTTCGTACCAGCCCTAAAATGATATTACTTTTTGCTGCTGTAATATCGTCCTCGAAGTTACTGCTAACTCAACATAGGCCAGCATTAGTATCACAGGCTTGTCACTCGAAATACACACAAGCGCTGGTCACGTAATCATATTTAATCTCTCTCCCCACACACAATACCTAAAATAATAACACGTGCCTTTCCCTCGGTGTAGCCCAGTAGCTGCAGGCAGCGTGTAAGGCTGACAACATCACCGCCATTTGTGAGCCGATTGTCTAGAAACATTTGGGTGCCTAGACGCCTCACAACCCTATGGGTCTCCACAGCCTGATACAGAGATAGCTTTAGCATTTTTACTCCAGTACCTGAGGTGGGATGTTGAATGATCGATGTTGAAGCACGTGGGATTCGAATACACCCAAAATTCTACCCCACAATCTGCTTGTTGGGGCAATAACGGAACAGACTTGGCGAGAGGAAGGCCTTACCTGTATCACTCTCTCTATTATGTATTTTGTATAACTTACATCCCCATATTTTCTCCCCAGTGATCATTTGACATTTTTCATGTTCTCAAAGGAATCCTCGTCATCAATATAAAGCAATGTCCGTATCACTGTATCCTTAATTTAACTATGCTTTCTTTTAGTATTTC
>NW_019728091.1:0-443 GCF_002891405.2 Cryptotermes secundus | reverse complement strand
GCTAAATATACAGACCTACTTTATCATACAGAAGTGAGGTGGCTGGCACGTGGAAATGTTCTGAACCGAGTGTTNCAAAACTGAACTTGAAATTTGTATTGTTGATCAAAAGCTTGTTCTTGCAGATAAGTTTACAAACTCCTCATGGGCTGCACATCTCACATATTTAGCTGACATTTTTGAGTATGTGGATGCATTGAACAAAGAATTGCAAGGAAAAAACATCAATATAATTTCAGCCAGAGAAAAGATTTCAGCGTTTGGATCAAAGCTTTTATATTGGAGACAGAAAGCAGAACAAAACAAGATTGCTGCCTTTTCAAGGTTGGCTTTGTTTTTGGAAGATTGTGAAAATATTACTTTTGACGACATCAAGTGTGACGTCGGCTCCTGTCCGTGTCTGTGTGCGCACTTCTCCCCTCTACTTTCTCTACTGTCCCCTT
>NW_019728090.1:0-411 GCF_002891405.2 Cryptotermes secundus | reverse complement strand
CAAGGGGTCCACCTCACCCTCACTGGTTCATGGGTCGACCTCCTGATGTGTCATCGGTGATATCTTGATTAGAGGAGGCCACTCAACTTCACTGGCTGACTTCCTCTAATATGAGACTGAGGTGTCGTGTGTGCTCTTCGCATGGGAAACGGAGTTACATCCGGAGAAAGTGCATGAATTGTGATGCCGGAGTCAGCATTTCTGGATGTTTCCAACAGTACCACATGAAGGCAACATTCAGTTAGATGACACAGGAGGGAAGACTGTCTTCTTATAAAGCTGGTGCCCAAAAATAATGTAAGTAGAACAGGAATTTCTATCTTAAAATTAGATTTTAAAACACTATGCGCACGTGTGGACTGCGCATACCCAGACGGTGTCGCACGGCCACTTGGCTATACTTTAAAGGTC
>NW_019728089.1:4262-5841 GCF_002891405.2 Cryptotermes secundus | reverse complement strand
TTGTTATAGTTTGAATGTTGGCGCCTTATATCTGCATATTGTGTAAAGGGCGCTCTTTTTCCATTCTTTTGTCTTTCTTGTCCTGCATGGTGAATTAGTGATAGCAGTCAGAGTCTGACGCTGCCTGAGAGTTTGTGTGTTCAACCTTCTTGTGATAAAGAGGGACATTACCCTGTCTCGTTCTTTGTGATTTTCTCTATAGTTAATACTGTGCTTAAACTGGTAAATTGAACTGACAGTGTCATTTATTTATACTGTTTCCATCGTCTCAACAGGTTATAGGCCCAGGAACATTACTATAGATTTACCAGTGTTGTGTTGGTTGTGTGACTAAAATAGAGAAGCGATAAGTGAACAAAGAATAACGACCAACATGGAGCCTACAGTTCAGATGCCCAAACTGAAAAATGAAAATTGGAACACTTGGAAGTTTCAAATCAAAGTAGTTCAAACTGCGAAGGATCTTTTTGAATATGTTGATGGTACAAAAGAAGCTCCTACAGAAAGCGCTCTGTTGTCAACTTGGAAAAAGGCAGACACTCGAGCTCAAGAAGTGCTCGTCACCCGAATGGGGCCTATACCTCTTACCCATATAATGAACTGCACTACATCTCGTGAAATGTGGAAGAAACTACAGTCTGTATATGAGAGGGAATCAGACGTTAGTGTTCATTTGCTGTACCAACAGTTTTACTCATTGAAATTTGAGGATAACATGAACACCTATTTAACAGCAACAAACAACCTAGTTGCTACGCTCAGACAAAGAGGAGAGGAAGTCCCCAAGAAAATGGTAATTACCAAGCTCATTATGACTCTTCCTGATGCTTATAAGCACTTTATTTCAGCGTGGGAATCTGTATCAGAAACCGAACAAACGTTGGAAAAATTAACTGCTAGGCTGCTTATAGAAGAAGAAAGAATGCACAAGAAGGAACAGTAGCCCTGGCTGCAAGAAAGTCGAGTACAGTTAACACCAATATAAGAAGAACAAGTCAGAACAAAAATTCTACGTGTGAAAATTGTGGAATTCCAGGCCATGCTAAACAAGATTGCAGGAAAAAGATTCATGTCAAACAATGTAATTACTGCAAGAGAAAAGGGCACTGGCTGGCTGACTGCTGGTGTAGAAAGAAGAAAAATCAAGGTGGAAACTTAAACAGACAGACAGAACTGGACAAGTTCAACTAGCCAAGACAATATAGCAGTCATGAGTGTAAACTCCCATCCAATCAACACTGCTTGGTATTTAGATAGTGGAGCCACACAGCACATATGCAAAAATATCAACACGTTCGACACCTACTCCGAACTCAAGATACAAAAAGAGGTGAAGATAGGAGACGGAAAACCACTCAAGGCAATTGGAGTAGGTACAGTTAATGTTAAGTCATACACGGGTACTGAATATATAAACCTAAGCATCACAGATGTATTGTATGTACTGGACATGTGTACAGATCTTTTCTCTCTGGGTACAGCCCTAGACAAAGGTTTTTATTTGCATTCAGACAGCAAAACCTCAAAATTGGTAGAGAACAAGACAAATAAAGTGTGTGCTGTGGCAAAGAGAGAGGAC
>NW_019728089.1:0-1074 GCF_002891405.2 Cryptotermes secundus | reverse complement strand
GTTATAGTATTAATAACAATCAAAATCACTTTTGTATTAATTTTCTTATAGTTTGAATGTTAGCGCCTTATATCTCCATATTGTGTAGAGGGCGCTCTTTTCCATTCTTTTATTTCTTCTTTCTTGTTCTGCAAGTCTTCCACAAAGAAGGATGTGGTGAATTAGTGAATGCAGTCAGAGTCTGATGCTGCCTGAGAGTTTGTGTGTTCAACCTTCTTGTGATAAAAAGGGACATTACCCTGTCTTGTTCTTTGTGACTTTCTCTATAATGAATACTGTGATTAAACTGGTAAATTGAACTG
Organism: Cryptotermes secundus; assembly: GCF_002891405.2. Taxonomy (NCBI): domain Eukaryota; kingdom Metazoa; phylum Arthropoda; class Insecta; order Blattodea; family Kalotermitidae; genus Cryptotermes; species Cryptotermes secundus. Next base: position 772 of record NW_019728089.1, on the reverse strand, counting down.
ACAATGTGAATTATTTATACTGCTTCCATCGTCTCAACAAGTCTGGAAGAGTGAACAAAATTTGTTGTAAATTAAGAAGATGAAATCAGATAATGAATTCTCAGGAGTATTACTTGCACACTTTCCTTTTGCTGCAATTTGAGTATCCGATGCAATAACTGGATACCTCCCTAGTGCGTATGCATAATGAACCCAATAGAATAATAATAGGAAATGGGCTCTGTGCAGGCTATCATGCTTTTTTTTTAAGACAATATTTTGGACACTTTAATCTGCCTCTGGCCTCAGATAAGCCTAAATCAAATCCCTTATGTCCTGTTACTAGAGTGAACACAGGGCAGGGAACATAAACCATCTGTGGGAGGACAGAGGCAGCATACAGTCTCCCATCAGTTGCTGTAAAAGAAATCCAGGACAATGGATAGTGTCCAGAATATTGATAACTTTGTCAATATACCGTAGTCACAAACTTTGTAATTTTATTTTTGCTCCCAGAACGTGGTTATTTTATTGCAAATCTGCCTTTTCTTATCATACATATTTATTATTTCAGACACAACCATGTGGAAGGAGTGCCATGTAGAGGACGACAATATTCTTCCTATCAGTAGCTAGAATAGCTTCTAACTTCAAAAAGGAAGGGATAAGTGATACTAACTGCATGGATTACCTATATAGCACTTTCAAGAATCCATACCCAAATATGATATTCGATCGTACAACGACTAAGAAATTGAAAGTATAATTAAGTCACTTAAGCCTAAAAATTCTT
>NW_019728088.1:0-1073 GCF_002891405.2 Cryptotermes secundus | reverse complement strand
GGTTACAAAAACAGACCGATAGTGAACTCCTTAATTTGCTACATCTGATTAATAGTAAACAATGTGTTCTGGAAGATTGCAGTGATCAATTGCAACAAATTTCATTACATGATGACAGTGAATGCCGCCTATTGTAATCGTGGATATTGTTGCCATTCGTATAGTGCTCTAAATGTATGAGGTTCCGCTCAGACTAGTGAAGGGTAAAGTTGCCCCTGTGTTTAATTAATTAAGCACCACATCATTAAGGCGTATGCGGAAGTGGATGTATGGATCCATATATTCTTGACCTAGACACTAGTTGGAGTTGAATGGTCAGCTTCACACCCTGGTCACTTAATACCCCGGGAAAAGAGCCCCTGGTAGTCATTGGATAGAAGGCTTGGGGAGGCAGAACAGGTCTGGTCGACGTGGAGAAGAGAATATTCTCGTCCCTACCGGGACTCGAAATTCGACCTCTCGGTCTTCCAGCCCATATCCAGTCGGTATACTGACCACGTTGGCAATAAGTAGTCAGTGATATTCAGTGTCATATCACGTGTGTATTCACACCAAAGAAAACCAAGCATTTGGCAGTTTGTGAAGAAGGCCAGTAAATGAAGATGTCAACCCATAATGTATGTTGTGGGAAATGTAGAATCAGAAAAAGAAAAACCAAATGCCTGTAAATGTGCTCGTTTTGCATTAATAATTACAATCAGTAGCTTTATTGCATGCTCTTCGGAAACATAGGCATTGGTATGTTTCTGTAACTGGCATTAACTCAATATTTCTTTGTTCCTCTGGGTCACAGTCTACTGTGATGCATTCTACCTTAATGCTAGGTTACATAAGATGATGAACCGGATGATGCGGAGAGAAAACTGCTTACAACGGCAGCCACAATTAATAGGCAGCATAAATCACCAGACAATGTAATTACTTCTGATATTCATCATGTGTTGCTTCATGAAATTTTTCTAATTGTGATATAGCAGCCGTTCCAGTGTGAAAAGTTGTAATTAATTTATATACAGGTTCTAGAAGTGGTATACAAATACAGTAAAACTTGGTTATAGCAACATCGGTTTCTG
>NW_019728087.1:3902-6026 GCF_002891405.2 Cryptotermes secundus | reverse complement strand
TCAATCAATTTTGAATCAGGAAAGTGAACTCTGAATAATTCATTCTGCTTCTCCCTTCCAGTTTGAGTATACTGTTTGTTAGACTGCTTAATTGTGCTGACCTTATTGGTCGCCTGTTTTGCCATGATTCACATGGGTCTTGTACTGCCTGGTACATCATTGATCTCCTGGCAGTACTTCCTCCACGAGGATTGCTTGGCTTCCCTTATTTCTTTCTTGTAACAGGTCAGGGCTTCCTTTTAGGTGTTCCACTGCCCTGTTCTTTTAGCTGTATTACACAGACTTCTTGTTTTGATCGTAAGCCCACTCAGCTGTTTATTCCACCAATGTCTACTCCTTGGTCCGCGAGTGATCCTAGCCGGACAATTCTGATTAAAGGACGAGATAATGGTCCGTTGAAATTGGTCAACGGACCGATCAACATCCTTTATTTTGCGTATATTACGCTAGATGGCCTCCAGATTTACATTTAGATCGTTTCGTAAAACTCCCAATTGGTTCTCTTAGGATTCCTATAAGTAGTTTGACCTGTGATATTACTTATTTTAAAGCATATATATCTGTGATCCGATAGAGACGGCTCATTAGATACATGCCACATACTTACCAGGTTTTCTATGTTATTAGTCCCTAGTGTCAAATCAATAACCTCCTTCCTATTGCAAACCACAAAGGTAGGTTCGTTACAATCGTTTAGAATATTCAGGTTTGAACTCACCAGAAATCCCATAAGGCTATCCCCCCCTGGGTTAGGGCCAGTGCTCCCGGACAAAATGTTGTGCTCATTGGCATCACACCCAACAATGAGTTGTTTTTTCCTGCTAAAGCAGTAGCCTATGATGTCCCTCATTTCCTTAGTTGACGGTGGTTCAGCTGAGTCCTACTGAATGTAGACTGAAGCAATTATAAGCTATTTGCTGTCTATCGATACGGGTATGTTATCCTTACCGCTGTTGCGTCCCTGGGACAGAGATTCAGCAAAGGCAAGGCATTGACACGATTCCTGATATAAACACAAGATCTTGCATTATTACTGGGTGCTACAGAATAAAACTGTTCCACCCGTGTAATTTAAGCCCCTTATTCGACCCTTGTATAACCAAGGTTCCTGAATAAGTGCTATGTCTGCCTTGCCCTCAGCCAACTGTTGGCACAGAGCTGCCGTAGCAATTTTACTGTGGTGCATGTTGATCTGAAGAAATCTCATTATCTCTTCCAATTGAGGAGATATCATCTTCCATCTTATGTCCCTTCTCTATCTCGGACTGGGTTCCATGTGAAGAGGTCCCCTGATCCATTTTACTTCGGTCATCTGAGGGTCTGGATACATCATACCCTTCCTCCTCAGGGACTGAGTTAGAAGATACAGTGTCTGTCACGGGTTCTGCCCGACGCCGAACTTCAGGATCGTCCAGCATCTTAACAGTCCCCTGTGAGAGTCCTGTAAATATTTTTATAACCGGTCCTCTGTATTATATTATAGGAGTCCCGGTCTATGAGTAGTGTAAGCCTTTGGCCTTTCGACTCAGATTGCTTGTCTAACACGCTCCAGTTCTATGTATGGAGTCATGGATTAAGGTCTGCAATCCATTCCAGTAGCTCTTCCAGGCTTGGGCCATTTTATCCCTAGTCCGGAGAGCTACTTTAACAGGCTTGGGCAGGTTCCTGGCATCAGTAGCCTTCAGCCTCGTCCCAGATTGAAGCCTGTGGTTGTCAATGGCTCCGATGAGCCACTGACCGGACTGTTGTTCGTTACATATGGATAAGTGCACCACATAACCGTCTGTATGATTTTAGGTGTGGTAGTTCTACCTATGGAGTCCTACGTAACACCTCGCCCAAAGCTTCCAGAATGGAATTTTGGTCGTCTTCGGAAAGCTTATCCTCAGGGTAAGTGTCCTTGTAGATAGCTACCCTTATATTGGTCAGAGCCTCCTTGTAAATCCCTGGTCCTTTACAGTCCCTGGGCTTCTTCAGAATTCTGGCCGTTTCTGTAGGGGTACTGCCCTCCGACCTTGGACTTTTAAAGTTGCCGGTGGGGGTTTCTCCCTGCTTGGACGAGCTTGCAGTTCCCGGTTGCTGACCGCTCCCAGTTACTGTTTTGCTTGTTGTAACTGCCGCTTA
>NW_019728087.1:0-1069 GCF_002891405.2 Cryptotermes secundus | reverse complement strand
GGTGTTTTCCTTTTTCCTTCACCTGAGGACGGAAACAGATCCAGTTTCCGAAACGTCGTGTTTTTATTTATCTTAAAAACCTGGACGATGGATAAAGTCCAAAATCCTAACACATCAGTATAATAATAGTTCTTTGTCACTCTTTCCCATTCTGTCTAACATAACAATATTTCTTTCTCTCACTCTTTCGCACTCTGTCTTCTGTCTAGGTTCCCCTTTTGGGTAGCATTTAAATAATGGTCTTAAAGAGGTGGAAAATTTGGAATGGGGGTGTGCGGCTCTAATCCATCCGCTCGCGAACAAACAAAAAAAGAATTCATTAAATCAAATTGTGAATTTGGAGAATTTCGATAGCTGGCGTTGAACAAGGATCTACTCTGAAGTATTTCCCGAGTTCGCGCATGACTCGCTCTGTCGTCAACACAGGTCACCACATTTGCCAGGTCTTGACCGCCCAAGGCCATTTTGATGGCGCGTACTAACGCGGGTAAAGAGTTACGAAATCCGTACGGTACTCTTCGATATCGATAGTATGTCGAGTCAAACAGAACCGCAGTATATGGTCTGGACTCTTCCTCTAATTCAATCTGTAGGTAAGCCGAACTGAGATCAATGGAGGTAAAGTATCTGGCTCCATGGAATCTCTGCAGTAGCTCATTGATGGGCGTGGTCCTTTCGTGATCCGGGACCGTGTATTGGTTTATCCTTCTTGCGTCTACACAGATGCGGATATCACCACCTACTTTGCTCACTACCGTCAAGGGGTTCAAAACCGGAGAGGTGCTAAATTCAAGAATGCCGTCCTCCATCATTTGCTGGATCTGCTCCCGGACAGCGGGGCGAAGGGCAAAAGGAATTGGCCGTGAGTAACTTACAATTGGCTTGTCAGCATTTACTTGGAATCTATAAGTAAACAAGTTACATTTACCGGGTCGTGTTGTCAGGTGATCTTTATACCGGAGTAGAACCTGGTATAGTTCATTTTGCTCGGAAGCAGACAGACTGGTCACTCGCTCAACTAACAAGGATAAGTCGGCCGCTAGTAATGACCTGGGATCGGGGTTCTGGG
>NW_019728086.1:0-314 GCF_002891405.2 Cryptotermes secundus | reverse complement strand
TTGTAGCTTGCTAGCTTTGCGTTTCTATGTTGCTAGCTTTGCGTCTCTAGCTTGCTAGCTTTGAGTTGCTAGCTTGCTAGCTTTGGGTTGTTAGATTTGTAGCTTTACGTTGCTAACTTCCTAGCTTTTCTTTGCTATCTATGCGTTGCTACTTTGCTATCTTGCTAGATTTGCGTAGCTAGCTTGCTAGCTTTGCATTGCTATCTTGCTAGCGTTGCGTTGCTAGCGTGTTAGCTTTGAATTGCTATCTTGCTAGCTTTTATTTGCTGGCTTGCTAGCTTAGCGTTGTTAGATTGCTAGCTTTGCATTGCTAG
>NW_019728085.1:0-1768 GCF_002891405.2 Cryptotermes secundus | reverse complement strand
GTTGTTAGCTTGCCAGGTTTGCGTTGCTAGCTTGCCTACTTTGCTTTTTAGATTGCCAGATTTGCGANTAAATTTCCAGCTATGCGTTGCTAGCTTGCTAGCTTTGCGTTGCTAGCTTGCCAGCTTTCCATTGCTAGCTTGCTAGCTTTCCGTTACTAGCTTGCTAGCTTGCTAGATATGCGTTGCTATCTTGCTAGCTTTGCGTTGCTAGCTTGCTAGCTTTGGGTTGCTAGCTTGCTAGATTTGCGTTTCTTGCTTGCTTGTTTTCTTTGCGTTTCTTGCTTGCTAGCTTTCGTTGCTAGCTTACAAGGTTTGCGTTGCTATCTTAATGGCTTTGCGTTGCTAGCTTGCTAGCTTTGCGTTGCTACCTGGCTAGCTTTGAGTTGCTCTCTTGATAGATTGCTAGATTTGCTTTGCTAACTTGCTAGATTTGCTTTGCTATCTTGCTATATTTGCGTTGCCACCTTGCTAGCTTTCGTTTGGTAGCTTGCTAGCATTGCGTTGATAGCTTGCTAGCTTTGCGTTGCTAGCTTGCTAGCTTTGCGTTGTATATTTGCTTTGCGTTCCATGCTTGATAGCTTTGCGTTGCTAGCTTGCTAGTTTTGCGTACCTAGATTCTAGCCTTACGTTGGTAGCTTGCTCGCTTTGCGTTTCAAGCTTGATATGTTTGCGTTGCTACCTTGCTAGCATGTCGGTGCTAGCTTGCTATCTTTGCGATGCTAACTTGGCGTTGCTAGCTTGCTAGCTTTGCGTTCCTAGCTTGGTAGCTTTGCGTTGCTATCTTGCTAGCTTTGCGTTCTAGCTTGCTAGCTTTGCGTATTACCTTCCTATATTTGCCTTGCTAGCTGGCTACCTTTGCGTTGTTTGCTTGCTAACTGCGTTGCTAGCTTGATAGCTTTGCGTTGCTAGCTTGATAGCTTTGCTTTGCTAGCATGCTAACTTCGTGTTGTTAGCTTGCCGGCTTTGCGTTTTTATCTTGCCAGCTGTGCGTTGATAGCTTGCAAGCTGTGCTTTTATAGCTTGCCAGCTTTGCGTTGCTAGCTTGCTAGATATGCGTTGCTAGTTTCCTAGCTTTGCTTTGCTAGCTTGCTAGCTTTGCGTTCCTACCTTGCTAGCATTCCGTTGCTAGCTGGCTAGCTTGTTGGATATGCGTTGCTAGCTTGCTGGCTTTGCGTTGCTAGCTTGCAAGCTTTGCGTTGCAAGCTTGCCAGCTTTGCGTTGCTAGCTTGCCTTTTTTTCTTTTCTAGATTGCCAGCTGTGCTTTGTTAGCTTTCCAGCTATGCGTTGCTAGCTTGCCAGCTTTCCGTTTCTAGTTTGCCAGCTTTGCGTTGCTAGATATCTAGCTTTCCGTTGCTAGCTTCCTAGATTGCTGGATATGCGTTGCTAGCTTGCTAGCTTTGCGCTGCTAGGTTGATATGTTTGCGTTTGCTAGATTGCTAGCATTGCGTTGCTAGATTGCTAGCTTAACTTTGCTAGCTTGCCTGATTTGCGTTGCTATCTTGCCAGGTTTAAGTTTATAGCTTGCCAGCTTTACGTTCTTAGCTTGATAGATTTCGTGGCTAGCTTGCTAGCTTTGATTTGGTACCTTGCTAGCTTTGCGTTGCTTGCTTGCTTAGCGTTTCTTGCTTGCTAGCTTTGCTTTTCTAGCTTGCTGGCTTTGCGTTTCTATCTTGGTAGCTTTCGTTGCTAGCTTGCTAGTTCTTCGTTGCAAGGTTGATACGTTTGCGTTGCTACATTGCAAGCTTGGCGTTGCTAGATAGCAATCTTT
>NW_019728084.1:0-308 GCF_002891405.2 Cryptotermes secundus | reverse complement strand
AGCAAGCTAGCAACGCAAAGCTAGCAAGCAAGCAACGCAAACTAGAAAAATATCGACGCAAAGCTAGCAAGCAAACAACGGAAAGCTATCAAGCTACATACGGATAGCTAGTAATCAAGCAAATAAGCAAAGCATATCTATCAAGATAGCAGCGCAAAGATAGCAAGCTAGCAACGCAAATCTAGAAAGATTCAACGCAAACCTAGCAAGCTCCCATCTTAAATTTAGCGAGCAAGATACCAAAGCAAGCAAGCAAGCTAGCAACGCAAAGCTAGCAAGCTACAAACGCAAAGCTAGTAAGATAGCAA
>NW_019728083.1:0-837 GCF_002891405.2 Cryptotermes secundus | reverse complement strand
ATGATATTTAAAATTACATAAATAAAGTTGAAGAAGTAAAAATTAATTTATAATTCCTTAAATTATCATGAAACGTGCAAAATTTGATTAAAATTAATTAATAAATATTTACCTTAAAAAATTTGATAGATTTCTATCAAATTTGACATAAATTTCCTTAATATAAAGTAGAAATCATCAGTAATTTGGAGAGTATTCCATTTAATAAAAAGAAAGCTTTCACGTATTGTGTGCAAATCCTTACATTAATGTGAAATTTTCAAAAAATTTTTGGAAAAATTTTCATAAAATAAATTATTAGTTTAACAAATTTCAGTAAATTCGATTGGATGAAACATTTATTAAATTTGATAAATTATTATAGTAATTATCAGAAATTTAAAGGAATTCCTTATTAAGGATGAACCATTTTATGAATTGGCTGAAACTTTTTATTTTAAGTTGAAGAAGTCGAGAAATTTATGATAATATATATAGATTTTGTTGAAGTTTTTCCAGATTCAATAGAAATGCTATAAATTACCTTCGAATCGTTGAACATTTCTTTAAATTTCCTGTATTATTGCGTAAATCGTCGAAGATTTCTGTTAGAATTCCTAAACTTAGAGTGAAATCTTTCACAAAATAATTGACTTTATTTATATTAATTGAAATCGAGAAAGAATTTTGGTTTAAAATTATATAAATTAGTTTGAAAAAGATCAAAATTGGTTTAGAATTCCTTAAAATATCACGAAATAACTAAAATGTCATTAAAATTAATAAAATAAATATCTTCAAAATATTGTAATAAATTCGATAACTAATTTGGAATCACAAAAATTTGTTGAAATTCTC
>NW_019728082.1:0-405 GCF_002891405.2 Cryptotermes secundus | reverse complement strand
ATTTTGCTTTGATAGCTTACCACTTTTGCGTTGCTAGCATGCCAGATTTGCGTCTCTAGCTTGCCAGCGTTGCGTTTCTAGCTTGCTAGATTTACGTGGCTAGCTTTCTAGCTTTACCTTCCTAACTTGCTAGCTATCCGTTGCTAGCTTGCTAGCATTGCGTTTCTAGCTTGCTAGATTTACGTGGCTAGCTTTCTAGCTTTACCTTCCTAACTTGCTAGCTATCCGTTGCTAGCTTGCTAGGTTTGCGTTGATACCTTGCTAGTTTTGCGTTGCTTGCTTGCTTGCTTTGCGTTTCTTACTTGCTAGTTTTCGTTGAAACTTACTAACTTTGCGTTTTTAACTTGCTAGCATTGCGTGGCTAGCTTGATAGCATTGCGTTCCTTCCTTGCTAACTTGGCGTTG
>NW_019728081.1:0-975 GCF_002891405.2 Cryptotermes secundus | reverse complement strand
GACTTTTTTTGTATATGAGAATCATATCAGTAGTTAAGGGAGTAGTTTGTTAGTGTAGGATGTCATGTATGATACTAAGGGTGCGTGCACACCGAGCGCGCTTCGCATAGTGTGTTGCATGTTGCGTGAAGTGCTATGCATAGCGCTATGCTTGCTTCCTGTTCATACCGAATTCTTAACGCTATGCAGTCGCGAGAATGCCGTTATCGAAGTTCGCAAGGAAGATTTTACTGGTGAAAAACAGTGACTTAAAATTGAAACTTAGGAAGAGGAGTCGTAATTGGGTTCATGAATTTAATGAAGAACGAATTAGTTTGGGAGAATTATACCATTTGTACNAGAGATGCAAGACTTTATCATGATAAATTTTATAATTACTTAAGAATGACAAAAAATACCTTTGACATGCTCTTGGAGAAGTTAGAAAATCATCTTGGCGGACCTGGTACTAACTACAGACAGAAGATATCCCCTGAACAACGGCTAGTTTTAACAGTGAGGTAAGTATACAAATAATAATTAAAAGTGGAATCACAGCGTAGATTTCATACAAAAAATGACGTAATAATAAGGGTAATAATTAATTATTAATGGTGATACAAGCAATGCAATAACAATGCAATGCACTTAACAATGGTAGCAAAATAACATGGAAACCTTACTACTTTAAGGCAATGAATCTTGATGACGAAATAATGAAAATGTTGGCTGGTTAGATGCTTGAGGTGGTACCACGAAACTCATTTCAACTGGTGTATTCTGTCGTTCGTTATCTTCAAGCTCCCCAACGAGTTAATGTATTTTCAGTCTCAAAAGACGTTTTCGCCTGGGAGGCAGGGTTTTCATGTCTGGCAACAAACTTTTAAAAAAGAGGAGATCATCATCTTCTTCCCGTTCCGCTTCTTTCAGCAACAAGTCCAATTTCATTTGTTCAACACTCAGCAATTCATCCTCTTGTGTTTTCTTTTGCCTTTT
>NW_019728080.1:0-739 GCF_002891405.2 Cryptotermes secundus | reverse complement strand
TTTCTTCATAGTCACCGCCGTGAAAGCCTCAAATCTTACAAGGAGGTAAATGATTAAATGCCTTTATACCTATATAATAAACACCATTTTTATAGATAGACGACCTTGGTTGTGAAGGGTAAAAATTATTTTTACCTCTGGTGTTGATATCATGTAACTCTGAATTTGTTTTAAATAAGGAGATATTATCAATTACAAAAATTAGTAATGAAAATATATACTGAGTATAAAACGGTAATATATCTAGTTTCTCAAACAACTCACAACAGGAATCCCTGTTTCTGGAATTTGTAATAATTCTTATGACCTTTTTTTGTAGTTTAAATATATTGATACTATAAGGGGAATTCCCCCCACAAGATTATACCATATGACATAACTGCATGAAAATAAGAAAAGTAAATCATCCTTAGGGATTCATGGGACACAAAGGGTCTTAATGATCTAATAGCATAACATGCTTTGCTTAATTTAACCACAAGTCCATCAATATGATGCTTCCATGACAAGGAGCTATCAACAGTAATACCTAAAAACCGAGTATTTGTATTGTTAATAATATATTTATTATCATAACTGATATCTAATTGAATTGTTTGGCTATTAGTGGTTCTAAATTGTATATACTGAGTTTTGTTATAATTTAATGACAACAAATTTATATTAAACCATTCATTCTTCTGTCTGGAAGAGAAAATAATATCTTTTTTAAAAGTTACTAAATTAGGATTACTGACAA
>NW_019728079.1:0-439 GCF_002891405.2 Cryptotermes secundus | reverse complement strand
TAAAATTCACATAATGCACCAGTTTTCCACTTCAGCTTTGGTGTGTTTTAATTTGTCATTTTTCTTGAAACCGTGGACCATATATTGCTGTTATATTTTATGATGCTGTCAGTATCTGACTGTGTAGTATTGAATGATAGTGTGACATGTTAATGCACTGCCAGGCAATGGCTGGCTAAACACACCGCCATACATGCACGCAACAGTGGAACAACAGGGTTATGCAACCCGCTTCTAGGCAATGGCTCAGTAAACACACTTCCGTGCAGGTGCAATGATGTCACACTCCAACAGTGCTTTGTTATCATGTGACTTGTATTTCTGTGTGGTCTGCACTTCAAAACAGTAGAACTGTATTTTCCATGGGGTCTGTACAGAGTGCTTATAAGAGTACTGAATTCAGAAGTTAGTTCAGTAATTGAGAGTATAAGGATGAGAA
>NW_019728078.1:0-629 GCF_002891405.2 Cryptotermes secundus | reverse complement strand
TTTAAATTTAATTCATTTGCGATCAATACTATGCTCCTGAAGGTCGTTCTAGGTACCAGGTTTTCCTGATAACCGAAGGCCATCAAAAGTATCGGGTTTTCCTGCTAACCGAAAACCATTAAAACGTAAAGTGCCGTTTTTTTTTTTAATTTAATTCCTGATTGCAGAAATTTTGCTTAGCTTCATCCATAGCTTCTGTAGTGTGGTGAAATATTAAAGAAAAAATCTATTGATGGGGCTGTGCATAAAATGGTGCATCCTTAAGACTTTACTCATTACCCATAGAAAACTGCCATCATCCTTGTTAGTAGCAACAGCATTACTGCAAAATACTCGTTCGTATGTTAGGTTTCATTTCTACTGACTTACCTGTAGGAATATTTTAATGATACATCAGTCATGGATCAGTAGGTACAAGGAGGAGAGCATACACAGACAGCAATGTGACCTCATAGTCCTGTTTTAAAGGAAAAGCTGTGACACGAGCTGATAAAATATTCTTGGGCTATCAGCCATGTGTGACGCTAGGGAGAGCGATGTCCATGCGACATCGGTGATACTTAACCAATTGACACGGCTGAAAACCAGAGCAGATTTCATCCACTGTAGCTGCCATGAAAGCTTCAAAT
>NW_019728077.1:595-981 GCF_002891405.2 Cryptotermes secundus | reverse complement strand
AGCTAGCAACGCAAACCTGGCAAGCTAGAAACGCAAAGCTGGCAAATTAGCAACGCAAAGCTGGAAAGCATGCAACGCATATCTAACAAGCTAGCAACGCAAAGCTAGCAAGCTTTAAACGCAAAACTAGCAAGCTAGCAACGCAAAGATAGCAAGCAAGCAACGCAAAAATAGCAGGCTAAAATCGGAAAGCTAGCAAGCTAGATCGCAAAGCTAACAAGCTAGCAACGCAAAGCTAGCAAGCTTTAAACGCAAAACTAGCAAGCTAGCAACGCAAAGTTGGTAAGCTAGCAACGCAAAGATGGCAACCTAGCAACGCAAAGCTAGGAAGCTAGCAACGCAAAGCTAGCAAGATAGCAACGCAAAGTTAGCAAGATTTCAACGCA
>NW_019728077.1:0-259 GCF_002891405.2 Cryptotermes secundus | reverse complement strand
GCAACGCAAAACTATCAAGCTAGCATCGCAAATCTAGCAATCTATCAAGCTAGCAGCGCAAAGCTAGGGAGCTAGCAACGCAAAACTAGCAAGTAACAACGCATATTAAGCAAGCTAGAAAGCTAGCAACGGAAAATAGCAAGCTAGCAACACAAACCTGGCAAGCTAGCAAACACAAACCTAGAAAGCAAGCAACGCAAAGTTGGCAATCTTGAAACGAAAAGCTGGCTAGCTAGTATCGCAAAACTGGCATGCATGC
>NW_019728076.1:0-1262 GCF_002891405.2 Cryptotermes secundus | reverse complement strand
TGCAACGCAAACCTGGCAAGCTAGCAAAGCAAACCTGGCAAGATAACAATGCAAAACTAGCTTGATAGCAACGGAAAATTAGAAAGCTAGAAACGCAAATGTAGCAATCTACCAAATTAGCAACGCAAAGTTATTAAGTTGGCATCGCAAAGCTAATAAAGCTAGCAACGCCAAACTAGGAAGATTCTAACGCAAATCTAGCAAGCTAGCAAAGCAATGCTAGCAAGCTAACAACGCAAAGCTACCAAGCAAGCAACGCTAACCTAGCAATCCAGCAACGCAAAACTAAGAAGCAAGGAAGGTACAGCAAGCAAGAAAGCAAGCAACGCAGAGCTAGCAAGCTAGCAACTCAAAGCTAGCCAGCTAGAAACGGAAAGTTAGCAAGGTAGCAACGTAAAGCTTGCAAGCTAGCCAATCAAATCTACATAGATAGCAAAGCAAAACTGGCAAGCTCACAACGAGAAGCTGGCAAGTTAGCAACGCATATCTGGCATGCTAGCAAAGCAAATCTAGCAAGCTAGAAACGCAAAGATAGCAAGCTAGCAACGGAAAGCTAGCAAGTAAACAACGCATTACTAGCAAGCTAGCAAGCTACTAACGGAAAGCTAGCAAGTTACAAAGGCAAAGTTGGCAAGCTAGCAACGCAAAAGTGGCAAGCTAGCCACGCAAAGCTGGCAAGCTAGAATCGCAAAGCTGGTTAGCTAGCAACGCAAAGCAAGCAAGCTAGCAACGCATATCTAGCAATTTAGCAACGGAAAGCTAGAATGCTAGCAACGCGATGCTAGCAAGTTAGCAACGCAATTCTTGCATGCTAGGAACGCAAAGCTAGCATGCTAGCAACGTAAATCTAGCAAGCTGGCAAGCTAGCAACGCAAATCCCTCAAGCTAGAAAGCTAGCAACACAAAGCAAGGAAGCTAGCAAAGCAAAGCTAGAAAGCTAGCGTCGCAATGCTAGTAAGCTAGCAACAGAATGCTAGCAAGCTAGCAACGCAAATTTGGTAATCTACAAAGATAGCAACGCAGAGCTAGCAAGCGAGCAAAGGGAAGCTAGAAAGCTAGCAACACATATCGAGCAATCTAGCAAGCTAGCAACGAAAAGCTAGCTAGCTAGAAACGCAAAGCTATCAAGCTAGCAACGCCAACCTAGCATGGTAGCAAAAGCAAACCTATTAAGCTGGCAACGCAACGCTAGCAAGCTAGAAAACAGTTCTACTAATCTAGCAACGGAAAGCAAGCAAGCTAGCAACGCAACCCTATCTAGA
>NW_019728075.1:0-1035 GCF_002891405.2 Cryptotermes secundus | reverse complement strand
GTGTATGCGTATTATCGGAATGAAATACCTCCTCCTCTTTATTCTCAGTAATTTCGGAAATTATGCGCCGCCTTCTATGAATTCTCAGTACGCTCTGATTCATCAGGGACAGGTCCGACTGACAGGTAGAAATGGCTTCAGGTGGCAACTCTTTACACATTGCTCCAGTCTGAGCGACAAAATCTACAAGCGTATTGTAAGTCGTCTCCAATTTCGATATGTTTACATACGTTACAAGCTTCCATTCTGAAGTGTATAGTTGCACCTGACCTATGTGATCATAGTACAGTCCGGGCGTGTCCTCATAGTTCTTGACTGTGAAGTCTACAGCGCGCTCAAAATCAACAGCGTCTCGAGTCGCATGTCAAGCTGAAATTAAATGAAAAGCTTCAGTCTGTTGCTGTGCACTTTGAAGGTTCGTCTTTTTGTACCTGAACGTAATACGCAATTTACACCTGTGACTTCGACCACGGTGTACGGTCCTATCCACGGGGAAGAAAGTTTCTTAGAGCGACCTCGTCTGACATGTTGCTGTAGCAGAAGTACAAGATCACCTTCGCGGAACGTAACCGTATTTTCCTTCTGGTCATAATATCTTTTAGACACTTCCTTCGAGTTTAGTAGCGCCTTCCGCGCTACCTCATGGCTGTACTGTAGCCTCTCTTTTAAGGTGCTCACGAAGTCTTCTCTCTCGTCGTAGCTAGAGCAACTGGGACGGCGTTGTAGCAGTCCTGGCATCGAAGGCTTTCCTCCGAAAACCAACTCGAATGGACAGTATTTAGTGCTCGTATGGGGAGTCGTATTATAAACGAATGCTGCCGTTGGCAACAGTGTATCCCAATCATTCTGCTCGTGGCATATAAAATGACGCAGATATTCTGTAATTACTGCGTGCGATCTTTCGACACTGCCATTGCTCTGAGGCCTAAATGGAGTTGTATTAGCTCTCGAAATTCTTAAAAGTTTGCACAAGTGCCGCATTAGTTCTCCAGTGAAATTCGAGGCGTAGTCTGTGAGAATCGAACCCGGCGATCC
>NW_019728074.1:550-814 GCF_002891405.2 Cryptotermes secundus | reverse complement strand
AATTCATTCGCTTATCGCATGAGTTTGATTCAGTTGTACCTTATACGTATATATTTCAGATTGGATGATTACAAAATAATGAACTCGGAAGAATGTGAATGGAAACATCCGTGGCCTAATTTGACATATTATCTCGAAATTTGAAAGGAGGGCCTGAGAAAGGCAAAGAAGTGCCTCAGTCAGAATAGTCGGTCCCCAGAATGAGATTTTACACGGGACTCCTGAAATAGTAACCAAGATTATTGAAGGGTTTGAAGTTCTTCC
>NW_019728074.1:0-541 GCF_002891405.2 Cryptotermes secundus | reverse complement strand
TTTTTTTTTTTTTTTTTTGCCTTTTGATCAACTTCTCTCAGCTGTCTCTCTCTTTATCACTTCTTTTACAAACTTCTTTCAATAGCGATAAAAATTACCAATATGTTCCAGAGGTACACTAATGGAAAGACAGTTATATCAATTTAAAAATTATTAGGGTCCGTAAATATCTTCTTGACCGCGCCCTAACTCTAGCGCTTAGTCACTGGCTTCCCACCGCGACGGCCCGGGTTCGATCCCGGGTCTGGTCAAGTGGGATTTGTGGTGAACAAAGTGGCGCTGGGGCAGGTTTTCTCCGAGTAATTCGGTTCCCCTGCCAATCTTCATTCCACCAATTGCTCCACAATCACCCTCAACTATCATCTGGGGCTGGTACACTAGGCCAGTAGTAGCCACAGTACAAGGGGCTTAGTCCCACCCCACTAACAATAAAAAAATCTTCTTTCTTAATTGCCGAATTGGACCCTTTACACTGTAGAGGCCTTCTGCGAAGAATATTCTGCCAAGCACACAGAGGATTTTGTAAGAAGCAACTGTCTAT
>NW_019728073.1:0-350 GCF_002891405.2 Cryptotermes secundus | reverse complement strand
GTAAAGCTAGCAAACTAGCAACGCAAATCTAGCAAGCTAGCAAGCTAGCAACGCAAAGCTAGCAAGGTAGCAACGCTAAGCTAGCAAATTATCTACCCAAATCTAGCAAGCTTGCTATCTAGCAACGCAAAGCTAGCAAACTATAAACGCAAAGCTAAGAAGTTAGCAAAGCAAAGCTGCCAAGCTGGCAACGCAAAGCTAACAAGCTAGCAACGCAAAGCTAGCAAGATAAGAACTCAGAGCTAGCAACTTAGCAACGCAAATCTAGCAATCTAGCAAGCTAGACACTCAAAGCTAGCAAGCTTGTTACGCCAAACTAGCAAGGTAGGAAAGCAAAGCTAGCAAGCTAG
>NW_019728072.1:0-635 GCF_002891405.2 Cryptotermes secundus | reverse complement strand
TATATGGAACTTAAAATCTATCCCGCTGCTCAAGTCGGCGTCGCGAAGTCAAAACAAAAAAAGAAACTCCGTGGTTTTAGTCCACAAGCGAAATATACCGAACGAGCGACCGCCATTTGTCTGCGAAGTTAGTGCCAATTTCAGCGGATGGAGGGTGTCGCGTGGTGGGCGCAACGACTCCCCACGGCCGTTAATTTCGGTTTTCTAGACCGGAGTCGTGAAGACAATGAAGAAGAAAATTTGACAAAACCGAATGCCTCTGACACCAATAAATTAAAAAACCGAAACATTAAACGTATACTAATACTAACCTCATGTACCGTAACTTAATCTACGCTAATCTAATCAGACAATTTTTTTTCCTTGGCACTACAGCCCCAGTGGGCCTAGGCCTACCTCCATGAACTTCGTTCACTTCGGTTTTTCTAGATCTTACACATACGGTAGGACTCCTTGGGCGAGTGTTCAGCTATCAGACAAAAATAATGTTTATGTAAATTTTGAGGTTTTCACGGCGATGACTATGAAGAAAGTCGTCTTCTGGGTTTAGGCGCCGTGTATTCTTCGTATTGGCCGACGTTTCGGAGCTGCAGCTACTGCTCTCTGCATTCCAAGCCATTCAACTGCTCTAAAGA
>NW_019728071.1:817-1052 GCF_002891405.2 Cryptotermes secundus | reverse complement strand
TCCGTTGCTAGCTTGCTAGCTTGCTAGATATGCATTGTTAGCTAGATTGCTTTGCATTGTGTGCTTGCTTTGCGTTTCTAGATTACTAGCTTTGCTTTGCTAGCTTGCTAGCTTAGCTTTGCTAGCTTCCCAGCTTTGCGTTGCTAGCTTGCAGGTTTGCGTTTCTTGCTTGATAGCTTTAGTTGCTAGCTTGCAAGCTTTGCGTTGCCAGCTTGCTAATTTAGCCCGCTTCCTA
>NW_019728071.1:0-785 GCF_002891405.2 Cryptotermes secundus | reverse complement strand
TTGCTTTGCGTTTCTTGCTTGATAGCTTTAGTTGCTAGCTTGCAAGCGTTGCGTTGCCAGCTTGCTAATTTAGCGTTTCCAGCTTGCTAGCTTTGCGTAGTTAGCTTGCTACCATTCCGTTGCTAGCTTGCTAACTTTGCGTTGCTATCTTGCTAGCTTGGCGTTGCTAAATGCTAGCTTTGAGATGCTAGCTTGCTAGATTTCTAGATTTGCGTTGCTAACTTGTTAGCTTTGCGTTTCTATCTTGCTAGCTTGGCGTTACTTGCTTGCAAGCTTTGAGATCCTAGCTTGCTAGATTGCTAGCTTTGCGTTGCTAGCTTGCTAGCTTTGCGTTGCTAGCTTGGTCGATTTGCGTTGCTGGCTTGTTAGCTTTGCTTTGCTAACTTGCTTGCTTTGCGTTGCTAGCTTCCTAGGTTTGCGTAGCTAGCTTCGTAGCTTTGCGTTGCTACTTTCGTAGCTTTGCATTGCTAGCTTGCTAGAAATGCGTAGCCAGCTTGCTAGATTTGGGTTCCTACCTTCCTAGCTTGTCGTTGCTGGCTTGATAGCTTTGCGTTGATAGCTTGCTAGCTTTTCTTTGCTAACTTCCTAGCTTTCCGTTGTTAGTTTTCTAGATATGCGTTGCCATCTTGCCAGCTTTGTGTTGCTAGCTTCCCACCTATGCGTTGCTAGCTTGCCAGCTTCGCGTTGCTAGCTTGCCAGCTTGCTTCGCTAACTTGCAGCTTTGCGTTGCTAACTTGCATGTTTGCGTTGCTAACTTGCCAGCTTTGCGTTGCTAGTTTGCTAGA
>NW_019728070.1:0-451 GCF_002891405.2 Cryptotermes secundus | reverse complement strand
TGTGACCTCGTGATACTCGAGACACTCGTGATACTGAACAGTCGCAGGAGCTAAACTCTCTTATACATATAGCCAGCGCTCGGACGGGTNCTTATGGAAGAGTTAGTTTCATCTGTTGCTTAGGAAATGCTAGCAACGGCAAACTGTTATTGCGTTCCCATGGAAGTATACGCTAACTGTTCTAGCGTTACAATTGAAACGACTGCTGGATTCGGAACATGTGGCAGGTTTTAACCTGTTTTTACCTGTCACGGGTGTGACATCTACATAATAGGCACATAAAAAACGCGCGTGTTCGAATGCAACGTTGTGTCAAAAATTCGAAGCGATCGGTGAAGAAGTTTCGGAGATCTTCGGTAAGACTCAAACGAACATTTATATTTTTATTTATATAGATATGTAAAACTTCTGATTAATTATCTGCCTGAAAGTATATCTTAAAAGATTCAGT
>NW_019728069.1:0-432 GCF_002891405.2 Cryptotermes secundus | reverse complement strand
GTTATGCGTTTCAAGCTTGCCAGCATTGCGTTGCTAGTTTGCCAGATTTGCGTAGCTGGTTTGCCCGTTTGTGTTGCTAGCTTGCTTGNCTAGCTCGATAGCTTTGCGTTGCTTGCTGGCTTGCTTTGCGTTCCTTGCTTGCTAATATTGCGTTGCTAGCTAGCTAGATTTGCTTTTCTAGCATGCTAGCTTTGCGTTGCTAGCTTGCTACCTTTGCGTTGCTAGCTTGGTAGCCTTGAGGTGCTAGCTTGCTAGCTTTGCATTGCCAGCTTGATAGGTTTGCGTTGTTACCTTGCTAGCTTAGCGTTGCTAGCTTGCTAGATATGCATTGCTAGCTTGGCAGCTTTGCGGTGCTAGCTTGCCAGCTTTGCGGTGCTAGCTTGCCAACTATGCGTTGCTAGCTTGCCTGATTTGCGTTGGTAGCTTGCAAGT
>NW_019728068.1:0-408 GCF_002891405.2 Cryptotermes secundus | reverse complement strand
CCATAAGAACCTCCCTGTACAAATACAAAAAGATAAATCTACTCAGAGATAAACACAACAAAGACAAAAAACAGTATTTAATATTAGGTGGTATCGGATAGTTTATGGGCTGTTATTGTTGTAACTGCCTTAGTGAAAGAAGATGAGAGAGGAGGCCAAGGTCACACTTCTGAAAGTCTGTTGCATCAGTCTGCCACGTTACACTGTGCTGTAAGCATGCATTGTTTTTACTCTAGTGCTTTTTCGACTTCATGTTTCGTTTTGTCTGCAATGGATGGCAAAATCAAGCAATGTGTCTGTATCGAGTTTTGTGTGAAGCTCGGTAAATCCACTGCCAAAACTCGTGAAATGGTTTGTGAGGCCTTTGGGAGAACGTTCTTTAAGCGGGACAGTGGTTTTTGAATGGCA
>NW_019728067.1:0-422 GCF_002891405.2 Cryptotermes secundus | reverse complement strand
TGCATGGGGAAACCCACCCTCCCTAATAACTAACTAACTAACTAATACAGATGTAATAATGTACTTGAGTTATTTAACAGCACTACAAGTGTTACACAAGCAGTCACTCACAATCACTGATACACTTTTGGCACCTACTGTACACAACTTGATATTCGCAACAGTACTGTGATGGTGAATACGATGCGTCAGTCTCCCAGCCTGTGTGCTTGTGTGTTANNNNTCTGCTTGTCTGTTTCATACTGTGTTTTCTTTGGGTTCTCGCCATCCGAGATCAATCCTTTAACCCTTTAAAGACCGAATTTCTTCCAAACTAAATATATAAATGCAGTCCATACCTCACAGGAAACACATTGTATCTCCGCTACAAAGCCCAACTGGTTAATGCTGTTTTGGGAAATATCCGATGCTTATTGTGAGAA
>NW_019728066.1:0-671 GCF_002891405.2 Cryptotermes secundus | reverse complement strand
CTAGCTTTGCGTTGCTAGCTTGCTCGCTTTGCGTTGCTAGCTTGCGCGCTTTGCGTTGCTAGCTTGCTAGATTTGTGTTGCTAGCTTGGTAGCCTTGCGTTGCTAGCGTGATATTTTTGCGTTGCCAGCTTGATAGGCTTGCGTTGCTACCTTGCTAGCTTGGCTTTTGCTAGCTTGCTAGCTTTGCGTTGTTAAATAGTTAGGTTTGGGTTGCTAGATTGCTAGCTTGCTAGATATGAATTGCTAATTTGCCAACCTAGCGTTGCTTGCTTGCCAGTTTTGCGTTGCTTGCTTGCCAGGTTTGCGTTGCTGGCTTGCCGGTTTGCGTTGCTAGCTTGCCAGATTTGCCTTTGCTAACGTGCTTAATTTGCGTTGCTACCTTGCTACCTTTGCGTTGCTATCTTGCCAGCTGTGCGTTTCTAGCTTGCCATCTGTGCGTTGCTAACATTCTAGCTTTGCGTAGATGGCTTGCTACGTTTGCTTTGCTAACTTCCTAGCTTTGCATTGCTAGCTTGCAAGCTTTGCGTTGCTAGCAAGCTAGCTTGCTAGATTTGGTTGATTGTTTGTTAGATTTGGATTGCTACCTTGCTAGCATTTTTGTTATCTTTCTATCTTTGCGTTGTTAACTTGCTAGCTTGCTAGATTTGCATTGCTAGCTTGCTAGAGTTGCG
>NW_019728065.1:0-678 GCF_002891405.2 Cryptotermes secundus | reverse complement strand
AATATATATGTAGTCATGTAATTTAACTTGTCACCGTACATTCTGTTAATTTCAAGAAATTTATTTACGGCTATGAATAAGTACCGATTTCCCCAACCTGAAATTCATGTTCAGAAAATAAGAGCCTTCTAAGTCCCATAGGCACCAATCGGTGAGCAAAACAAATCAATAATATTCAGCAGTGAGAACGAAACTTTTGCATTTTTAACTAAGAAGACGCATTGTACTCGGTTCCTGTCATATGTTGAATGATTTTATAAGCAAGAAACTCTGTTGTTCACGTATTTAAGATAAGACATTGTATAAATATATATGTAGTCATGTAATTTAATTTGACACCGTATATTTTGGTAAATTCAAGGTATTTATTTACGGATATTATAAAGGACCGATGTCCCCATCCTGAAACTCATGTTCTGAAGGTAAGAGCGTTCAAGTCCCATAGGCACAAATCGGTGAGCAAAACAAAACGATGTTATTCAGCAGTGAGAACGAAACGATTGCATTTTCAACTAAGAAGACACATTGTACTCGGTTCCTGTCATATGTAGAATGATTTTCTAAGAACGAAACTCTGTTGTTCACGTGTTTAAGAGAAGACATTGTATAAATAAATATGTAGACATGTAATTAAACTTGTCACCGTACATTTTGGTAATTTCAATCGATTTATTTACG
>NW_019728064.1:0-424 GCF_002891405.2 Cryptotermes secundus | reverse complement strand
ACCTGTAATTGCAACTTTACCCACTCATGTGATAAACAAATCACCAATAATTATGCTGGTTACATACGCAACAAACTGGAACAACTTTCGCACATACATTGAAGACCACAATATTATGAATATAAATATAAAAAACCGACGAGTTAGATCAAGCAGCCCAATACTTTACAACTTTAATCCATGAAGCAGCAAGGTAGTCTACTCCCACGCCACTGGGTACAACAAAACGTACATATCACATCCCCCTGCACATACCCGAACTAGTAGTTCAAAATTTCTTAATTTTCCTGAAATATTATGTAAATCGTTAAAAAGTCTTCTAGAATTCCCAAAATTAGAGTGAAATCATTCATTGCTCAGCTTTGCGCAACATGTCACAATATTATTTATTTCAAGTTGAAATCGAGAAAGAATTTTTGGTTAA
>NW_019728063.1:0-6903 GCF_002891405.2 Cryptotermes secundus | reverse complement strand
CTCATCGCTTCTGTGGCGGTAATACAATATTTAACTCTTTAATATCATCAGATAGGAGAGCTCGGCCTGACCCAGCCACTCTTCATATCAGTGGCAGTCCAATAAGTTCGTCAGTCAGTCACTTCCAGTGATCCAGCCACTCTTCATATCAGTGGCAGTCCAGTCAGGTAGCCTGTTACATTGTGTCAGCTTTCTGATGGGATTCCTGGAGAAACTGATTCATTTCAGCATACCGTTTTTTTTTGGCAGAAAGAGACTGTTTCATGCAGTCTGACTGAAATGTTAGTTACAGATACGATGAATGTTAGTCATATATTTGTGTGCAAATGGGCAGAATGCGCAGCGTATAGTAACTAGGACATGTTTTTACTTGATGATTAGCAACGCTCATGAACAATGTTCTTGTGCTGTTTAAAATATCTCTACGCTTTGAGTAAGGGTATGCTGTAAGTTGTTCGTTGAGGCACTGTGGTTAAAGCCGGAAGTTCACGGGTTCGAGTCCCTGTGAGTTTTTTTATTTTCAATTGACCTAATCCTTCCAGCTGCACTATGGCCATGGGGTCTACTCAGCCTCTAACAGAAATGAGGACCAGAAATCTTCCTTTGGGATAAAGGTCAGCCGACTCGTAGGGTTGACAACCTCACCGACATACGTGAGCCGATTGTCTCGAAAATGTGGGAGCCTCAGAGTCTCACAACGCTATGGGCCTCCACGGCCTGTTGCACGGATAGCTTTACTCTTTGAGTTGGCGACGTTCCTGAACAAACGAACCGTGTGTTCAGGAGATCTCCGGTGCGGTGTGTATGTTTCCCCATTATATTTTGAAGACATAAATGTCGGATGATTACATAATATGTAAATCATTACGTGATATTGACACAGCCTCCGATTTCATTTTATATAGCCTACGGCAGGTTGGTTTAACGTTAATATTCTGAACCTATATTGAAGGTGTGCCGGGTTCTTGTCTCTGTCGAATCGCAGTGTACTTTGAGTGTTTCTTTAGTGTTTTCCACTGTTCTTTCAGGAAAACTTTGGAATAGTACCTAGAATTGGCCACGACGCCTTTGTTTCTACTCCTTTCCAATTAATCACTTCTCAGTTATCCCGTCTCTCGACACTACACTTCTCTAGGTGCTGACTAACTCCGTAGCCTCTGGTCCGCAAGCGAACTATACCGACCGAGCGACCGCCGCTTATCGATACGAAATTAGTTTCAACTTTAACGGATAGAGGGTGTCGCGTTTTGAGCGCAACGGATCCCCAAGGCTGTTAATCTCCGTTTTCTAGACCGGAACCATTGTTTCCTTCAAATAGTTTCTCAGTCATTCTCACGAGGCTGAGTGGACCCCGTTCCAGACACACTGCTTCTCAGAAAATCTGGTAGCGATGGGAATCGAACTCGGGACCTCCGGATCTGTAACTAGGAACTCTGACCACTATATCACATAAGCGGTCGTTAGGTGCTGATAGCGTAGCAAAATATACTGCAGAAATAGAAGAGTACTTATGAAATGTAACACTTTTGTATCAGTAAAGTCGTGATGTTCACACGATAAAAAAGGTAAAGTAAAGCTATCCCTGTACCGTGCCATGAAGGCCCATAGGGTTGTGAGACGTTGAGGGTCCCACATTATCTGGACAATCGGCTCAAAGATGGCGGTATGGTTGTTAGCCATACGCGCCGGCCGCGCTTTACTCCCCAGGAAAATTATTTAATTAATTCCTGGTACTCATTTCTGTTAGAGGCTGAGTAAACCCCAGGGCCTACGATATCCGAAGAAATTTGTCTGATAAGTCGTTCATTTTCTGGATGCAAAATTTTCTACGGCATTTCCTCCATGAACAATATTGTGCAATGATAACGTATATGAACAGTGTCACTTCATCACTATACTAATTTTCTGAGCAGTATATTTCGCAACAGTAGCTTACTTTCGCAGATGTCAAGTTTCCTTTTTGCCCAGCTCGCTCTGTTATTGGTTTCTTCGTTTATCCGCGAACCCTGAAGATGATAACATGTTACTCTGAAACGTCTGTAACCGCCTTCTAGAATACACCGTGCCACAGCCCCGAGGATCCCAGTATGAACATTCGCCTCCATGAAAATTTCAAAGCTTATATGAATAATTTATCTTCAATCTATATTATATGTTTACTTGAAAGACGTTTCGGCAGATACTTCCTTAAATGTATAATACGAAGAAAGATGTTTTGATTGTTGCGAGGCGTTTATAAATGCACACCCTCTCTCCTGTTTGTAGTGAGACGTGCATTGCTTATTGTAAGGATTTTTTCTTATTGTGGATTCAGGTGTATGCTGAGGTCGCAGAAGATTTCCCCAGTGCTCTTGTGCCCTTGGTTTCTGCTCTCGCCGATTCTGCCCGAACTGATGAGCATTGCACTGCAACTGGGCCCGTCTGCTACAATTGCAGCACAGCACCGATTTGCTTATCTCTCCCCGACGGACGATACCTTTCGTTAGGGTCCTACAACTGCGCCGAACAAAATCCAGACCAGCCTTACTGTAACAGTGGTGTATGTAGCGCCACGAAGACCCGAGAATGCTCGCAGGAATTCCAGTGCACCGGAGAGGGGTACTTTCCCGATCCTGACGACTGCAGGACGTTCTACTCGTGTGACGCCAACCAGAACGTCACTACCTACACTTGTCCCGCCAGCTATGTGTACCTGCACGCGAACCACACCTGCGTTCGCAAGAAGGTCTCGGCCGACTGTGCGTCCATCAAGTGTTCGTACGCGCGTCCAATCGAGTATGTCGTCTATCCCAAGGATCCTTCCATCTATGGCATCTGTGTACGCGACCAACCAACGGTAGTTCTCAAATGCAGTGAGGGACAAGAGTTCGACACCAAAACATCGCAGTGTAAGAGAGCGTGTAAGGAAGAAGGCATATTTGCAGGAGACGGTTGTAGGAAATTCTACGAGTGTGTTCTCGTCGGTTTAAATATGTATGATATTGTGGAAGGGGAATGTGCTATGGACACGCATTTCGATGCCACTTTAAAGGTCTGTGCAGCTGGAAGTTGCTAAGGGCTATTAAAGAGAAGGATCCCCACTTTGCAACAGTAGTTCATAGTTCTGTAGACGCACTAGCATAATTTCTGTTGTTCGCCACACAATTTGCAATAAACAATTTTGAGGTACGTTCTCTTACTTTGATCATTTGGAGCCGCAAATTTTCCTCTGCATTGTCTTAGAATGTCATGACCTGTGTACACTAATGCGTACAGTTTTGTTTCCGAAACGTCCCTATATTTTCATTTGCTTAGATACGACGTTGATTTCAATTTATAACATTTTTCTTTCCGTATGAAATATATGTTCACGTGATTCAGTTGTCAGTCCGCAGTGGTTCCGTGTGTGACGTTTCAGGANCGTTCCTCGTCTCCCCCATTCGTGCTATATGCCCTGCCCTCCTCATCCTCCTTGACTTGATCATTCTAATTATACTTGGAGAATAGTACAAGTTATGAAGGTCCTAATTATGCAGTTTGCTCCTTCATTACGGACAGGATAAGAAATTCCTGGAGGTGGTAACATAAATCCAGCAACACCTGTACAGTTCTTCTGATGCTCAAGTTGATAAGAAACATGACAGATAACAAAGTGGTTCACGATAGGCTATGAAATGCAGTCGTGTTGAATGGGAGCGCTGCATTCTGCGGTATATATGGTTGGATATAATGCTGGAGAGACAGTGTCACCGATGTAGTCACACGAGACTGGGTCGCTCTGTTGATTTCGGTGCTTCTCACTTGTGTCACGGTAATATAACCTTTAAATTGTTAACGTGATCATATAGGAGGGTGGTGTCTGTTGTGGCTAAGAGATTTCACGCTCTATCCGTACTGAACCGAATTCCTAACATGACAATAAGCCTTACTGCCGATATTTGATATAATTTTTAAACATCTTGCATCGATTCCCCACTTGCAGGATGGCCGCCATGTTGAAATGATTAACAGTGGGGATTTGGAGTGCACGTCCACTGCAGCGGTACCAAAGAAGGCCGGGGGTTTCTAACAGAGATAGGCGATAATAATTAGAAATCTAGCCAGGAGGGCACAAAAGAAGAACTCGTTGAACATATTCAGAGAACCCTTGTGAAGGCCACCGAACTCTCTTAAATTATAGAACTCATATTGAACCCAGTGTTGAACTCAGAAGCACCATCTAATTCAGTGAGTATTGTAGTCAACAAATGATTTTACTGACCAACATTTTGCGTTCCTTACGTCATCTTGAGGAGCGTGAAAATGATTATTGAAAGAAAGTTTAATAAACGTGGAAGGAAGGCCTCGCACTAAAGGACAGTGCCGCAGGACACGGTTAAAGTCACCAGAAAACCACGTACGGGAGATGTGAATACTACACGAAAACTGACTGATCCTTGTTCTATTTTGATATTAGTGCTGACATTATTTTAAGAAATGGCTTCTCTGACTTCATTTTAAATAGTTACTATTAAATAAATGTTCAGATTGTAAAGATCTATTTTAGAGTTGTTTGGACGCCACTGAAAATGACCCAATGGCCGAAAGATCTTGGTTCGTTTAATAAGTTAGGGAAGGAAGGACTCGTCGAATCAGGTGATTCATTTGAATTTATCATATGAATAGTGCAGCAGGAACAGTCACTTCTGTTAAATGAATTAACCCTTGAACGCTCAATGATTAGTTTGTGTAGCCCTGTGTTGTGCCCGGATAGGGGGCAGTGACTGTACTCACCCCCTATCGGACATCCGTGGATATCACTTAACCTACGTTGTGGAAAACATGCTTCACTAGGAGGGTCACAAAAACACGAGTTCTCCAAACAACAACAAAAATGGAATATATAATCAAATTAAAACACTTATACACCTCTAAATTCTAAAAACACATTAACCCACCAAAATCATTTAAACCAGAAGTTCTAATAAGCCATCAGTGACCCGACCACGGGCAAGTACTCACACGCGCTAAACATGATGCACATGAAAAACACTGGCGCCATCCCAAGATTTTCCACAGGCA
The DNA here is from genome assembly GCF_002891405.2 of Cryptotermes secundus. Taxonomy (NCBI): domain Eukaryota; kingdom Metazoa; phylum Arthropoda; class Insecta; order Blattodea; family Kalotermitidae; genus Cryptotermes; species Cryptotermes secundus. Next base: position 1,863 of record NW_019728063.1, on the reverse strand, counting down.
CACTTTGCTTTTCTCGTTCGTTTCTGGCAACTGCTAGAAACAGAGTGCCTGAAATGGCCTGTTTTTCCAATTCCAAGATTCAACTTTTTCCCAAGTTGCGAAAGCTGCGCGTCCGAAATCGCTGAGGTCCGCATCTTGCCGGACATGCCTTGTCGCGCTAAGCGAAACCTGACCGGGTCTTTCCACTGATGCTTAAACAGTCTTTTCTAAAGACAATTCGATCGACTGCCAAGGAATGCGAAGAGTCAGCCGCGGCTGTCTCCTTGCCTTCCGGCCAGCCGTCTGGCGTTTTAACATAAACATTCAATCTTACAAAAATTATACTTAATAACTAATGAAATGGGCTCAACACCTGCGAGTCGTAAGAGGCGAGGAATAGGGAATCCAGTGCCTGGGGGCCAGCCTGTTCCTGGGGGGATATAAACACGGTGACCTGGTCCTCAAAGTGGGGGGAGTGTGGAATGTGGGCCAGTAAAATGTGGTCGTGAGTCCCGCGGAACACGGACCTTAGAATGACTGCGCTTGCGAGTGCCAGCAGCAATTGTAAACGACAAACCCAGCCTCTCGCCAGTGAGAATGTTGAACATGCAGGTTGTGATTCTCAGGAGACTTGTTGCCAAGACGGACTGATTGGCGGTAAAGTGCCACTCGTAAAATAATTCCCTCTTGAATCTTTCAAGGCTAGAACATCTGGATGTTCTCAAAGAACAAGCATTGTCGCGGATTACGTTATAGTCCGTCTGTCATATAAAATATGAGCTTTGTTTATTTTGTTCCGTCACCACAAAAGGTAGTATGGATATACCGCACATTCATCATTCCTTATAACAATTTTTCCGTTCATTAAGCCATGATCACATATTTGAATTTTTACATTAACCTCAGTTATCCTGATAGTATTATAACAGTGGCCAGTATATTGATATTGGAATACTGTTTTTTAGCGGTATAAAATGCCGTTATTTATAAACATATAAAGATGTTTTCACTTCTAATGATAAATATTAGTTGTTAATAAAATCCATGAATAATAATCGTATTGCCTGAATTTCATGCATCCTGCTGTGCTACAATATACAACTCTTTAATGAACCGTCACAACACAGTAAATATTAGAATATCAATGTCAGCGTTCAGCTGTGGCTTTGCTACATGTTTCGGCCACTATCGGCCATCATCAGGCAAATACATATGAACAAAAATCTACAATTTAACTGCCAAACCTTAGATACTTATGAAAAGTTTCATATATTCGAAATCAGTAAACAAAACCTACAACTGAATGATAATTTCACTGTAATGTTTAATCCTATATATGATGTTATAATTGATACACACAAACGTAATATACAGTTATACCCTCTCCCCTCCACCCTTACCATGACTTCCGTATACACCTTATTTCTATCCCCCCCATCTCATCCTTACATCGACCTTAATCTTACATCACCAAATCAGTCGTTGTTTGCTTTCCATGCAGTACGGATAATTCTTCTTAATGACGAGGCAGCATTACACAGTAAGTAATAGCATATACTCTATACAATATCTTCAATGTTAAATCATTTAATTATAACAAAATTTAACATTACTACTTTTATATTATTTTCAGATTCATTAATTGCTACACCATGGGCCTCTCTTAAAATCTTCTGTATAAAGTAATATCGAATTTCCCTATTGTCTATGGAAATGCACACAAAGTATATCCAACGACTGATTCAATGTTTTTGAAAATATCATTAATATTTTATCTTGTTATAATACTTCCAAATTTTTAATTTTTATATAATCTGAACTTTTGTGTTTTTTCTTAATCATTTTTAAATTTGTACGATTAATAGTGTTATATCCATTTTGTGA
>NW_019728062.1:572-969 GCF_002891405.2 Cryptotermes secundus | reverse complement strand
GTGCTTTGCGTTTATTTCTATCAAGCTTTCGTTGCTATCTTGCTAAGTTTGCGTTGCAAGCTTGCTTACATTGCGTTGCTAACTTGATAGCTTTGCGTTCCTACCTTGCTAGCTTGGAGTTGGTAGTTTGCTAGCTTTGATTTGCTAGCATCCTAGATTGCTAGGTATGCGTTTCTAACTAGCGAGCTCTGAGTTGCTAGCTTGGTAGATTTGCGTTGCTAGCTGCAAGCTATGCCTTCTACCTTGATTGCTTTGCGTTGCTAGCTTGCTATTTTTGCGTTTATAAATTGCCAGCTTTGCGTTGCTAGCTTGCAACTTTTGCGTTGCAAGCTAGCCAGCTTTGCGTTTCTAGCTTCCTAGCTTTGCTAGCTTTTACAGTTTGCGTTATTTCCAGCTT
>NW_019728062.1:0-322 GCF_002891405.2 Cryptotermes secundus | reverse complement strand
CTTGTTATCTTTGCTTTGCTAGCTTGCCAGGTTTGCGTTTCTAGCTTGCCAGCTTTGCGTTCCTAGCTTGCTAGATTTACGTGGCTAGCTTGATAGCTTTGCGTTGCTAGCGTGTTAACTTCACGTTGCTAGCTTGCTAGCTTTGCGTTGATACCTTGCTAGCTTTGTGTTGCTAGCTTGCTTGTTTTGAATTGCTACCTTGCTATTTTGCGTTGCTAGCTTGCCGTCTTTGCCTTGCTAGCTTGCTAGCTTTGAGATGCTAGCTTGCTAGATTTGAGATGCTAGCTTGCTAGCTTTGCGGTGCTAGCTTACTAGTATTGCG
>NW_019728061.1:369-487 GCF_002891405.2 Cryptotermes secundus | reverse complement strand
AGTCAACGCATTTTTTCCGACTTTCTGGAAGCATCCTGATGCCCCAAAAAAAAAAGACTTGCGGTTGGCGGCGTATCCAATCCTGAACAGTCTGGATGACTGCATCGTTGTCCACAAA
>NW_019728061.1:0-245 GCF_002891405.2 Cryptotermes secundus | reverse complement strand
GCCGTATGGGGGCGTGCATTGTCTCAAAGGAAGGCTACCCGCTTTCCACCTGTCTTCTGCTTGGATAGGATCTTTTCCTTCACGTCTGTTGCCAGGAGGTCTGAGTAATAAGCTGCATTGACTGTTCGGGCATCTGTCAGAAAGTCTACATGGATAACCCCCTGCCATTCCCAGAAGAACGTTGCCATCACTTGTCCTGTTGAACGGCTCCTCCACGCTCTCTTGGGTTTGGGAGAACTGGTATG
>NW_019728060.1:0-753 GCF_002891405.2 Cryptotermes secundus | reverse complement strand
GATTTACACGTTTATACAATTTGGATACTACTATTTTTGTTTTCTGAACCTTCTCTTTTGTGGCTTACTGAATGGTTTGCCTTATGTGATATGGNCCCCTTTTTCAGAATCCTCTGCATAATAATCCCATTCTGCTTCCCATTTCATGATCTTGTACACATTGTACTCTCTGGTCTGGTTATGTATCATTTTATTCAATCCAGTGTATTTAACACTGCTCTCTGACCCTACTATATACACACTGGCATAACATGCGTGATGCACCCTCAAATGTTTACTTGTAAATATGTATATATGATGTATTCTGGGTCAGTAGATTGATGGAAAAGGATGAATAAAATTGACTTGAATTGAAAGCTCTCAGGAACTGGTCTGTCTTGCAATGATTGGCTATACATACCACCGTTCATGTCCTGCTGCAAGAAGAGGAAAAGTTTCAAAGTACTGAAGCAGTTACTGAAAATATTTCATAAATGGGGGAATCCCCACAGCACCTACTATCTGAGATGTGGAAACCTTAAAGACACATTTTAAACTTATTGACATTTAACAACTGCTGTTGTGTAACCTGGTCTGGATAGTTTTTTCTATTCATATAACTCTTAAATACTCTGCAATGCAAAATCCTCTGTAAAAAATATTATAATGATTCTGTTGTAAATTGAAATTACCAAAATTTTGATCCAGTAAAGTCCAAAAGAAAAAGAGTGCCTAAGCACATGCAGTGAAGAAAAACTGGACAGATGGCAGTTA
>NW_019728059.1:0-205 GCF_002891405.2 Cryptotermes secundus | reverse complement strand
TGAATGACTTTTTACATACATCACAGCAAAATGGCTTCTACACACTATGTATGCGCTGATGTGTCTTCAGATGACCCTGCAGGCTGAATGACTTTTTACATACATCACAGCAAAATGGCTTCTCCCCACTATATATGCGCCGATGTGTCTTCAGATGACTCAGCTGATTAAATGACTTATTACATACATCACAGCAAAATGGCTT
>NW_019728058.1:0-460 GCF_002891405.2 Cryptotermes secundus | reverse complement strand
AGAAGTGCTCTGGCATTGCAACAGATGGAGCTAAAGCAATGGTTGTTCATTGAAGTGGGTTAGTAGGACTGTGTAAAGAAAAAGGCATACATTGTTTGTTTTTCCACTGCATTATCCACCAGGTGGCTCTCTGTGGAAAAATTATAAGGCTAAGTGAGACAATGAAAACTGTTGTAAATACTGTAAATTTAATAAGGAGAGGCAAAAATCCCAGAGACACAGGGCATTTATTGCATTCCTGGACAATTTGGAAGCTGAGTATGGTGACATTTCATTGTACTGTGAAGTGCGCTGGCTACCCGCTGGAAATGGCCTGCAGCAGTTTTTTGTGTTGAGGAATGAAATTCTTGCTTTTCTCAGAAATGAAAACATTGGACATCAGTATCAAGAAAACCGAAAGAAATCCTGTTTTTATATAATTTTGCTTTCCTGACAGATTTAACATCTCATCTAAATGCTT
>NW_019728057.1:0-465 GCF_002891405.2 Cryptotermes secundus | reverse complement strand
TTTCCAGGTCCGACGACTGATGCTATAACTGTTTGCCATTCTGTCGGCTTTGTCGACATAACCCATGTGTGTCTTGTAATCGGCAACAGTTGCTGGCTTGATGGCATTTCCATGCTCATCACAGAAACTGCCTTCTGCTGGAGGACAGTGCATGTTTGTCAGTATGTAAACGTCACGTTTGTCCTTCCAAACTATTGCTGTCAAGTTCTGTCTCACCCTAACACGAATGTTACCTTTCTTCAGTTGAAATTGTCTTCGTCGAAAATCGTCAGGCAAGCCCTTCCGATTAGGTCTGACTGTTCCACAGCATGTTATGTCCTTTGTCATCAGTTCCTCAAACAAGTCTGGTGACGAAAAGAAATTGTCCATGTACAGTTTGTGACCTACGCCCTCAATACATTTGCATAGGTCCCTAAGTAGTAACTGTAGCATGTGTCGCTGTCACGTCTTGGTCGGCACGTGTCC
>NW_019728056.1:0-387 GCF_002891405.2 Cryptotermes secundus | reverse complement strand
CTAGCTTGCTAGCTTTGCGTTGCTAGCTTGTTAGCTTTGCGATGCCAGCTTTCTAGCTTTGCGTTGTTATCTTGCTAGCTTGGCGTTGCTATTTTAATAGGTTTGCGTTACTTTCTTACTTGGTTGCTTTCTTGCTTTGAGAATCTTGCTTGCTAGCTTTGCGTGAATAACTTGCTAGCTTTGCCTTTCTAGCTATTTAGCTTTGCTTTACTAGCTTGCAAACTTGCGTTGCTAGATTGTTGGCTTGGTGTTTCTATCTTTCTATTTTTGCGTTGCGATCATGCTAGCTTTGCGTTCCTCGTTTGCTAGCTTTGCCTTGCTATCTTGCTAGATTGCTAAATTTGCATTGCTATCTTTCTAGTTTTGCTTTGCTAGCTTGCTAGCATT
>NW_019728055.1:0-407 GCF_002891405.2 Cryptotermes secundus | reverse complement strand
TCTCTTGTAGTTTCCTAAGATTCGCATAACTTATGTGACCTAGCTCTCTATGCCACTCTACAATTGTATCTTGCTGAGTCATCATAGCTTAATTCCTCGCACTAAAGTTAATTACAAACAATCCATTTTCATCCTTTTTTCCTTCGATTACAACATTTTTGTCCTTGAGTATCTGGACTTTCTCTTTCGTAAACAACACTTCTCCATCATTTTCTGTAATACAGTGCACTGACAGCAGGTTTTTGCTGAGTTCTGGAACATATGAAACGTTTTTCAAACTACACTCTTTAAATTCCAAATTGCCTATTACTTTTGCAGTCATACTTTGATTTTTCTTTGCTATCCTTTATACATTGAGTATACTGCTTGGTATGTATCAAATCAGTCTTCACATTTGTCATATGACA
>NW_019728054.1:0-794 GCF_002891405.2 Cryptotermes secundus | reverse complement strand
ATTTAATTGCAAGCGGAAAAAAGCTGTTTCTGAAAGCACCAACTCGTGTCCAGTTCTGCAAAGATTGCCTACCTCAGGTTCTTTTGCCACCTGAACCTATCCTAACTAGGTGGGGGACATGGTTATCCGCAGTTTCATTTTATCAGGAGAATTTCAATCAAGTAAAAGAAGTGGTTACAAAACTTGAAGATGAGTATGCATGTGTCCATGAAGCAAAAGTGGTGTTTGGAAGTGATATTGTTTATCAAGATGTGAATTTTATCCATGCACATTTTTCTACAGTTTCAAAAGCCATTGAGAGCTTAGCATCTCATGGTGCACTCCTTCACGACGCACATCAACTCGTTCAGAAAGCAACATGTTCACTCAATTCCGCTCCAGGCGAAATTGGACAGAAGATTAAATGCAAGTTAGAAAAGGTGTTGAATTCGAACCCGGGACTAAAAAAGATTCAGTCAGTTAGTCAGTACTTGAGTGGAATTAGGGTATCTTTGCCAGATGAATGTTCCGAACCTTCGGCGCCAGTGTATAAATACTGTCCAGTCACGTCAGTTGATGTAGAAATACCATTCTCAGCCTATAAACTCATTTTGACGGACAATAGACGCAGTTTGTCTCCAGAAAACACTGAAGGACTTCTAGTTGCCTATTGTGATGCTACTTTCTGCAGTGAATGATACATGTAAATAGGTGAGTCTGAATAAAGTGACCTGCTTCTTAAGTGCATATGGTTTTATTTTGGGGGCATATTTTCCCGCTTTTTAGCGTATATTTTAAGTGTTTTAGCGCATAAA
>NW_019728053.1:346-842 GCF_002891405.2 Cryptotermes secundus | reverse complement strand
AATCAGAAATTTGAAGGAATTCCTTAATTTAGAGTGAAATCTTTTTTAATTATTTGAAATTCTTTATTTTAACGTGAACATTTCAATGAATTTCATGTTCCATATATATATATATATATATATATTTCATTGAATGCTTTCAAATTCAATTGAAATTCCTTAAAATAACTGCGGATGGTTATAATTTTCTTTAGAATTAAGGGAAATATAATATAAATCGTCAACAAGTCTGCTAGAATTCCCAAAATTATGTGACATCTTGCATAACATAATTAATATAATTTATATTAAGCTGAAATCGAGAAGGTTTTTTGGTTAAAATTATATGAATTTGGATTAAGAAAGTAAAAATTAGTTTAGTATTCCTTAAAGAATCATAAAATCCTCAAAATTTGATTAAAATAGATTAATAAAAATGTATCGGTAAAAACAATGCAATAGTTTTCCATAAATTAAAGTGGAATCTTTGACAATTTGTTGAAATTCAATTACTTGG
>NW_019728053.1:0-208 GCF_002891405.2 Cryptotermes secundus | reverse complement strand
TTTCCCTAATAGAATGTAGAAATTTTAAATATTTTGGACAGAATTCCATTTAATATTAAGAAATCTTTCACATATTGTCTGTAATTTGTTATATTTACAAGAAATTGTCAAAGAATATTCGGAAAAATCGTCAAGAAATAGATAGGTTTCGTTCATAATTTTTTTTAAATCTTTAAATTAACTTAGATTTTCAGAACATTTTTTTAAA
>NW_019728052.1:0-460 GCF_002891405.2 Cryptotermes secundus | reverse complement strand
GCTTGCTTGCTTGATTTGAGTTTCTTGCTTTTAGCTTTGCGACGCTATCTTGCTAGCAATGCGTTGCTACCTTGCTAGCTTTCCGTTTTTGGCTTGGTAGCTTAGCGTTCCTAGATTGCTAGCTTTGCGTTGCCAGCTTGCTTGCTTTGCTTTTCTAGCTTGTTATGTTTGCTGTGCTAGCCTGTTTGCGTTGCCTTCTTGCCTTCTTGCCTGCTTGCTTTCTTTGCGTTCCTTGCTTGCTTTACTTATTTGTGTTTCTTGGTTGCTTGGTTGCTTTGCGTTCCTTCCTTTCTTAATTCTTTTGCTTGCTTGTTTGCTTGCTTTGCGTTGCTTGCTTATTGCTTGCTTTAATCGTTTGCTTTCTGGCTTGCATTGAGTGCTTTGCTTGCTTGCTTGCTTTGCTTTGCTTGCTAGTTTACTTTTCGGTTTTTGCTTGCTTTCTTGGTTGCTTTGCGTTGCT
>NW_019728051.1:209-1381 GCF_002891405.2 Cryptotermes secundus | reverse complement strand
CAGGGTTACGAACCCTATTATTTATCATCTTTTCGTACATGGAATAGTCTACATCAGGGTTAATGCAACTGGTGGCACGCGGATCGCAGGGGCCCGTCAGTTGGCTTTTTGAACCTTATTACATTCTATGCAAACTCTCTCCTCTTTATAAAGCGGCTGCGAATCTTGTCGAAAAACTTTATCAAAAAGGAATAATAAATGTCAGATACAATTTTTCACTTGATTGCACAGGACATCTGACGAATAACTCAAGAGTACATAAGCGTAAGAAATATCGACACAATCTAGCAAAACCTTTGGTGGCTGGTTTTCAAGCATTGTCGACCTGGAAATATTTAACTCGAATAGAAGATTTGAACTTCATTGCCTCTGTTCTTATTCCAGTGCTTGTGTTTCATTCGAACAGGCTGGAGTAGCGGTAACATGTTGTACTCGTGTTCGGTAGATGCGCGATTCGATTTCCGGCCGGGCCATCGGCTAATCTCACTGAGGTTTTTCGTGGTTTTCCTAAGTTCCTCTAAGAAAATGTCAGGACAGTACCTCGATTAGGCGACGACGGCTTACTTTCGGATCCTTTCACATTCATAAATCGTAGTATAATTTGAAGCTATATTGAAGGAGCGGTTGAGCTTATGAACACTGGGGCGGTACATGATGACTTCCAAGAGTTCGGGAGCCGCAAATACACATGTATCGGACTTTGGTGTTTCGGTACCTACTTCCAACTCAATGGTTTCTTTTTGCACTGATCAGTCTCTAAACTAGGTACTCACTAATTCAGCTACTCCACCAGCAGCACTAACGGTTCAAACGATCCGCACGTGTCTCGCGAACCACAGTTTGTTTATGCTATATAGTCTCGCTATTGAGAGCGTCGTAATATATCGCAGAAGAACGATCTGATCATTACAAGGCAGGGATTTTTTAACTGACAAGCAAAAAAAGGAAAACAAACTGAATAAAGCTGTCCGCGGGTAGATAGGCATACTTAGTGCCTACGGCAGGATACGAGGCCCATAGTGGTATGACGCTGTACAGCCTGGGTCTCCATAACAACAGAATAAAGAAGTACGTAGACATGCCAGCTCTATCGATAGGACCAACTGAGTAGGCTTCTTTTACCAGAGGACGGAGGCTGAGTCTAGTCTCCGAAATGTTTTAGATAAAAAAAC
>NW_019728051.1:0-156 GCF_002891405.2 Cryptotermes secundus | reverse complement strand
TTAGATCTTATTTTCCGTTTAAAATGTGTTATTAAGGATGGTTAAAAACTGCAGAATTGAAGCTACTGACATTCCTGCGCTTAATTACCACACCGTGAATGTGTAACGTGTGCTGGACACATCGGCACTACTTACATGCGCGATTAGCTTCCACCC
>NW_019728050.1:0-764 GCF_002891405.2 Cryptotermes secundus | reverse complement strand
GAATGCCGTCTTCTGGGATGTGGCACCATGTAGATCTTATGTGAACTTATGTTCCTCTGAAACGTCGGTTCACACAAGACGTACATGGCGCCACATCCCAGAAGACGGAATTTTTCATAGTCACTGCCATGAAAACCTCAAATCTNGTGAATAGCTTGCGTTCTTTTAAATGGTGTTTTTAGATAACAGAGTTAAGTTAGTGTTCATACCATGTGCACCAGTGTTTGTCTAAAATATGAACGCAAATATCAGTATTAAAAAGAAAAGAATGAATGGTTTAATCCAGTACGAAATGTCAAAATTCTATCAGTTTTCTTTCCTTCAGAGACATAATAGGGCTAANTGTTTTTCTTAGTTATCTTAAAAACCAGGACAATGGATAAAGTCTGAAAACCCAATATCTCAGAATTAAGTTTGTTTAAAAGCAGAAGCTAGAAATTTTGAGTATCTATTATGGTGGCGAGTTCTTTAAAACANTTAGGTCATATTTGACATAATTTTGGGTCATAAGTGCATGCATATATTAATAGTTTTTAGGTCATAAAAATCCGGGCCCTAATAATTAGTGACACATCAGCTGTGCACTGAACACGTTTATCTGAAGAGAGGCAGCCAAGGTTCTGGAAAATGACAAGAAAGTCAGGTGATTCAGTAATTCAAGGAACATTGTGTATCTGACACCTTCTTTGACACAGAAGAATTTTCAGATGTAAAAATAAGGAGCACATTCTGCTATATATGTCACACTGATAGCCTCCCAGAAT
>NW_019728049.1:0-442 GCF_002891405.2 Cryptotermes secundus | reverse complement strand
CATGTGAACATGACATGCTGTGTTTGCTGTAAACAACAGACATGCAACAGTGAATTTCTCGTCCTGCTACTCCTTCAGCAGTCAAAAAGTGCACTACATTTCGCTGTTCTTCTTTACCTGCCTTCCTTACTGATTTTGGATGACTACACATAGCGCTAACCTTACTTGCAGCACAATATACAAACGACTAGTGTGCAAGGGCACGTTATCATCGTGCTTTCCCGAGTCCCCACCAGATGTTCATACCGTAAGCGAATTCCAGTGTTACCAACTTGCGCGCCATGTGAGTTATGCGTGGTGACCCGTTTTCATTAGACTGCCCCTTATATTTTAACACTCAGAACACCTATTGTAATAGTGGTTTCCAAACTGTATCAGTGTCCCTCTGATGCTGATTTCTAAGGACCGAAACATGTAAGGGCATGAAGAACTGAAATAAGAA
>NW_019728048.1:0-670 GCF_002891405.2 Cryptotermes secundus | reverse complement strand
TCACGCCGTCTTACGTCACCGCGCGTTGCGCGTTAAGTTACCGTGAAGAGGGGGGAGTGGAGCGCTGACTCATCCGCCACGTCACTGTGGCCTGAGTTGCCACGTTGCTGCTGGGTAGGGAGGGGATCTCCTTTGCGCAACATGTCACACTGCTCCCTCCTTAAGGCTGTTCGTCCCGAATAGCCTAACGGTGCATCGGAGGCTGTTCTTGCAGCATATGTTCTCCGGCCGTTACAACCTGTCTTCGGCGGCGGCTGCACTTTAACTGATAACAACTGATAACAACAGAACTCGGCGACGGCCGAATTTCAACTCGCTTCGTAGGCAGTGTGGCTCACTTATATAGTCGCAGCTCTTGCCTGTTACGTAATCGGTAGCGCTGTCGCCTGACGTCGTATCGAGAGCGGCGTTGCGTGCCATGTCACAGTGCGGAGGGGAGGGGGAAGGAGTGCTGACTCACCCGCCACGAAACACGTTACAATACACTGTCACTGCATAGGCATCACACCTTGATGAGGCAGGGGGAGTATGATAAAGTTAAATAGTTCCGTTCAGTGTGACTGGTTATGATTTTCTTATTTCAATTATTCACCATAACCAGTCACACTGAACGGAACTATTTAAATTTTTCATAATATTAATGTGACGGACCAGAATGAAACAAATCAAA
>NW_019728047.1:0-371 GCF_002891405.2 Cryptotermes secundus | reverse complement strand
ACGCAAAGCTACCAAGGTAGCAACGCAAAGCTACCAAGCTAGCAATGCAAAGCTAGCAAGAGAAAAGAAGCAAAGATCGCAAGCTAGGAACGCAACTCTATCCAGCTAGCAAAGCAAATCTAGCAGGTTAGCAACGAAAGATAGCAAGCAAGGAAATCAAAGAAACAAAACAAGCAAGCAACTCAAAGCTAGCAAGCTAGCAACGCAAATATAGCAAGCTAGAAACTCAAAGCAAGTAAGCTAGCAACGCAAAGCTAGCAAGCTAGCAACGCAAAGCTAACATGCTAGCAACGGAAAGCTAGCAAGCTCGCAAAGCACAGCTAACCAGCTAGCAACGCAAAGCTGGCAAGCTAGCAACCAAAAGTTAGCAA
>NW_019728046.1:0-775 GCF_002891405.2 Cryptotermes secundus | reverse complement strand
AACACACTATCACAAACACTCAGAGAGCCGTTCTAATCACACACATCTGTATTCACTCACATAAACACACGGCGAGCACTGTATCACACGAAATAACACTCGCGAACCACACACTACCAACCTGAATACCACAAACACAGTTTACCTGGTAATTCTGAATTTGGCTCCAGAACGTGGTCTCGTTAGATACCCGGTAAAGCACGTAAATGTGTTTATATCGATTTCTGCTATGAATGCCTTAATATTGGTAAGTCTAGTATGTGGAACTGAAGATGGAGCTTTATTTTCTGCTGGTACTCTAGACTTTTGGGGTCATGTCGGAATGCTGTTAGGTGAATCACTGCGCCTGTTCAGTACTCAACTAATCTTAACAGTAATGTAACTTGTAACCTAACACAATAGAGTAAAATATTTTAATATGAAAGTACACCATTCCTATTTCTTATTAATATAGTAAAGAACTAGACTTCTTCTATGGCGCAACAGCCCGATGTCGGGCCTTGGCCTCCCTTATCAAGCCCTTCCATTCCTCTCTATCCTGCACTGCTTTCTTCCAGTTCCCTACACCCAGTAACTTCTTCGCATCTTCTTCGAGCGCATCAATCCATCTACTTCTTGGTTTCCCTGCACGTCTCCTACCACCTATTGTATTGTATAGTATTTTCTTTGGGATACGTTCCTTATCCATTCTCTATACATGCCCAGCCCATCGCAGTCTTTTAAGCTTTACCGTCACTGAGATCTCTGGCTCCTTATATAAGTTGTATAACTCTTT
>NW_019728045.1:3135-5775 GCF_002891405.2 Cryptotermes secundus | reverse complement strand
CAAATCGATCCTAGTGGGTTTCCAATATAGTGTGTAGGAAATTGATTGAGAAGGGAAATTGAATCAATTGTGGTCTACACTTGACGACTGAGTGCCAGAGTGTATAGAGACATGGGAGTTGAACACTAGTAATTGGCTTACAGGAGTGTGATGTCACAGCATCGGAAGTTATTTGAAAGCAACTCGAAAGTGCCAGTCAGCCCTGATGACCAACCAGAGGAGAGTGACTGTTTGACTCTGACAACGGCAGTCATGCATCGCAGAAGCAGTACAGTGTTAGTGTACATCTGTCATGCCTGTTGTATGTGATGTTTGCAGTTGGTGTTTTGTAATTTTATCATTGCTTGTTGCATAATTTTTGTTTTGCTCAGCAACTTTGTGTTATATTCTTTCTTGCTGTTGCCTTTTGTGATGTTAGAGTATGTTTTTGTATGATTGATTTTATTTTATGTTGTCTTATCTTGTCCCCATAAACATTTGACTTCCAACATAGTTGATATGCCATTAAACAGCATTTTTATCTCTTAAACATTAATCAGGCAATTTGGAAGGTTCACAGTTGTATAAATGCAATTATGTCTTGGGTAATCAGCCACATCCATATAGAGTAAAAGTCTTGCATTTTGTAGATTGTGTCTCCCTCCATCATCAGTGTCTGAAAGGTCAAGAAAATGTCAGCCTATACATCCACTCGCCCATGTGTCATGGCATAGGGCTTAATTAGTTGAGCACAGGGACAACTTTGCCTGTCACAGATGATGGACAAAATAATTTGTTTTCCTTTTCTTTATTTCCACTATATCTGTACCTCCTTTCCCCCATATTACTTTACCATATCTCATATTTGCCCATAATGTCATCATCCCCCCCCCACTTCCTCCATCTTTGTCACGTCACCTGCATTTCTGTTCCTTTATTTCCTTCCATCCTATTTCCTGTATACCTTTCTCATCTCCTTTACTAGTCCATCCAATTGTCATTTCTGTCCCCATAATTTAGCAATGGTATGTTGGACTTTTGTTGAGCATGAAAGGAATTGCCTGTTGTAGATGTTTCATTTGTCCGTTTCTTAATAAAAGGGAGCATATTTTCATCAGATGCATTTTTTTTTTAATTTTGGCTCCTACTTTTTGAAGGTGGCTCTTAGATTTATGGGAAATTTATTTAGGCCTGGATGTGGCATAGCACCAAAAAAGACTTAATTGCATTTAGTCATCATGATGACTTAGGAGTTTATGTAATTTGTGTAAATATTGTGTCCTTATTTCTTATAGTTATTCTGATGAATGCATTTCTTATGAAAATGTAGCATGTGTGCATCAGTTTAATATGCTGCTCATGATCACTCTTGTCACAAAGTGTTGTACATCTGTTAATGATGCAAGATTTAAATTTACTCAGCACTCAGGAGATAAAACCTCTTTTTTTTGGTACCTCAGTTATTGATAACTAATTGTTATCTCTGCTCTTACTTTGCAATTTTGATAGCTTTTTCTCACAAAATTCAAAGATGGTTTTGTTAAAATTGGAAGGTATGATTTGTAAAACTGTAAATATCAACTTCTAAAAAAAAATGCAATTTAGATAAGGTGATGTTATTTTAGTGACACAATTTAAAGTTAAGAAGAATGCTTGAATTCTACTATCTTCTAAAATATATTTACATCATTGCAACACATTTTTTTCTAAGTGCAGTATCTGTAGTTGCCAGTATTTTAAACTTTTGTTGTCTAATTTCCAGTAACAGACATGTATGCTGGAAGTAACATTAAGAGGAAGCTATATGTATTTTTCTCATCATGGCCACATTTCAGCTCACAAAATACACGTTAAAAAGTTTACAGCATGCATGTGCCCATATTCAAGAAACACGTTCAGCAAGCAGTCACAGACAGCTGAAAAGCTGATTCTCTAACTTTGGGATTGTGCATAAGGTTAACACCTCTTTGCCCCAATAAAGTTCAGTGTTGTGAATCTAGTTATTGCAAAATAAAGGAATAATATTGTAACGTGTTTACGTTCGTTACTGAATACGCCGTAGAGATCGTTAATTGGTTTATTCAACAACCTACAAGTAATGGCTACAATTAATTCTTACACAGTTGTGGGGTTTCACACTTTATAACCCTAATCGCATTAATCTGTTTACACTGTTGCGGGGTTTCACGATTTATAACCCTATGCGCAAATCAGTTCACTCTGCCTTAAGTGGTCTACACGTTTACAGTAGGGGAGCTATGTATCACTGTATCACACACTCCCAATTACACAATCACACACACGTCCAGTTCTTCTTTCCACGACGGCTGCTATACTCCAACTGTAGTCCGCTGACCGGAGAACTGTTGATAACACACTCGGCGACTGCCCACATTACAACTGACTGGTAGCTGCTGTGCAGTTCCCCTTATATAGCCGCAGTGGTGCCTGTTGCGTGCCACGTCACAGTAGGAGGTTGATTACGGGTACGTAGCGTTGCGCGTTACGTCACCGCGGAGGGGAGGGAGGGAGCGCTACGTCACCGCCACGCGCCTGTGGCCTGAGTTGCCACGTTGCTGCTGGGTAGGGAGGGGTTCTCCGTTGCGCAACATGTTACACTGCTCCCTCCTTAAGGCTGTTCGTTCCGAATAACGGTGCACC
>NW_019728045.1:0-1905 GCF_002891405.2 Cryptotermes secundus | reverse complement strand
TGTTTATGTAGCGTCGGTCTGGACCATTGTCGTCTGGTGCCGTGTTGCTAGCCACGCTGTCCCAAGTTGTTGACTGCTGCCTAGCAACCGCGATATCCCTCGGTGACGTCACCGCTGTTGACCCGCTTTGCATAGCTTCAAGGTTGCGGGGACTCGGCTCACTTCGCCTCCGCTCATGACGTCACCGCGGGGAGAGTTGCGGGGTGATTACTCGCCTATTATGCGAGCGCTACGTTACCGCTACGTGCAGCTGGGGAGGTAGGGGTCAACATGTAACAATATTTCAGGCAATGTACATATACATAGTTGAATTGGAGGAATATAGTGTTAAACAACAGAGTAATGTACAATTTATTAAGAATATGAAGCTAAACAGAAAACTACAAGGTTTGTGATTTTGGATAATTTATAAAAAGTATGCAGAATATAGTGAAATTAATAATAATGCCTTGAAAATTATCTGTGATGTAACATTTTTAGCAGAGAAATTCTAGGATACACACATTTGCAAAATAAATCATACTCTGAGCATGGTTTTCGAAACTAAAATAATACTCTTCACTGGAGGTGGTTTACAATGGAGTAAATGGAAATGGATTTAACTTGTGAAACCAAACAGGCATTAAGCAGTCAAAGGTGAAATATTTAAAAAGATACTAAGTAAATGAAATGGAAACAAGTAATGAGAACAAAAACATCTTTAAGCTTTTCATATAAACATGACTGAATTTGAATTAGGATGGGATGTTTTTTGGCTTTCAGACTGCCATAGTATTGTGCACAGGTAAAAAAGTAAATTCAGGAAGCTACCAGATATTCATACAAGTGGCGAATTAAGACAGAAGAGCTCTACTTTATGGAATTATTTAATTTTCTTATCTGAAGAGACATGACATTCTGTTAGGATGATGTACTCTGCACTGAAATAGGTGTATTTAATATCCAGCACCATCTGAGCCTGAGGTAATGTGAACACACAGCCTTGCAGGTGTTAGTATAGGCTTCTGTTAAGGAAAGAAAAATGTAAAAGAAGTAATCATACCATGAGCCCTTGTTTTCATATTTCCATTCTAGAACACTCTGGGTGTTTAAGAACGAGATGTTGAGTAAAATGAACCCTAAAAGAGAGGAAATAATAAGTGGGGGGAAAGTGTTGCATATTGAGGAGTTCTGTAATTTATACTCTTTACTAAATATTATTAAGGAGATGAAATCATAGAGAATGAGAGTGTCGAGAAGTGCATCCAAAATTTTAGTTGGATAATTGTCGACTTCTGAAGAAGGTCTCTACTTCAAGGAGTAGTTAGTTGAAACAGTTTTAAACTAGAAACTATTGCAGTGTGTAGTTAAATTGTACTGATGTTTTTGTTGCAATATCTATAATGTGTATCTCATTTTCATCCAATTTATTAGTTGTTACTGAAAGAGATGAAGTCTCATTAAATAACATAAAATAAAAACAGTAAATTGAGATGACTTGCGAATGATCTGCATGCTTTCCTTACTTTTTCCCTATCCCAAATTATTGAAGCAGCAGAAAATATGGCTTAATCTGGGACTATTCTGGAAGTGCTTGGAAGTATTGCATTGTATGTTATCAGAATGGTGATTTTATGACCTTGATGAAAGTAAAGAAGAAGCATTTAGTTTCTTTGTGTTGTATGGATGCTACTATCATTTGTACAGTTGTGAAAGGAGCAGCACTGTTAATAGGTGTGGCTAGTATTAGGGTGTTCAGTTGTTACAGATTTGTCTTTATTGTTCTAGAAATCCAAGTTCTGGATCAGGATTAAGTGAGACTGGGTCACTTGACTGAGCAAAGGCAGCTCTGGAGAGACGCAAGAAAGCATCTGAAGAGGAGGCATCACAGGCACGTGTTGAAGTGACAAGAGTGAACCCAGACAG
>NW_019728044.1:0-847 GCF_002891405.2 Cryptotermes secundus | reverse complement strand
CAAGTAGTATAATATACAAAGTGTCCCTGGAGGAAAGCATATATAGAACATAAAATTACATGTTGGCAAAACGCACAATTTCTGGATATATACATAATGTCCCAGGAAGAAAAGTCAGTATTCTGGAAGGCCATAGTATCGGTTATTCTAAGCAAAAAAGTGTATGTATACATATGTACAATTCCGACCGGTTTCCGAGGTAGAGATATTTCACTGTACAGTTCCAAAATTGTTGATAGGAAAGGGATATTACGTACAGTTTCTAATACCGGTATTTATTGTTAAGGTGACAAAGTTGGTACAGTTTACCTAGTGTAATACATTTTCGAATATTCCACCTTCAACATCAATGCACTTTGTAGCTCGTGTGAGTACATAGCGTGTTTCTCGTCTGTACAGTGTAGACAGTGAAATAGCTCTACGGCAAACCGCTTGGAATAGGTCATATACCTGTATACATATATATTGTGGCGTGTATACCCATTGCGAGACAACGCCCTCAACGCACATGCGGCCAACAGTATGGGAACAGTGCTTTCTTCGTCAGTGTACAGGCTGTCGCTATGCAACAGCCACGCTCTAACGTCACACAACGGTATGTGGCCGTCACGTGACATGTTTCCTACACGATGCGCCGCGATGACGTCATTGACGTTTGGCTGACGCAACAGTACTGTTGATCGCGGCGTTTCCATGATGTCCGATTCGAAGCTACTTGACGAGAGCCAGACCGGACGAAAACGAGTAGTGGAACTAGTGGCGGAAGCAAGCGAAGTGGCACCAGGACGACAGAAGAACACATGAGGTCTGCCTGTGAGGATGAAAGTGTGACTGGAAGAATTTATGT
>NW_019728043.1:0-1344 GCF_002891405.2 Cryptotermes secundus | reverse complement strand
CTCTAAATCAGAGATGACTATACAGTACTCTAAGTATCTTTCATCTCTGAATTCAAACTATGAGGTAATTTTACATGAAGAAGCCAGGTCTATGCTCACACATATCAAAGCAATGTGTTCTGTGTGCTAACAAGGACTACATGAGGCAACAGAATTTTTCAGAAGGTGAACAAAACTCCAACTTCAGTAGAAATTGATAATTTTGATATTAATATATCATTTACAAAGCCGGTAAAAGGAATACACTTCAACATCAGCGATTCATATATTCAGGATCATGAAGTCACGTACTTATGATAATTATGAACATAAGCTAACGTAATGAACTTTTGAAATGACCATTGAAATGACCATTTCTCTGATATTCAGGGATTCTCTCAGTTTACTTGCATGAGAGCTGGTAGTTAAACTCTTTGGAATGAGCTCTCTTCATATCTTCATTTCAGTATCGACTCTTATGACAGCCAAAACCTACAATATATAACACAAACCCTGTCTTAAGTGCAACAATTTATTGTAGTTCTTTGTCTTCACTCTTCTACACTACATGTTTCGGCCGTAACTGGCCATCATCAGGTGTACTTCTCTGACGTAGCTGTTACACTGCACGTAGTTTAAAATTTAAAAACACCAGCTTTCTCAGTTTTTCATTTCTGCGTTGCTAATCGGTCCCGATATATCAGAATCCCCTTTGCTGATTTTGTCAGATTTAAATTTAAATTGTAGATTAAAAAAAAAAACAAAATTCAAAACGAAATTGACGAGTGTAAATTAACAAAGATTTTAAACATATCTGAGATATTTTAAACTTTGAAGCAAGATAGTGCTAGGCATTTATCCCTAAAGATACGATGTAAATTAAAACTCCATGAAATGCTGCAGATGTTCTACCGACTGTAAACACTTGGGTGAGGTAGAAACTGAGATCACTGGAGTAGATTAATAGAAAAGCATTACATAACTGAATGAAAATGTGGTACTTCCAAGAAAATCCTTTTCACAGTGAACAGTGTGTTCTCAGTTCTTGTACATTTCCACTTGTNATTCTGATTGCTGATTAATAATAATAAAAAAAATTTCCACTTGCGACAGTACAGAGTTTATGGAAATAAGGGATCTTTTTAAGGACTTAGATTTGTCATTGCTCTATGTTTACGAAAGTAATATGTAATTTTTGAACTTGTCAATTATATAGGCTTTAGAAGTTGCATCTGTTTCTGTCTTCAGGCACAATAATCTGAGGTAACCAAAGTTTTGGTAATTCCATCACTAGGGATCCCCTGCAGACCAACATAGAACCAATCCCCAAAAGCGGGGTGCGGAAAAATATATAGATCGGTGATT
>NW_019728042.1:0-423 GCF_002891405.2 Cryptotermes secundus | reverse complement strand
CTTTTCCTTCCCGTAGCTGTGCTTCCAGTGTCTCCTGTTGTTTCGACTACTCTTCTTGCAGCAACTATTCTTCATCCATTACATCTGCTCCCCTCTTAAGACAAAACTCGTCTTGAGCGGTGCCCTTTTAACTTGCCAGAAGATCCAGTTCTATCACACTCATTCGTCGCACATTCAATCTTTCTTGGGAGGCCGGTTCTTCTACATTACCGGTTCCTCCTCTATTTGGAGTCTCTTTTTCCACTTTGGTGGGGGCCTACCCTTCCATAAGTTCCAATTCTTGATCCTTAATTTCCTCAGAAGTTTCTTATATCAACGTAACAGCACCTGAAGTGTGGTTTGAACTTGCTGATGTTGTCGTTCCTTGTGTTTTTCTCACCCATTGCTGGTACGAGACCGTGGCGCCAAGTCCTTTCTCCGGTA
>NW_019728041.1:0-1101 GCF_002891405.2 Cryptotermes secundus | reverse complement strand
CCTTTAATGTATATTTTTCTGCGGGAAGTATGTAGACCTGATGATAAAGTTCTTACTTTCTGCAAAATCTATTAAATTTATTCAATTATGGTTGGTTATGTCATGTAAACTTTCTGTCCTAATTACTCCTCTGTATTCCTTCTCTTTACCTATTTTGGTGTTAGGATCCCCTGAAATAACCATTATGTCATTACTTGGTATTGAATCATATGTCTCTTCCATTTGTTGATAGAAATAGTCTTTGGCCTCCTCTTCTTTTTCTTCTGTAGGTGCGTGCACGTTCATCGTCATATTGAAAAATTTCGTTTTATTCTCAAAGTGCAAATTCTTACACTTATTGGTTTAAAGTCTATTATTGCGCTTTCAAATTCTCGTTCTATTACAAAGGCTACACCAAATTCCTTATTGCCTTCTGCTTTACCACTGTAACATATATTATGTTTTTTTAAGTCCATGATTCCTTTACCCAGCCATGTAATTTCCTGTATGGCTGTGATTTTCATATTGTATTTATCTTTCTGTTCTAGTACCGATTTCATGGCACCCGGTTTATTGAGGGTTTTCACATTCCATGTACCTAGAGAGTAGTCCATATTCTTTGCCAAAAATCGTCTTCCATTCTGTTGAGGTTTCCGAGGCTTGATTCCAGGTTTCGAGACATTTATATTTTTTACGATGAGAGGTCGTCAGCCTCTCGCCCAACCCCCAATCTGGAGGGCCAGGGTATCTCTTTTAGTCTGGGTCATCACCTTCGACCTGTCCCGCATGGGTGGCCCTACCAGTAGCTATGCTACCGACGACTGGCGGCTTACCGGCAAATATTTCATCTTGTCGACAAGCCCTTGAGACTCGCTGCCACTCGCCAGCGTAGTCATTGTCAGGTCACAGTCCAGCGGGACACATGATCATATTTTACTCTCTCATATTTGAGTCACCACCAACCTGGAGGGCGAGGTCCCCCTACTTATATCCCCCAAGAACAGAGTGGCCCAGTTATACCTCAAAGCACTTGGGTTCCCTGTTCGGCGTCTCGTACGTCTTGCAGGGCTACGGTGGAGTTATTCGATCCCGCCTCCACACGAGCTTAATGAAATGGAGTGT
>NW_019728040.1:414-756 GCF_002891405.2 Cryptotermes secundus | reverse complement strand
GCGTGGACGGAATTGTGTCTTGAGTGATCGAGACAGATGAACATTTCGTAGGATTGTGAGGAAAATTAGAAGAATACAGCTACAAAAGTGACTGCTGAACTGAATGTCACGCTCACAAACCCTGTTAGCACCAAAACAGTAGGAAGGGAACTCCACAAGCAGGGTATATCTGGACGAGCTGCAAATCCAGTCACTCAACAGTGATCAAAACGCCACTAAGAGGAGAGTGTGGTGCCGAAGTCATAAAACCTGGACTGTGGAGCAATGGAAGATGGTCATTTGGTCGGATGAGTCCACCTTCACACAGTTTCCGACTTCAGGCCGAGTTTACATCTGGAGAAC
>NW_019728040.1:0-258 GCF_002891405.2 Cryptotermes secundus | reverse complement strand
GGTCCATCCCATGGTGCAAACTTTGTTCCCCAATGGTGATGCCATTTACCAAGATGACAATGCCTGTGTTCACACAGCTCACATCGTCCAAGACTGGTTTTCTGAGAACGAAGATGAAGTGTCACGTCTGCCACGGCCCCCACAATCGCCAGATATCAATATTATTGAGCCTTTGTGGTCTACTGGAGAGCAATCTGTGTGCGTGCTATCCATTTCCATCATCGTTAACAGAACTTGCCAATGTTTTGCAGGAAGAAT
>NW_019728039.1:0-791 GCF_002891405.2 Cryptotermes secundus | reverse complement strand
GGCCACACATGGGCCATCATCAGGCAACACTTATTATGCACTGTACACTTCGTCCTTAATACCCTCAGGCACATTGTTAATTTGCTTGGTAGGATATTTTCTACTAAGGACAGAGTGTATAGTGCAAATAAGTATTGCCTGATGATGGCCCATGTGTGGCTGAAACATGTAGTAAGAACAAATGTGCATAGTTAACGACATTTTAAAATAATTACACTTTTTAGTGTACCATACTGATGTGGGTATTTAAGAAACATGCATTTAACAGTGTGTGCAAGTTTAAACAAAAATATTCAGAAAAAGAAGCAGGAGAAATCCACAACACAGTCATGGTTAAGTGGCTGAGTCAGAATGGTGAGGGAGGTTAGAGAAATGGCGTGCACAACTCAACTTGGCATATATGGCAGCTTCTACTGTGGTTGCAGATAAGAACTTATGTTCCTCATAACACAAAAACCATGGAAAGTGAAAGTGTGCATAATGAAACTGACCTGTATTTGTTTACTTACTTACTCATGGAGCTGAGCCCTTCTGGAGGAGCCGCCAATTCTGCAGCTACTCAAGAATTTCCCAGCATTTTATGGAACCCAAAGGTTCATTACCATGTTCACAAGAGCCCTCCACTGGTCCCTATCCTGAGCCAGAGCTACCCAATCCACACCATCCCATCCTATCTCTCTAAGATCCATTCTAATATTGTCCACCCGCCTACGCCTTGGTCTTCCCCATGGTCTCTCTCCTTCTGGCTTTCCCACCAATATCCTATTTGCATTCATCTCCCCCATTCGTGC
>NW_019728038.1:0-619 GCF_002891405.2 Cryptotermes secundus | reverse complement strand
CTGGGCACTGGGCACCGGGCACTATTTCCCCAGGAGGCAAAGCTGATCGGCCACTCAACTCACCCCTATCAAGTGCCAAGGTCCACAATTGTTGAACAATCCCTCCACTCCCCCATGTGTCTTCATGGCATTAGCTCTTAATTAAGCAATTACAGGGACAACTTTATCTTTATTATAAATTATTTGGGTGATAAGAAATTAACGTATTCTTGAAATGGTTGGCGATGCACAGAATTTTAAAACAGCAAGAAAAGTGTGTAGCTGAAATCCACTGTTAATCCATATCAGTTGCTCGTTGAATCTTCCGAGAATAACTTGCAGGAGAGTAACTTTGATGCAAATTATATCAGGTCAAGTAAGAGTGGAGCCGCTGTGGTGCACAAAATTTCAAATGGAGAAGCTTCTATTTTATTAAAATTACATAAGTTTTTTTATATAATATTAGATTAGCAGCTGGTGATACACATGAAACAGTTCCATATATGACCGTAAATGAACTTTATTATGGGATTGATGTGGCCGAGGATCTGAACTTGCACATTTTCTCCTTCCCTCGCTCCCTCTTTATTCTTCTGAAATCTGTCCAGCTGTTTCAGATGCAGACATGAGGTCACAAGAA
>NW_019728037.1:0-621 GCF_002891405.2 Cryptotermes secundus | reverse complement strand
GCTTCGGCGATTTACGGTTTCCCCCAGACAGTAATGCAAGCTAAGTACGAGATTTCTTGGATTACCAAGTTGGTGGCAGCATATTAAACAGGGTGACGTAGAGGGATATTTCCTCGCCCTCCGTCATCACGGCAGGAGATAAGTGTAGCGACAGCTAGAGAGAGGTACAGTGGCGGAAGCGGTGGAGGTATCTCCACGCCCCCCCCTTCACGCCATAACGTCCACTACAAATCCCACATGAATTGATCTTGGCTCGAACCCGAGCCACCGCGGTTGGAAGCCGGCGAATATTGCACGGCCAGGATAGCTGGTAATGCGGCAGAGATTCGAACCGGATACCTCTGGAGTATGGGTATCACCGCTATACCACCGTACTAGGTAGCAATTTGAATTCGGTTGGTCTGTATTAAATGCTTTGTGCCTCTGAAAGGCTCTATATTTTTAAACAAAAATTAAGAATGAAACATTTTACGGAAAGAATGGACTTCTGGAAGTCTAATTTAAATTCTTTCACTCTGAAGTTTGAAAATTATAAGGAAGATTCGAATTCCGGGAAGTTGCATTAAATTCTTTGTCTCAGAAAAGCTCTGCGTTGTTAAACAAAAGTGAATGTGGGAATCG
>NW_019728036.1:0-1482 GCF_002891405.2 Cryptotermes secundus | reverse complement strand
AAGTAGCACTAAGTGTCCCATGAACATTCATCTACACTTTAATCTATATATACTTCAGTTGTATGGATTAAATTCGGTTGTTATTGCATTACCCAAATCTGTTACTGGGTTCATAGTCATTTGTACTGGTTATATGCGACTGTGTAGGTATATTTATTTATTGTTAAGATTTGAGGAAGTAAGTACCTGGAATGACGATATAATGAAACTAATGAAGGAGCCAGTCGTGTCTGAGGAAGGTGCAGAAGATCACCAGAGGTGGAAACTTCGTGCAAGGAACTCTGAAATGGAAAAAACCTCGAAGAAGAAGTTCCTCTGAAACGTTGGTACCCCTTTATTAGACTATGTGGTGCCATAACCCAGAAGATGTGGGCAGCATGGTCCCCTGAAGCATTGGTACTCATCTTCAAGATTACACTGTCATAACCCAGAAGAACCAATGTAAATAAGTATGTTTATTAAATAGTGTATTGTTTCAGGTGCCTAAGAAGAACATATTTAACAGAGATTTGGAGGAACTTAAACAGAAAGATGAAAAGGATAATCAGGAGGAAAATAACCTGGACAGGCTAGAAAAGAAAGCCTCCAGTTTATTAAAAGTGAGTACAGATTATTGTCAGTGAAGCCACTACATTTGAGTACCTTTTTTTTATCCTTCTGAGAAATTCTGTAATACAACTACTGTGCCATATTGCATGCTCAGAAATGTAACTAGGGTAGCTGTAACCATGAAACAGAGGATTTCTTGAGAAGGTGGTACAGAAATTTCTCAGTTTAATGGAAACTGAAGGTTCATTGCTTCATTCACACTGGATCCCGTCTTTATTCAGCTAAATCTGGTTTACACTGTCGCCTGCTGTTTCTTCAGTTTTCACTGTACTCTCACCCTACTTTCTGCGCTTAGGTCTTTGAAGTGATCTCTTCCCTACAAGTTCTCCAACTAAAATTCTACATGTACTCATATTTATTATTTCCACTATATATACTACAGGTCTGCTCCTCCCACTCACCACACTTTTATCACTCTGATAGTATTTGGTAAGGAGTAAAAAGTATGAAATGCCTTGCTAAGTGATTTGCCCATCCTTATATTTCCTCTCATCTTAGGTCTGAATATAGTCCTAAAAATTATGTTCTTATATGCCTTCAACTCGTGTTGCTCTGGTGAGAAACCTAGTTTCAAACCCATGTAAAACAACAGGTAAAATTATAGTATGGTTTATTTTCACTGTTAGGTTTTTATGCAGGTTTTTCAGGTGAAATCCATTGTTAGATTCAAATTGGATGAAGATGTCAAGGCCATGATGGTGTGGTGGTTCCAAAAACCCAGAGATTTCTTTATGGAGGGGATCTGTTGACTGGTGTATAAGTGGGATGCCTGCCCCAATGCCCATGTGGACTATTTTGAATGGCCTCTAATCCTCCCAGAACAATCTCAGGTTTTGTAAGTTTTGAGGTTTTCACGGCGATGACAATGAAGAA
>NW_019728035.1:307-436 GCF_002891405.2 Cryptotermes secundus | reverse complement strand
GTCCTGGAGGGATACTCGCATTGTGAATATGATTTCCACTATTCAAAATTCAAGCATGGTTGATGTTCAAAGACGACACGGGCAAGTAAAGAAGCCTCTTTGTATTTCTGAGTATAATATGTTCATGAA
>NW_019728035.1:0-225 GCF_002891405.2 Cryptotermes secundus | reverse complement strand
TGGCTTATAAACTGTGCAATTTTCAATTCATTTACGGTTTTCAAAAAGGTGAACAGAAATTCTACTTTGAAATACAAAGCATTTCTGTTGAAACTGGCAAAAGCTTGGGCTACTGACATCACGGTGGCGGCAGTACCTGCGTCAGACACAGACGTAGTGCATCCAGGGCCATCTGTTCAGACCCGCCGGAGGCCTCAAGTAGACCCCCCTGGCCGACTCTTGGGT
>NW_019728034.1:0-398 GCF_002891405.2 Cryptotermes secundus | reverse complement strand
TTCCTAGCTTTGAGTTTTTAATTACTAGCTTTGCGTTGCTAACTTTCTTGCTTTGCGTTGCTAACTTGCTTGCTTTGCGTTGCTAGCTTGCCAGCTTAGGGTTGCTAGCTTGCCAGCTTTGCGTTGCTAGCTAGCCAGCTTTGCGTTGATAGTTTGCTACATTTGCATCGCTAGCTTGTTAGCTTGGCGTTGGTACTTTGCTAGGTTTCTGTATCTTGCTTGCTAGCTTTGCGTTGCTTGCTAGCTTGCTTTGTCTTTCTTGCTTGCTACCTTTCGTTGCTAGCTTGCTAGATTTGCGTTGCTAGCCTGCTAACGTTCCGTTCTAGCATGCTAGCTTTGCGTTGCTAAGTTGTTATCTTTGCGTTGCTGGCTTGCTAGCTTTGCGTTGCTAGCTTCCT
>NW_019728033.1:0-604 GCF_002891405.2 Cryptotermes secundus | reverse complement strand
CCAAACGAGAGAAACTTCCGATAATGAGAGGAAAAGTCTGGTTCATAATAACCAAACTTTTAAGAAGAAGGGGAGTGTAATATTGTAATATGTACTTAGACTTTTGATCATACTATATACTATTTTAATGTGTAATTTTTGTGTTAGCCAAGAGGGTGCTTCATGAGGCAGTTGAAACCGTCTGGCGCAAGCCTGATACAAGTTATCAACTCCTGACCTTTTAACACTTCGATAACATGTTCCCCCAAGCTGAAGAGAAGAGAGTCAAGTTTTTTGGTTCGTCCACGCGCGATGCTGCACGTACACAACTGAACCTTTAAACTCTGTACTCATGACTCCCCCCAATCTCTTTGGCCCTCTTTTTAAAGTTTAATATATAATACCAGTAAGATTAAAAACAGCAGGAGACTTCTTCAAAAACTTGTACTGTATACACACTGTATATACTATCTACATCTTTCACTTCTTTTAATAAAAACTTAGTATAATTGTTGAGCATAGAAATTCGTCTTCAATTAGTGGGTTCCTTACCCGCCTTACACAGCAAGAAGATATTACAATAAGCATACATTAAATTAACAGTGTGGTTTGGAGAATAATATGT
>NW_019728032.1:0-1158 GCF_002891405.2 Cryptotermes secundus | reverse complement strand
TATTGGAATCCGTCGTAACACAACAACATAACGGTCAAGGTCAACCATTACCTTGGATACATAATTCAGCTTTCAAAGCCATCATCAGGCAAAATACATGGTTACCATATTTACACACTATTGAACTGCATTTCATTGTGACAGCAGAGCTGGATACTTGACAATTGTGTTACACTATAATAATACAAGTTATAAAAATACAATGAAATATAAAATTATGATAAAACGAAAGTTATGGAATAAAATATGGTTAAAATCTCTTCATGTGATATTTCATATTATGAAGACAGAATTGCAAAATTCTTGTTATATTCAAGCGGACATATAGTGGTATATTCAGGGCTTGTATACATAAAGTAAACTGCTTGGAGGCCGTGGTATAGGTGAGGTATTATTTGATATTAACTGTTTGGACGGTGTCTCATTTTACAATGTATTTTGTCTCCTCTGGTGGGAATACAGGTTGGAACTCAGACTTCATAATATGAGATATCAAATAAAGAGTTATTAACCATACTTTATTCTATAACTTTCGTTTTATCATAATTTTATAATTCATTGTATTTTTTACCTTGTATTATTATAGTGTAACACAGTAGTGACGTATCCAGCTCTACTGTCACATTGAAATGCAGTTCAATAGTGTGTGAATATGGTAACCATGCATTTTGCCTGATGATGGCTTTAAAAGCCGAAACATGTAGCTAAGGTGATGTTGGCCTCGATCGTTGTGTTGTGTTACGACGGATTCCAATGCAGAATTCTACAGGTTTTGATTTGTTATCATTGTTCCCAAATATCTGAAATGTGCCACATTTTCAAAACATCTGTTCCCTATTTTTATGTCATGATTTTGCTCTGCATTTTGGTGACGAGACAGCAACATATACTTAGTTTTCTCTGTGTTTGCTTCTAGACCAACCTCTTTACTTGCGTCTCTTGAAGTTTGTGTGTCCTTCTTTATGGTATCTATATTATCACCCAGTAGATTCACATCGTCGGCATAGACCAACAGCTGATGTGTCCCGTTTAATTTCAGTCCCACCTGGTTTCCCTGGACCTTCCTAATGGCATATTCTAAAGCAAAGTTGAAAAGTAGTGGCGATAGAGCATCACCATTCTGGATAGGAAATTTATCAGACAAATGTTTACCTACAC
>NW_019728031.1:0-405 GCF_002891405.2 Cryptotermes secundus | reverse complement strand
CCTGGTAACGTCGCGCCGTCGGGGGTGTGCAGGGACCCCTCCTGGTCACCTCCGCTTATGCTGTAAGGCGTGAACGCAACCATCCTAGCTTACCCTTAGCTAGGATTCTCCTATATCGGAGTTTCCTTCTGTCATACAAGCTGCCACCATCTATTTTCTGTTCTTCCAATTGTTGGTACTACTCCCTGGCATGTAGTCATACNTCTTGACCACTCCGCATATGGTTTACAGGTAGCGACTTAATTCTTTATTAATACATCTTAAAAGGGCGTTGCTATTAAGGCTACCAAACTCTGCCTGTGGCAGGAGCCTATCCCTGTCTATTCCTAACGCCTCTCCTTGGGTCTTCGGCTGCTGTTACAACTCTCATTGTGGTAGGACCTTCTGGATGGTTCGAGGAAGGTG
>NW_019728030.1:0-437 GCF_002891405.2 Cryptotermes secundus | reverse complement strand
TGCGCAACATGTCGTTTCCGGTTATTTTTGGGTCCCCCTTCGTATGAAAAAATTCAAATACAATGAAACCTGGACCTTTAAGTTTCTGTAGGGACCATTTAAAATGAATTCATTCATTCATTCATTCATTCATCAGTAATCTGTAAAGATGACAGGTTCACAGTTTCTTCCAAAACAGTTCCTCCACTTGATGCGATCTAGAGCTTTCTCCTTCAAATGAAAATATCCTCATCTGTCTCCAAGGTCATCCAGCATCTTCTTACGTCTTCTTCCTCGTCTTCTGGTCATTTCTATCCGCCCCTCTAACTTTCCTTCAATAACTTCTTTTAGAAGGCAGTTACCGCATACGATATGACCAATCCAATTAGCCTTCTGTTTCCTTATTTCGTGTCGGATATTCCTCTGCTCACTGACTCTACATAACACTTCTTCATTTC
>NW_019728029.1:260-439 GCF_002891405.2 Cryptotermes secundus | reverse complement strand
TTATGAGAAGCACTAAATTTCCACATCACAAGGGATCAGTAAGATTCTGATATATCAAAACCTCTTAGCAACAGCGAAATGAACAATTGAGAAGACTAGTGGTTTTTAAATTTTAACCTTTAAGAGCCAAGCGACGCCATATGGCGTCATGAAAATAAAGTCAAGGGGACGAATGACGC
>NW_019728029.1:0-209 GCF_002891405.2 Cryptotermes secundus | reverse complement strand
TATAAATTCTTTTTCTACTTACATGATTTTTGGTCACCAGCTTTATAAGTTGTCTCTCTTCCCACCTGCGTCGTCTAACGGAATGTTGGCTTCGTGTGGAAATCTTGGAAACATCCGGAAATGCAAAGTCCCACATCACACTTCATGCACTTTATCCGGACGGGTCTTCGTTTCCCACGCGAAAAGCACACTCGACACCTCAATTTCGA
>NW_019728028.1:0-504 GCF_002891405.2 Cryptotermes secundus | reverse complement strand
CAACATCTGTTCTTTGTTTCCTGCTTCTAACTTTCCAAATATGATTGTCCCTGCATGGTTTAAGCAGACTATCCCCTATCGCTTTCCAAGCCGGTCTCCTGGTGTACGCCTTGTAGAGGGAGCACAGGGGGGGCTATCAGTCTACGCTGTTCCAGAGTTTCCCAGCCAGATTCATCTGTAGGATTGGCAAATTTAGCCGCTCTTCTTTGTACCCGATCTAAAGCGCTAACCTGCCATTCTCTGTATGGGTCGCAACATACCGAACCATATTCAAGTATCGGTCTCACTAGTGACGTATAGGCTAGATGTTTCGTCTTATTATTGCCCTGTTTCAGTATACGCATTATTAAATGAAGAGCCTTCCATGCTTTTCGTAGCATGATCTGCCCATCTTAGATCGCTCCGCATGATTATTCCTAGGTACTTAAAGCTATTTACCTCCGGAATTTGTTGGTCCCTAAAATAATACGTCAGTCGATCCTTCACCCTAGCTCTCGTGAAACT
>NW_019728027.1:0-399 GCF_002891405.2 Cryptotermes secundus | reverse complement strand
TTTATGGAATTGCTTTAAGTTTCTGATAATTACTATATTTTATAAAGAATATTATTAAATTTTTCATTCATTCACAATCAATTTAATGGAAATTTATTCATATTTTGAAGGAACTCAACCTATTTTATAAAAATATTCCGAAAGTTCATTTCTGATTTTACCTTAATATAAGGAATTACAGACAGTATATGAAAGATTTATTCTTATTAAGTGGAATCTTGTCCAAATTATTGACGAATTATACTTTGTATTAATGAAAATTAAGTCAATATTAATTGATGTTGAGTTAAGTTTACAGAATATAAACCAGGTTTTGAAAGATTTCAAAGTAATTTGTGAAATTTTGTCCAAACGTTATTCCACATTTCAAGATAATACAAAGAATTTCAACAAATTTTA
>NW_019728026.1:206-447 GCF_002891405.2 Cryptotermes secundus | reverse complement strand
TTTGTTGCTTGCTAGATTTGTGTTGCTAGCTTGCTAGCATTGCGTATCTAGCTTGCTAGCTTTCCGTTGCTAACTTGCTAGCATTGCGTTTCTTGCTTGCTAACTGTGTTTTGGTACCTTGCTTGCTTGACGTTGTTAGCTTGCTAACTTTGATTTTCTAGCTTACTAGATTGCTAGATTTGTGTTGCTAGCTTGCGAGCATTGCTTTGCTAGCTTGCTAGCATTGCGTTCTAGCATGCTA
>NW_019728026.1:0-188 GCF_002891405.2 Cryptotermes secundus | reverse complement strand
TTACAATCTTGCCAGCTTTGCGTTGCTAGTTTTCCAGCTTTGCGTTGCTAGCTTGCCAGCTTTGAGTCGCTTGCTTGCTAAATTTGTTTTGTAGCTTTCTAAATTTGCGTTGCTAGCTTTCTATCTTTGCGTTGCTAGCTTCTTAGCTTTCCGTTGCTAGCTTGGTAGCTTTGCGTTGCTAACTTCCT
>NW_019728025.1:0-568 GCF_002891405.2 Cryptotermes secundus | reverse complement strand
TTGCCATCCTTGCGTTGCTAGCTTGCCAGCTTTACGTTGCTAGCTGGCTAGTTTGCGTTGCTAGCTTGCTAGATATGCGTTGCTAGTTTTCTACCTTGGCGTTGCTATCTTCCTATCTTTGTGTTGTTAACTTGCTAAATTTGCGATTATACTTGCTAGCATTGCGTTGCTACTCTGCTAGCTATCCGTTGCTAGCTTGCTAGCTTGATAGATATGCGTTGCTATCTTGTAACTTTGCGTCCCTAGCTTGATAAATTTGTGTTTCTAGCTTGCTAGCATTGCGTTGCTAGCTTGCCAGTTTGCATAAGTTTCTTGCCAGCTTTGTGCTGTTAGCTTGCTAGATGTGCGTTGCTATCTCTCCAGATTTGCGTGCCTAGGTGCTAGCTTTGCTTTGCTACCTTTCTAGCTTTCCTTTGCAAGCTTGTTACCTTTGTGTTGCTAGCATGCTAGCATTATTTTGCTTGATTGCTTGTTTGTTTGCTTGGTTTCTAGATTGCTAGATTTACGTTGCTATCTTTCTAAATTTGCGTTGCTAGCTTGCTATTTTTGTGTTAGTAACTTGGTAGTT
>NW_019728024.1:796-871 GCF_002891405.2 Cryptotermes secundus | reverse complement strand
GCGTTGCTAGCTTGCTAGTTTTGCGTTGCTATCTTTCCGTGGCTAACTTGCTAGCTTTTCTTTGCTAACTTGCCA
>NW_019728024.1:0-700 GCF_002891405.2 Cryptotermes secundus | reverse complement strand
CTTATTTGTGTTGCTTGCTTGCTAGCTTTGCGATGCTAGCTTGCTAGTTTTGCGATTCAAGCTTCCTAGCTTTGTGATGCTCTCTTGCTAGCTTCGCGTCTCTATCTTGATAGCTTTGCATTACTTCCTTACATGCTTGTTCCTTGCTTTGCGTATCTTGCTTGCTAGCTTTTGGTGGATAGCTTGCTAGATTTGCGTTGCTAGCTTGCTAGCTTTGCGTTTCTAGATTTTTAACTTTTCGTTGCTAGCTTGCTAGTTTTGCGTTGCTAGATTGCTTGCTTATCGTTCCTATCTTTCTATTTTTGCGTTGCAATCTCGCTAGCTTTGCGTTCCTCGCTTGCGAGCTTTGCCTTGCTAGCTTGCTAGATTGCTAGATTTGCGTTGCTATCTTGCTAGCTTTGCGTTGCTACCTTGCTAGTTTTGCGTTGGTAACTTCCTAGCTTCGCGTTGCTATCTTGCTAGCTTTGCGTTGCTAGCTTTCTAACTTTCTAGATTTGCGTTGCTATCTTGTTAATTTGCGTTTCTAGCTTACTAGATTTTGGTTGCAAGTTTGCTAGCTTTGCGTTGTTACCGTGCTATCTAGGCATTGCTCTTTTGCTAGCTTTGTGGTGCTAACTTGCTAGCATTGCGTTGCTAGCTTTCTGTTGCAAGCTTGTTAGATATTCTTTGCTAGATTGCTGGCTTTGCGTTGCTAGCTTGA
>NW_019728023.1:298-414 GCF_002891405.2 Cryptotermes secundus | reverse complement strand
TCATGTAAAAAATCTTGTAAAAAATCATGTAAAATCTTGAAAAATTATGTAAAAATCTTGTAAAACCGTATAAAATCATGTAAAATTTTGTAAAATCCTGTAAAAATCATGTAAAA
>NW_019728023.1:0-195 GCF_002891405.2 Cryptotermes secundus | reverse complement strand
TGTAAAATCATGTAAAATCTTGTAAAATCATGTAAAATCTTGTAAAATCTTGAAAAATCTTGTAAAATATTGTAAAATCATGTAAAATCTTGAAAAATCTTGTAAAACTTGTAAAATCATGTAAATGTAAAACAAAATCTTGTAAAACCTTCAGTAGGCAATTTTTTCATCTAAGCCCCTCTATTACACTAGGAA
>NW_019728022.1:0-543 GCF_002891405.2 Cryptotermes secundus | reverse complement strand
GGTTAAGAATAGTAGATCTATACCTCCGCTTCTCAGACGTCTTCATGATATGTTAAGTATTGATATTAATTGAGTATAAGGAATACTTTGACGTGATTGTTTTTCTACCGTAAGTTCTCCAATCTTCTAACGTTATTACGAATGTCAGCTCTAAATAATATGATGATTGAAGCTGTGTTTCGATATTTCTTATTTAACCATAAGTACCATAATCATCACTCACACTATACGCTTCCGTTTACAATGCAGCCACTTTTATCATCTCCCTCTCTTTCCCCTACCTGTTTGGGCCGTATACGGCCATCAGGAGGTGTCGCCATTTGCTAAAACCACTGTATTTCAGTGCGTAATATATGCAACTTCATATTTTTTGTTCGTTGGCACTACAGCCCCCCCCCCCAGTGGGCCTAGGCCTACCTCCATGAACTCCGTTCACTTCGGTTTTTCTAGATCTTACACATACGGTAGAACTCCTTGGGCGTGTGATCAGCTCGTCGAAAGGCTTCTACCTGTAGACAAACACAGAAAAACGCACACAAACAT
>NW_019728021.1:0-2079 GCF_002891405.2 Cryptotermes secundus | reverse complement strand
CTAGCAAGCTAGCAACGCAAGGCTACCAAGTTAGCAACGCAAATTGAGCAAGCTGGCAACGCAAAACTA
Source organism: Cryptotermes secundus (assembly GCF_002891405.2). Taxonomy (NCBI): domain Eukaryota; kingdom Metazoa; phylum Arthropoda; class Insecta; order Blattodea; family Kalotermitidae; genus Cryptotermes; species Cryptotermes secundus. The sequence goes on along the minus strand of NW_019728021.1, from coordinate 2,010 downwards.
GCAAGCAAGTATCTCAAAGCACGCAAGCAAGCAACGAAAAGCAAGCAATCCAGCAACGCAAAGCTAGCAATCTAGCAACGCAAAGCTAAGAAGCTAGCAACGGAAAGCTAGCAAGGTAGAAAGGCAAAGCTAGCAAGCTAGCCACGCAAACATTGCTAGCTAGGAACGCTAAGCTGGCAAGCTAGCAAAGATAAGCTGGAAAGCTTGCAACGCATATCTAGCAAGCTAGCAAGCTAGCAACGCAAAGCTAGCTATGTAGCAACGCAAAGTTAGCTATCTAGCAACGCAAAGCTAGCAAGCTAGCAACGCCAAGCTTGCAAGTTAGCAACGCAAACCTTGCAAGCTAGCAACGCAAAGCTACCAAGATAGGAAAGCCAAGCTTGCAAGCTAGCAACGCATAGTTGGCAAGCTGGCAACGCAAAGCTTTCAAGATAGAAACGAAAGCTATCAAGCTAGCAACGCATATCTAGCAATCTAGCAAGCTAGCAACGCAAATTTAACACACAAGCAACTCAAGGCTAGCAAAAATAGCATCTCAAAGCTAGCAAGCTATCTACGGCAAGCTAGCAAGGTAGCAACAAAAAACTTGCAAGCTATCAACGCACAGCTCGGCAAGGTAGCAAGGCACACCTGGAAAGATAGCAACGCAAATCTGGCAAGGTAGAAACGCAAAGCTAGCAGCCTAGCAAATCAAAGCTCGCAAGCTAGCCACGCAAAGCTAGCAAGCTTGGAAAGCATATCTAGCAATCTAGCAACGCAAAAACTAGGAAGCTAGCAACGGTAAGCTAGCAAGGTAGAAAGGCAAAGCTAGCAAGCTAGCCACGCAAATCTAGCTAATTTGGAACGCAAAGCTGGGAAGCTAGCAACGCAAAGTTCTCAAGCTATCAACGCTAAGCTGGCAAGCTAGCAAATATAAGCTGGCAAATTATCAACGCATATCTAGCAAACAACAAGTAACAACGTAAAGCTAGCTATCTAGCAACGCAAAGCTAGCAAGCTAGCAACGCCAAGCTAGCATGTTAGCAACGCAAAATTATCAAGCTGGGAACAGAAACTAGCAAGTAAAAATGCAAGGCTACCAAGCTAGCAAAGCAAAGCTACCAAGCAAGCTAGCTACGCAAAGGTAGCAAAAAAGAAAGCAAAGCAAGCAAGCAAAGCAAAGCAAGCAAGCTAGCAACGCAAAGCTAGCAAGCTAGCAACGAAAAGCTAGGAAGTTAACAACGCAAAGCTAGCAAGCTAGCAACGCAAAGCTAGCAAGCTAGCAAGGCAAAAATAGCAAGCTAGCAACGCAAAGCTAGCAAGCTAGAACGCAAAGGTAGCAAGCTAGATACACATATCTAGCAATCTAGCAAGCTAGCAACGCAAAAATATCTAGGTATCAACGCATAGCTAGCAAGCTAGCAACGCCAAGATAGCAATGTAGCAAAGCACACTTATCAAGCTGGCAACGCAAAGCTAGCAAGCTAGCAACGCAAGGCTACCAAGTTAGCAACGCAAATTTAGCAAGCTGGCAACGCAAAATTAGCAAGCAAGAATCGCAAAGCACGCAAGCAAGCAACGAAAAGCAAGCAATCCAGCAACGCAAAGCTAGCAATCTAGCAACACAAAGCTAAGAAGCTAGCAACGGAAAGCTAGCAAAGTAGAAAGGCAAAGCTAGCAAGCTAGCCACGCAAACTTTGCCAGCTAGGAACGCAAAGCTGGCAAGCTAGCAAAGCTAAGCTCGAAAGCTTGCAACGCATATCTAGCAAGCTAGCAAGCTAGCAACGCAAAGCTAGCTATGTAGCAACGCAAAGTTAGCTATCTAGCAACGCAAATCTAGCAAGCTAGCAACGCCAAGCTTGCAAGTTAGCAACGCAAATTTATCAAATTGGCAACGCAAACTACCATGTAAGAACGCAAGACTAACAAGCTAGCAACGCAAAGCTACCAAGCTAGCAAAGCAAAGCTAGCAAGCTAGCAACTCATAGCTAGCTAGCAAGAAATGCAAAGCAAGAAACGCAAAGCTGGCAA
>NW_019728020.1:392-577 GCF_002891405.2 Cryptotermes secundus | reverse complement strand
GGCGATACCTTAACAATATATATTTTATTAACTAATAGGCATACATGATCAGCCTAAGAAATATGTACACATTCACACAATTCCAACAAACTTCACTCACTCAAGGTATGTGAATGTAAGTTATTACATTATAGGAGCAGGAAACAAATACTTGCAACTGACTCGGTAACTGCACCAGGAACTAA
>NW_019728020.1:0-210 GCF_002891405.2 Cryptotermes secundus | reverse complement strand
AGCATGGGTAGTCCTATCGATAAAACGACAACAGGCTGAAATCCAGGGTCTCCTTCATCCAGCTCAAGGCAATCTTGGATATTTCCTTGCGAAGTTTCAGTCTCTCCAGTTGCCCTCAACACAGTCTCAAAGTCCTCTTGCTCTAATCCCTCACGCTCCTAAATGTTATATGCCTTTTAAAGTGTGAACTCAACTGTGAACAGTGTATTT
>NW_019728019.1:0-873 GCF_002891405.2 Cryptotermes secundus | reverse complement strand
TTATTTTTTCTAAAACCATTTTGAGCATTTGATATCAGATTGAATATATTTAAGAAATTTACAACCCCATTGTACATCAATGTTTCAAGAATTTTTGAAAAAACAGACAAAATTGAGATTGGTCTGTAATTTGCAATATTTTGTTTCTGACCTTTCTTAAAAATAGGTCAAACTTTTGCAATCTTCATTTGATTTGGAAAAATGCCAGAACTTAGTGACAGATTAAATATAAAAGTCAAAGGCTTTTTTATGGTTTGGATACATTGTTTAACTATCATATCCGGAATCTCATCATAACCTGCTGAAATTTTCATTTTTAATTTACTAGTAACCTGAAGAACCTCTTCTTCAGTAACAGGGGCAAGAAGTAATACATTTGGATTTTGTATTGCATCATTTGTAGTGGCATGGTCAATTTTACAGTTTTTATTTAAATGTATCAGCTTGTCTACGCTATTTACAAAAAATTCATTAAATTTTTGGGATACATCCTGTGGGTTTGTAACTAACTTAGAGTCTATTTCTAAAGAAATATTTTCTATTTCTGTAAAATTATTTCCTGACTCCTTTTTTATTATTTGCCATAGAGTTTTTTAATTTTTGACTGACCTTTTAATAATTTGGTAATTTTCTCTTTGATGGGCAACAGAAATTACTTTCCTATAAATTCTCTGATATTTCTTTATATACTTCAAAGTGTGAACTGGCAGGGACATCTTTCTTTTTAACAAACGTAAAAGTTGTAGCCTCTGTCTAGATACCTTTATCCCTTGTGTGATCCAACTTGATTTTTTCCCTTTCTTGTTAAAAATTCTTTTCAAAGGGAAAAAGTGCAAAAAATACTTACAAAACTTACTTAGGAAGACACAATAG
>NW_019728018.1:355-462 GCF_002891405.2 Cryptotermes secundus | reverse complement strand
ATATAACAACAAAATTTATACTTTGGGTGGAAAAACAGTTAAGACACTCAATTTTATACATAACGTCATATTTCGACTTATATTCCACGTTACGACAGTCCTATATT
>NW_019728018.1:0-216 GCF_002891405.2 Cryptotermes secundus | reverse complement strand
AAGTTAGGTTACGTTGGTCAGATTAGGTTTGCGCAGAAGACTACTGCGCATCCATCTATACTTTAGAGGTGGCCAAGTTCGGTAATTTATGGTAATGTTAGGTTCTGATTGTACATTATCATAGGTGTGCGCCAACGACTTCTGCGCATCGTTAATCAGTTAAGCACGGTGTCGCCGTCGGCAATATCTTACGATTTAATGCATATGACAGCGTAG
>NW_019728017.1:256-419 GCF_002891405.2 Cryptotermes secundus | reverse complement strand
TTCTGCAGTCATATTTCAAACATACGTCACTAGTTGGCACTGTAGATCTGTAGATTATACCAACGCATGCGTGAATGTTTTGTCGGTTTTGTCTGCCACCTTCTGCCATCTGGAAGTCATGATTTGAACTTCTTGAGGAACGAATGCCATTAGATATCATCCC
>NW_019728017.1:0-196 GCF_002891405.2 Cryptotermes secundus | reverse complement strand
TCAGCATCAGTTTTCATTTATCGGTGAAAATGGAGAAATGGATAATTCGCAGTAAGAAACCCAAGTTAAGTGAAAGTGGCAGTAATGAACCGTGTGCAACTGTAAGTAAAAGTGAAACAATTGTAAGTTCCATCGACTGCAACGAAGACAAAACCACCGTATATCCGTATATGTGAACGTCTCGACGGTCTCGACC
>NW_019728016.1:374-458 GCF_002891405.2 Cryptotermes secundus | reverse complement strand
AAAGGAGACATGGACAGGTAAAGAAGCCTGTTTGTATTTCCGAGTGTAATATGTTCATGAAGAGAGTTGATAGAGCCGATCACT
>NW_019728016.1:0-301 GCF_002891405.2 Cryptotermes secundus | reverse complement strand
TTATTTCATTTTTGTTTTTAAAAAATCTAAACCCTCATGCAAAATTGAAATGCAAGGCGTTTCTGCTGAATGTGGCAAAAGCCTGGGCTACAGACCACACGGTGGCGGCAGAACTGGCGGCAGACACAGTCTTAGTGCGACTGGGCCCGTCTACTCCCACCCCACGCAGCCCTCATGTGGACACCCCTGGGTGACTCGGGTGATATGTGGAAACATACCCCCGTGAAAATTGTGAAGAGTGAACATTCTAAGGGGAATCCTTCTAGGCAATGCCATGTTTGTGCAGTTCACAAAAAAAAGG
>NW_019728015.1:0-979 GCF_002891405.2 Cryptotermes secundus | reverse complement strand
CGCTGTTTTACTCGGGTCCAAGTCCCTTGGGACTCGCGACCATATCTTACTGTCTCAGAATTGATACTTCCCTTTTCGTCGCTTCCTACGACTCACAGGGTCACGGTGGAGGTATTCGACCCCGCCTACACACGGGGTCTCTCTCCTCCTCCTTCCAGAGACTGCCTCAGTTCTCCTCGTTATATAGCCTCGGGGCGGACCCAGAGAAAATATAGTTTCGATTGTTATCCCAACAGTACCTCAATTGCTGCTTGTTTATTCGTTGCCGCAGGAATATGTTTACCGAGACGTTGCCTGGCAATGAACTTCTACTCTGACTTCACTATTCCGGCTTTCGGGCTTCATATCACACTGCATAATATTTCGCGACTAAAGGCTAAATAAAACTCTAGATTTTCCGTCCACATATTTTTAAAAATTAATTACTCAGATTCTAGTCGTATGAACTGCACTAAGACAATACATTCCTTTCCTCCCTTTTCCGCAATTATGGATCAGTTATTATAAAAGTAACATAATATATTTATAGTTTAGTTATTTGAGGCAATATACTACAAGCCAGAAGGTAGCGGGATCGATTCCCAATGAGGTCATTCAATTTTTCAATTGAACTAATCCTTTCAGCCGCAATATGGCCCTGGGGTACTGGGGTGGACTCAGCCTCTAACAGAAATGAGTACCAGGAATCTTCCCTGGGGATAAAGGGCGGCCGGTACAACTTATCATCATCTGTGAACTGTCTACAAAATGTGGGAGCCTCGACGTCTCACAACCCTATGGTCCTCCACGGCCTGTTACAGGGATAACTTTACTTCTTTTGTTATCCGTCCGGCGCTTGCGGCACAGTGCCTGATCGGCCTGCATACTGATTTGTATGTCAACGTATTGGTCAAGATGATATGAGGGGCAGTAAAATGAAAACGGGTCAGAAGCCAACATTTCTTACCTCAAAAGTAATCTCCAAAACTGTTAATACATT
>NW_019728014.1:0-464 GCF_002891405.2 Cryptotermes secundus | reverse complement strand
CTCATTCTTCAGAATGTTTCAATTTGATATTAATTGATAAATAATTAATTTCTATAAGAGAGCAAACGTCCTCGTCCATTCATTTGCAGTACAGTACAGTAAGATGTGGCACAGCGCACCAATTCGTTCCACCGTGCCTGGCTCTGATGCTGACGATGAAAATGGATGAGAATGAAATGCTCTGACGAAAGCCTGTCCCTGTGGCACTTCGTACACTACTGTTATAGTCATAATACCAGAGGGACTGCAAATGGTNTTAGGACAGTAACTAAACTCCTGGTATAATTTATTTACCAGACTCGGAATTTCATGATCCTCTAAACGTCCAGCTGTGGCAATACAGACGAAGAGGAAGGCGAAAATATACCAATCGTGCATGTCCCGCAATGCAATAGCAGGAAGTCTGTGAGCGATCAGAAAGGGTTATTGCGAAAGGTTCCTTGAGTAAAACATCAGGAAACTGG
>NW_019728013.1:0-469 GCF_002891405.2 Cryptotermes secundus | reverse complement strand
TAAATAATTACTAATGTTTTTCCTTTGTCTGCTTCGGCTACAGTTTCGTGATTTTGTATTAGTTTTTGTTTTGTTTGTTTGGTAGTGTATAGTTGTTCCTTATTTTGTTTATTATTTGTTTTTTGATTAGCCAAGACTTGTTTTAGGTTGTTTGTTGCTAAGTATCTGATTGCTTCTTGTTGTTTGCTGTCTTTTATTTGTCGTATTGCATTTTCTGTCTCGTAAACAATTTGTTTTACGCACGTCTTAGGTGGTATTTCTATATTGTATTTTATACCTTTGTTTAACATGTCCTCCTCATTTGTGGTGAATTGTATATGTGTCAAGTTATGTGTGCGTGGGTAGAAAGTTTGTTTTTTATGTGGTTGTGTATCATTAAGAGTTTGTTTGTTTATTTTCCTTTTAAGTTTGGCATAGTGTTCTACCATCTCTTCATTTAGCGTTTTGTTTATGTTGTTTTCTAGTAGTT
>NW_019728012.1:0-1031 GCF_002891405.2 Cryptotermes secundus | reverse complement strand
TTGCCAGATTTGCGTGGCTAGTTGCTAGCAATATATTGCTAAATTGCTAGCTTTGAGATGCTAGCTTGCTAGCTTTGAGGTTATTGCTTGCAATCTTTCCTTGCTAGCTTGCTAGGTTTGCGTTGCTAGCTTTCTAGATTTGCGTTGCTTGCTTGCTTGCTTTGCGTTCCTACCTTGCTAACTTGTCGTTGCTAGCTTGTTAGATTGCTATATTTGCGTTGCTATTTTTCTAGCTTTAAGTGTTAGCTTGCTAGCTTTGCGTTGCTAGCTTGTTAGCTTTGCATTGCTAGCTTGTTAACTTTGCGTTGCTTGCTTTGCGTTGCTAGCTTGCTAGTTTTGCGTTGCTAGCTTAGTAGCTTTGCGTTGCTAGCTTGGTAGCTTTGCGTTGCTTGCGTGGAAGATTTGCGTTGCTAGATTGCTATTTTTGCGTTGCTATTTTTCTAGCTTTAAGTGCTAGCTTGCTAGATTTCAGTTTCTAGCTTGCTAGATTGATATTTTTGCTTTGCTATCTTGCTAGCTAACTGTTGCCAGCTTGGTAGCTTTGCGTTGATTGCTTGGTAGCTTTGCGTTGCTAGCTTGCTAAATTTGCGTTCCTGGCTTGCTATCTTCCCGTTGCTAACTTGCTAGGTATGCGTTGCTAGCTTGCCAGCTTTGCCTTGCAAGCTTGCCACCTTCGCGTTGCTAGCTTGCAAGCTTTGCGTTGCTATCTTGCCAGTTTACGTTGCTATCTTCCAGCTTTGCGTTGCAATCTTGTTAGATTTTCGTTGCTAGCTTGCTAGCTTTCCGTCCTAATTTTGTAGCTTTCCGTTGCTAGCTTCCAACTTTGCATTGCTAGCTTGGTAGCCTTCCGCTGCTAGCTTGCTAGCTTTGCGTTGCAAGCTTGATAAATTTGCTTTTCTAACTTGCTAACTTGGCGTTGCTAGCTTGCTAGCTTCGCGTTGCTAGGTAGCTAGAATTGCGTATTCTAGCTTGCTAGATTGCTAGACATGCTTGGCTAGATTGCTAGCTTTGCGTTGCTAGCTAGCCAGGTG
>NW_019728011.1:0-982 GCF_002891405.2 Cryptotermes secundus | reverse complement strand
TTTCTAGCTTGCTAGCTTTGCGTTGCTACCTTGCTAGCTTTGTAGATTTGCGTTGCTAGCTTGTTAGCTTTTCGTTGCTAGCATTCTAGATTGCTAAATTTGCGTTGCTAGCTTGCGAGGTTTGCGATGCTATCTTAATAGCAATTCGTTGCTAGCTTGCTAGCTTTGCGTTGCTACCTTTCTAGATTTGCGTTGCTAGCTTGCTAGCTCTGCGTTGCTAGCTTGCTAGATTTCCGTTACTAACTTGCTAGCTTGCTAGATTTGCGTTGTTATCTTGCTAGGTTTGCGTTGCTATCTTTCCAACTTTGCGTTGCAAGCTTGCCTGCTTTTTGTTTCTAGCTTGCCAGCTTTGCGTTGCTACCTTGCCAGCTTTGCGTTGCTAGCTTTCCAGCTTTCCGTTACTAGCTTGCTAGCTTTCCTTTGTTAGGTTGGTAGCTTGCTAAATATGCGTTTCTAGCTTGCTATATTTGCGTTTCGAATGTGCTAGCTTTGCTTTACTTTCTTCTTAGCTTTGCGTTTATAATGGCTAGCTTTGCGTTGCTAGCTTGCCAGCTTTGCGTTCCTAGCTTGCCAGCTTTGCGTTGCTAGCTAGCTACATTTGCGTAGCTAGCTTGCTAGCTTTGTGTCGCTACTTTGCTAGATTTCCGTTGCTAGCTTGCTAGCTTGGCGTTGCTTGCCTGCTTGCTTGCTTTGCCTTTCTTGCTTGCTACATTTCGTTGCTAGCTTGCTAGATTTGCGTTGCTAGCCTGCTAACTTTTCGTTGCTAACTTGCTATCTTTGCGTTGCTAGCTTGCTAACTTGCTAGCTTTGCGTTGCTATCTACCTAGCATTGTGTTCCTAGCTTGCTAGATTTGCGTTACTAGCTTGCTATATTTCCGTTGCTAGCTCACTAATTTTGCGTTGCTAGCTTGGTAAATTATCGTTGCTACCGTGATTCCTTTCTGTTCAAGCATGCTAGCTCTTCGTTGCTAACTTGCTATCT
>NW_019728010.1:0-293 GCF_002891405.2 Cryptotermes secundus | reverse complement strand
GTGTTACTCTCATTTACAATCCGCCAATCTGTAACAAGTTCCATGCAAATTTGTGCCTAAGTACATCACGGTCCTTCTGACAGCTCGCATTACATGAAGATACAGTAACGACCGCTCGGTAAGCCCCTCCGAAAATTATTGCGACTCGTATTTGTCAAGTCTCAAAATTTCAAAGTCTCCCACCGCCGAAATTAAGCATTGAAATTCCCAGAAGACGCAGCGGGATACTTCCTGCTCCGTTCTGGATGTTTCAAGTGACCTGCAGCTCGCTTGTCCCTCAGAAAGACCAGATG
>NW_019728009.1:340-462 GCF_002891405.2 Cryptotermes secundus | reverse complement strand
GCATTGCGTTGCTAACTTCCTAGCTTTGCGTTGCTATCTTGTTAGATTTGGTTTCTTGCTTGTTAACTTGCTAGATTTGCGTTGCTAGCTTGCTAGATTGCTAGCTTGCTAGATATGCTTTG
>NW_019728009.1:0-335 GCF_002891405.2 Cryptotermes secundus | reverse complement strand
GCTTGCTAGCATTCGTTGCTAGCTTGCTAGATTTGCGTTTCTAGCTTGCCAGCATTGCGTTGCTAGATTGCAAGCTTTGCGTTGCTAGCTTGCTAGGATTGCGTTGCTAGCTTGCTAGGATTGCGTTGCTAGCTTGCTAGCTTTCCTTTGATAGCTTGCTTCCTTTGCGTTGCTAGCTTCGTCACTTTGCGTTGCTAGCATGCTAGATTTGCGTTGCTAGCTTGCTAGCTTTGCGTTGCTAGCTTGCTTGCATTGTGTTTCTAGCTTGCTAAATTCATTTGCTAGCTTGGTAGTTTTTAGTTGATAACTTTCTAGCTTTGCGTTTATTGCTTGCT
>NW_019728008.1:0-613 GCF_002891405.2 Cryptotermes secundus | reverse complement strand
AGAAAGCAACGCAAAGATAGCAAGCTAGCAACACAAAGCTAGCAAAGTAGATCGCAATCCTTGTAACCTAGCAACGCAAAAGTAACAAGCTAGCAAACCAAATTCGCTACCTAGCAACGCAAAGCTAGCAAGAATGCAACGCAAAGCAAGCAAGCTAACAACGAAAAGCAAGCAAGCTAGAAACGCATAGCTGGCAAGTTAGCAACGCAAAGCTGGCAAGCAAGCAACGCAAAGATAGCAAGCTAGCAACACAAATCTAGCAAACTAGATCGCAATCCTTGCAACCTAGCAACGCAAAGGTAACAAGCTAGCAAACCAAATTAGCTACCTAGCAACGCAAAGCTAGCAAGAAAGCAACGCAAAGCAAGCAAGCTAACAACGAAAAGCAAGCAAGCTAGAAACGCATAGCTGGCAAGTTAGCAACGCAAAGCTGGCAACCTAGCAAACGCGTATCTAGCAAGCTAGCAACGCAAAGATAGCAAGCTAGAAAAGCAAAGACAGCAAGATAGCAACACAAAGCTACAAAGCCAAAAAAGCCAAGCTAGCACGGTAAGAACGCAAATCTACTAAGCTAGCAACACAAAGCTAGCAATTTAGCAACGCAAAGCTAGGA
>NW_019728007.1:0-2180 GCF_002891405.2 Cryptotermes secundus | reverse complement strand
AATGTCGCCATCCACCATCTCGTGGCACCCATGTCGGATAGAGCCGGCTAGCAACTCATTATGTTTAGATCAGACCCCCCCTTGAGTTTTTTTTTCTCATTTTTATACACTAATTTTGCTGGCACTGCAGTTGGCGAAAGAGGGAGGTTAACTCCTCCGTTCGTCCTCAATTTCTAAAGTGGTATATTCTAATTGGCTAAATCCAACTTGTCACGGACCAAACGAGGCATTGCATTTTGTAAGTTCGCGGTCTCCAAGTGTTTACAAACGTCACTTATAAAGTGGAGAGATTGCGCGCCTTTTGCTGACTCTAACATTCTTGACCTCGATCGCCTGTCCAGGTGTCGCAATTCTAGCTTGATTGCTGTAAATGCTTTTTGTAACGTTTAGGCAATGCATTTTGATTTCTAGTCTCAAAATTGCGGCACAACAATAACATTTTAAGGTTTTGGTATACCAGTGTTGCCAGGATAAGAGATTTTTGATAGGTTTCAACTTATATTCAGGTTCAATTTTAGACATTTTACTGTATTTGAACATGAAAATGAACACAAGCCTGCACAAGCCTATCAATCCACACAGACAATCTTCATACTGGACAGTTCACAATGATCACTGTAGTAACTGGATGTCTTGCACTGGACATTTTAGCAAACGGAACCAATGGCGCAACCATTCTGCCTTATCAAAAGAAAAATATTTCCTGCAGAAAGAACTAGTACATCATTTGGAATATCTGCTATATTAATGACACCACCATTTACCTGACTCTAAAAATAATGAAGGCATTATCACTGAAGTGACTCAGTTTATATCTTCAGTTAGAAACAGCAAAACGAGTTATTCCAGGAGTACGTATTTCTCGCATGCGTTGAGTGTTCCGTAGAATGTTGAGCATGTTGTATGATGCTTTATCCATTTTCATGTTGCCAAGTGTCTTCAAGTCATCAGTAACACAAAAGTAAATTCCTGCAATCATACAGGCTATTAGAATATAATGACAGGAAATGTTTATGCAACATAACACTTGATGCATGTTCAGGTACTGTATTTCATCCGAGAAATTAATAAATAGGATCGCCATGGTTTGTTTCCACAAAAAAAAAAGTTGCTCTTATCAGTGCATTAGGAGGTAGAGTGAGATACACTTGAAAAAATGTATTCGGATCCTCATGTAAAGTGTCCATTCTTTTTGTTTGATTATAATCAAAACTGGATTCTGACAGATCATAATAAAACATCCAAGTATAAACTGCCACGAAAAACCACTCAGTGGGAGCCAACTGTTTCATGTGGATGGATGGCTGAAGCTAATAGGCATTTTTCACAGTTCTTCCAAATGTGCCTAAAAATGGCATACTTAGGAAATATAGAATAATTTTACACAAATGCAGAGGTTATATAAGATCAGACTGAAAGATGAATATGAATGAGGAATTTTAACAGACATGGGAAAAAGTGGTCATGATCCATTTTAAGGTACCCCAGCATTTTCCTGAAGGGACCAAAAAAGGACATAAAAAACTCAGAATAATTGGCCTAAGGCAAAAACCAAATTAGGGATCCCTTGAATATGAGCATAAAGTGGAAGTACTGACCACAGAAACATAATGTTTGTGGAGTATATGTTGCTGTCTTGTCACTAAAATGCAGGGCAAAATTATGACATACAGACAGGTAACAGATCTTTTGAAAATGTGGCACAGTTCAGATATTTGGGAACGACTATAACAAATCAAAACCTGATTCAGGAAGAAATTGAGAGGAGATTGAACTCGGATAATGCTTGCTACCATTCAGTATAAAACCTTTTGTCTTCTCATCTGCTGTTCAATGACATAAAAATTAGAATATACAAAACTATAATTTTGGCTGTTGTTCTGTAAGGGTGTGAAACTTGGTCTCTGACATTATGAGAGAAACATGGACTGAGGGTGTTTGAGAACAGGGTGTTGAAAATATTTTGACTAAAGAGAGATGATGTGATCGGAGGTTGGAGAAAACTGCATAATGAGGAACTTCATAACTTGGACTCTTCCCCAAGAATAATTAGAATAATCCAGTCAAGGAGGATGAGATGGGTAGGGCATGTAGCACAAATGGGGGAGAGGCAAAGTGCATTTACGATATTTGTAGGAAAGCAAGATGGAAAGAGACCACCGGGAAGACCAAGGAGTAGG
>NW_019728006.1:0-476 GCF_002891405.2 Cryptotermes secundus | reverse complement strand
TTACTCGCTTTTGATATTACGCTCCTGACTTCTTCTTCTTCTTCTGCTTCTTCTTCTTCTTCTAGGTTGTAGGCCTATTAGTGTTGTTTCGACTTCAAGAGCGCGCTTCATCCCATCTAGCTATAGGTCATTGAATATTTCGGTATCCTTTAGGTTTATAATTCAGTAATATTTTGGGGAGCCTATCTGCTGTGCCATTTTTCCTTTTGCTTTTTTCTTCTTTCACTTAATGAAATTCTGTTAATTCTGAACCTATATCTGCATTTCGATTTGATCTCGAAGAGCGTTACCAGCTGTTATCGTATTAACATAGTTTTTTGTTAACTTAACATCTAACCTTTCTCGGAATTACTATCTATCTATCTATCTATCTATCTATCTATCTATCTATCTATCTATCTATCTGTCTGTCTTTGTCTCTACAGTCCTTCTGTTGGACCTTGGCCACTTTTTCCGTTCCTTAACCCTATAAACAT
>NW_019728005.1:386-535 GCF_002891405.2 Cryptotermes secundus | reverse complement strand
TCTGCCTTGAGGTATCCCCATAAAAAAAATCACAGGGCATTAGATTAGGTGAGTGCACTGCCCACGGGATGTGACCTCAAAGCAAGATGAGCTGTCTGGGGAACTTTGCCCTCAAAACTGTCATCAAAGCTCGGGCTGTGTGGGCCGTG
>NW_019728005.1:0-317 GCF_002891405.2 Cryptotermes secundus | reverse complement strand
TCCACATACCGCTGTGAATTGACAGTAACTGCTTCATTGTCTTCTTCAAAAAAATAAGGGCCAATAACTCCAACTCTCGACAACGCACATCATACTGTCATCTTATCACTGTGAAGTGGCCTCTCCTGGAGCTCTCTGGGATTGTTATCACTCCAATAGAGCCTATTCTGCTTGTTGACATATCCAGATAGGTGAAAATGTGCCTCATCACTAAAGAAAACAAGTGCGTCAGGGGGTAAAGTTCCCAATAACGTTTAGAACGCTGTTATTCAGTTCTGGAAATCACGTGGTGACAATTCTTGCATAACAACCATCTT
>NW_019728004.1:0-1144 GCF_002891405.2 Cryptotermes secundus | reverse complement strand
ATATTGTGTGAGTGTAACAGGATGCTGAAATATAATATTGTTACTTAAATTAATTTAGAATGAATGAAATTTTTTAAATTCATTAAATAATATTGTAATTATCAGAAACGTAAAATAATTCCTAAAACTAGAATGAAATCTTTTATAAATTGGTTGAAATTCTTTATATAATCTTTAAAATGTTAAAGAATTTTAGGTTAAAATTATATAACCTTCGTCGACTTCGTTCAAAATTCAGTTACCTTCGAATCGTTGAAGATTTCTTTACATTCCCTGAAATATTATGTAAATCGTCAAAGAATCTGTTAGAAATCCTGAAATTAGAGTGAAATCCTTCACAAAATAAATTATATTATTTATATTAGGTTGACATCGTGAAAGAATTTTTGGTTAAAGTTACTTGAATGAGATTGAAGTGGGGCGAAATTAGTTTAGAATTCCTTAAATTATCATAAAATCCGTCAAATATGAATAAAATTAATTAATAATTAAATAGCGTCAAAAGAAATATATAGATTTTAAAAAATTAAAGTGGAATCTTTGAAAACTCGTTGAAATTCTTTATAATAACTTAAAATGTGGAATAATTCTTGGTCAAAATTTAATAAATTAAGTTCAAATCTTTCAAAACCTGGTTTATTTTAGTTACATTTAATTTAACATCAATCCTAATTGACTTAAATTTCCCTAATATAATGTAGAAATAAACAATAATTTGAACAGAAAACCATTTAATAAGGTGAAATCTTTCACATATTGTCTGTAATTCCTTATATTAACGTGAAATCGTCAAGGAATTATCGGAAAAAATTTCTTAAAATATGTTCGTTCAAAATTTTTTTAATTCTTGTAATTAACTTAGAATAATTGAGAATTGTATTAAAACTAATTAAATAATATTGTAATTATGAGAAATTAAAGGAATTCCCTATTTAGGGTGAAACATATTATAAGTAAGTTAAATATTTATTAAACTTGATATTAAAAATACATTTTAGATTAAAATTATATAGATTTCGTTGAATTCTTCCAAAATTCAATAAATCTCCTTAAATTACATTCGAATCGTTGAAAATGTCTTCAAATCTCCTGAAATATAATTTAAATTGTCAAAGAATCTCTTAGAATTCCTCACTTTAGAGTG
>NW_019728003.1:0-461 GCF_002891405.2 Cryptotermes secundus | reverse complement strand
CTAGAACGCATAGCTAGCAAGCTAGCAACGCAAAGCTACCAAGCTTGCAACGCAGAGGTACCAAGTTAGCAACGAAAATAAGCAAGCTAGCAACGCAAACAAGCAAGGTAGAAAAGCAAGGCTAGCAAGCAAGAAACGCAAACATGCAAGTAACGCAAAACTAGCAAGCTAGCAACGCAAAGCTGGCAAGCTAGCAACGCAAAGCTGGCAAGCTAGCAACGCAAAGCTGGCAAGCTAGCAACGCAAAGCTGGCAAGCTAGCAACGCAAAGCTGGCAAGCTAGCAACGCAAAGCTGGCAAGCTAGCAACGCAAAGCTGGCAAGCTAGCAACGCAAAGCTGGCAAGCTAGCAACGCAAAGCTGGCAAGCTAGCAACGCAAAGCTAGCAAGCAAGAAACACAAGCAAGCAAGCAAAGCTAAGCTAGCAAACTAGCAACGCAAAGCTAGCAAACTAGCAAACCGA
>NW_019728002.1:0-1381 GCF_002891405.2 Cryptotermes secundus | reverse complement strand
TTGCTTGGTTCATTGCGTTGCGTTGCTTGCTTGCTTGCTTGCATTTCGTAACTTGCTTGCTTTTCGTTGCTTGCTTGTTTGCTTGTTTCGTTGTTTGTTTTCTTGCTTGCTTTGCATTGCTTGCTAACTGGTTTTGCTTTGCTTTCTAGCTTGCCTTGCGTTGCTTGCTTGCATTTTGTTGCTTGCTTGTTTACTTGCTTTGCCTTGCTTGCTTTGTTGCTTGCTTCCTTGCGTTGAGTTGCTTGCTAGCTTGCTAGCTTTGCGTTGCTAGCTTGCTAACTTTTCGTTGCTTTCTTGCTTGCTTTGCATTGCTTGCTAACTGGTTTTGCTTTGCTTTCTAGCTTGCCTTGCGTTGCTTGCTTGCATTTTGTTGCTTGCTTGTTTACTTGCTTTGCCTTGCTTGCTTTGTTGCTTGCTTCCTTGCGTTGAGTTGCTTGCTAGCTTGCTAGCTTTGCGTTTCTAGCTTGCTAGCTTTGCGTTGCTAGCTTGCTAGCTTTGCGTTTCTAGCTTTCTAAATTGCTTTGCTAGCTTGCTAGCTTTGTGTTGCTAGCTTGCTAGCATTGGGTGGCTAGTTTGCTCTCTTTGCGTTGCTACCTTGCTAGCTTTGCCTTGCTAACTAGCTAGCTTTGCGTTGCTAGCTTGCTTTGCTTTGCTAGCTTGCTTTGCGTTGCTAGCCTGCTTTGCGTTGCCTACTTGCCTGCTTGCTTTATTTGCGTTCCTTGCTTGCTTTACTTCTTTTGTGTTTCTTGCTTGCTTGGTTGCTTTGCGTTCCTAGCTTGCGTTGAGTTGCTTGCTTGCCTGCTTGCTTTGCGTTGCTTTTTTGCTTTGTTTGCTTTCTTGCTTTCTTTGCGTTGCTTTCTTGCTTGCTTTGCTTTGCTTGCCAACTTGCTTTGCAGTTTTTGCTCGCTTGCTTGCTTTGCGATGCTTGCTTGCATTTTGTTGCTTGTTTGTTTGCTAGTTTGCGTTGCTTGCTTTCTTGCTTGCTTCCTTGCTTTGTTTTGCTTGGTTGCTTGCTTGTTTTGCTTAACTTGCTTTTTTTCTTTGCCTGCTAGTTTGATTGCTTTCGTTGCATGCTTGCTTGCTTTGCGTTATTTGTTTGCTTCATTGTTTTGCGTTGCTTGCTTGCTTGCTTGCATTTCGTAGCTAGCTTGCTAGCTTTGTTTTGCTTGCTTTCTTGTTTTCTTTGCGTTTCTTGCTTTCTAGCTTTGCGTTGCTAGCTTGCTAGCCTTTTTCGTTGCTATCTTGCTAGCTTTCACGTTGCAAACTTGCTAGCTTTTACGATGCTAGCTTGCTAGCTATGCGCTGTTAGCTTGCTTGCTTTGCGTTGCTTGATTGGTTGTTTGCTTTGCGTTTCTTGCTTGCTAGCCTTGCGTTGCTAGCT
>NW_019728001.1:0-1987 GCF_002891405.2 Cryptotermes secundus | reverse complement strand
CTAGCTTGCTAGCTTTGCGTTTTTTTGATTGCTAGATTTGCGTTGCTAACTTGCCAGTTTGCGTTTCTAGCTTGCCAGCTTTGGGTTTCTAGCTTGCTAGATTTGCGTTTCTGGCTTGCTAGCTTTGCGTTGCTACCTTGGTAGCTCTCTGTTGATAGCTTGCTAAATAGGAGATGCAAGCATGCTTGCTTGCTTTGCGTTTCTTGCTTCCTAGCTTTGCGTTGCTACCTTGCTAGCTTGGCGTTGCTAGCTTGCTAGCTTTGCGTTGCTAGCCACTTCGATTGCTAATTTTGCGTTGTTAACTTGCTGGCATTCGTTGCTATCTTGCTGGCTTTGCGTTGCTATCATGCTAGCTTTGCGCTGGTAACTTGCTTTTTCGCGTTCCTAGCTTGCTAGCTTTGCTTTGCCAGCTTGCTAGCTTCGCGTTGCTAGCTTGCTATCTTGCTAGATTTGCTTTGCTTGCTTGCTTTGCGATTCTTTCTTGCTTGCTTTGCGCTCATAGCCTGCTAGCTTTGCGTTGCTAGCTTGCAGCTATGTGTTTCATTCTTGCCAGCTGTGCGTTGCTAGCTTGCCACCTGTGCTTTGCTAGCTTGCCAGTTTGGGTTGCTAGCTTGGTAGCTTTGCATTGGTAGCTTGCTAGCTTTGCATTGCTAGCTTGCTAACTTTTCTTTGCTAACTTCCTATCTTTGCATTCCTCTCTTGCTAGCTTTGCGTTGCTAGCATGATAGCTTTGCGTTGCTAGCTTGCTAGACTTGCGTTGCTTGCTTGCTAATTTTGCCTTGCTAGCTTGCTAGCTTTGCGTTGCTAGCTTGCTAACTTTGTGTTCTAGCTTGATAGCTTCGCGTTTCTAGCTTGCTAGCTTGCTAGATTTGCATTGAAACTTGCTAGAATTGCGTTACTAGCTTGCTAGCATTGCGTTGCTAGCTTGCTAGCGTTCCGTTGCTAGCTTGCAAGATTGCTAGATATGAGTTGCTAGCTTGGTATCTGTTACACCTCAGGGGGGAGGGTGTGAGAACTTATAGTCACTTTCGTCTGTTATTCTCTTTCGCTAACATCTATGTTGCACTCGGCTGCCGTCGGCGGTCTTGGCTAGGGGAGCTCGGGCTGGGTTGAGGACAGGATGGTTGCTAATGGGCGAATCAGAACTCCCTGCGTACATTCTCCACTATGTACACTTGTCTATTTACAATCATAAATACATTACGAAAAAGGCCTGCTCTTATCTGTTTACATTACACTTCTCAGTAAACCCATTCTACCGTTCTAGTTGTGAAGGGGAGGTGCCTGACCTGCACTCCTATCATCGTCTGCTACTGTACATACATTCCTACCCTGTTCTACCCTGACTCTCACTTGGTTCACTGGATACTGCCTCATTATCTCACAATAACACTTGCATTAACACAACCTTTAATAGCATGGCGTATATGAGCAAAAAGACTTACTTGCAAGACACATGTAGATTACTGCCATTGTCCACCCTCTTATGGAATACATGTCGTCGAGAGCCTGCGGCTGACAACTGAATATTCTGTTAGAACATGATCCCAATTCCCCCGAAATTCCCTAATTTATGGTTTTATTTCGCTGATTCAGCCTCGNCGAAAGAGGGTGGGTGACTCCCCCCTCAGTGTCCTCCATCCTCATAATAACCTCCTCATTGGCTCTCATGGGTGGTTGGGCGGACCCCTTGCGTCTAATTGCAGCGTAAGCAGTCTCTTGCAATTGAATCCAGGTTACGAGTGAGGTAAGCTACTGGCTTTGTGATTACATAGACCTGCTGACTTTACATTCTTAACCTAATTGCCAGTCCTAGTGTTTACAAGTTACTGTAATAGCTGCGAAACTCTTTTCGCAAGTCTCTGGCTTTTTTGGGTCATAACATCCTCTTTCTAATCTCGAATTTGGGGCATAACATCCCCCCCGCACCACACGTGAAATGTTTTTCTCTACGAGGGTAAAATATTACACTTGTTCCCTCTATGTA
>NW_019728000.1:0-497 GCF_002891405.2 Cryptotermes secundus | reverse complement strand
ATTTACAAAAAATTATTTTTAAAATCTCATACACAGAATATTGAGTGATTCAATGTACAAATCCTAAATAATGAAAACTTATTTTTATAAGCAGGGAATAGTATAATCTCACTCTCACTATATTGATAAAGGTCATTCAAGGTATAATAGGAATGGTGGCACAGAAATCATTTTAAAGTGAATTTAAAACCCTTATTATCATTCACCATAATTGTTATTATATGAGGTAAATTATTAAAAACTTTTTACCAGCAATATAGACATCTTTGTCAAATTTGGCCAATTTCATGTATGTGCAAAATTCTTACATAACTTAATTTTATGATCATGTAATTCACAATTGTTCTCAAATACGTTTTTATTATTAACCGCAAATAAAAGTAGTGCATATATATATATATGTATAGAGGATACAGTGTATTCATTTTCATGCTCTTAAAAATCTCCCTTCAATAGTCTCTTGCCCTCATATTCATTATGACTCTGATAATTCTCTT
>NW_019727999.1:0-3167 GCF_002891405.2 Cryptotermes secundus | reverse complement strand
CTCCCTGCAGCCATATACATTTTTCACAACGTCGACACCATGATTTTATGGCTGCTATGAACGCTTCTGTAGAAGTCCAATGGAAAATCGCAGATGCAATAGCGGCACANCTTGTGAGGTGAAACCAAACACTTTACTTGATCAAGACATGAAATAAGTACAAAGCAGGAATCAAACCCCTGACTTTACGAGAGCAGTGCGCTCTCAAGCGCACAGTGCGTGCTGCACTATCCTAATGGTTTTTACATCCCCGAGTGGTTACAATGCCAGCCCTTACATAGTATTGTCTTCGGGCGTGGCAAAATCATGTGACTTTATAGCGTCCATCTCCTTATAAGGAGAACTTGGAGCCTGGATATTACAGCTAATTCTCAAAACCATAACGTCACTCTCAGTGCCGTGTGCAGCTAAGATGACTTAATTTTCAAGTTGCAAAATATCTGTTTTTATTAGGCTTATTCTGCCGTCCTATGCTATGTATCTAGGGTATCTCACAATGTCTTATGCCCAATTAATGTAAAAAACACCATTAAATCTTATAAAATACAATATGTGGTGACGTCACTTAACACACCAGCGTTACCACATTACACTCTCAACAAAATGTAGAATATTTTTAGTAAATGCTGTGCTCTTGAAAAGATGTAGGTGGGTGGATAATGTTAAAATGGATCTTAGAAAGACAGGATGGGGTGATATGAACTGGATTGATCTGGCTTAGGATAGGGACTAGTGGAGGGCTCCTGTAAACATGGGACTGAACCTTCAGGTTCCATAAAATGGTGGGAAGTTCTTAAGCAGCTGCATAACTGACAGCTTCTTAATAAGGGCTCAGCTCCATGAAATTAGTTACCTGTGCTTTTATAGGATTAATATAGAGCTGAAATGTTTATGGAAGGCTTTATTTGAGGTATATAAACATTCAGCTGTCACTTTACTTTCAGTAATTGTGACCGTTTGCATGCCTTGCATTCACTATATTATTCAGTCCATTCACACAATATTTCATGTCTAAAGACTGGACAGCAGTCTTACCTTAATATTATTCAAATTCAGCAAAAATTATACAGCTCTTTTGCATTAACCAACTTCAAACATATTAAGCAGACTTTACTGACCACAAAAACAAACACAGTACTTTAAAGCAGGCCATGACTTCTTTCATCTGTTTCTTAGCTTATATTCACAGTCATCTTTCCAGTTGACCTATATAATGAATGAAGCTGAGAAACCATCATAAAACAAATGAAAGCAGAATACATTAAAATTCCATTGACAAGGTCCAAAGAGATATGGTTCCCATATTCTGAATTTAATGCATCTTTTTATCTTGAATTTTCCCTGGATCATGTTTGCCTGATTTCATAACATTTGAATACACAGCAATTCATGGCATGCATATTATCTATCCTGGCAACTCAGGATGATTGAGATATCTCTGAAAGGATAGTTGTGTGTGTTACTTATATAACAATGCTTTTAAATTTGTACAAATTAGCTGCCATCCAGGCTTTGAAGAGAAAGAAAAGATTTGAGAAACAGCTGCAGCAGATTGGTGGCACATTGTCATCAACTGAAATACAACGAGAAGCTTTAGAAGCGGCAAATACAAATAAGGCAGCTCACTAGCACATGTATGTAATTCTTATTGTGATATCAAACTGCTGTGAAACAGTGTTAACACTGATATCACATGTATGAAAATTCCTATATTTACAGCAAGTAAAAAAGTATGGTACTTTTAACAGCAAGTACCTTAAGAATCACAGAATTACACCTCTTGTAAATAAGGCATTCTTCCTAACTATTTATAATACATGGCATAAGGAAAATTAATTAATCTTGGCTTATCACATTAATTTGTGTAATTTCTTAGCAATTTTTTTGTCCATTAAAATTTACAGTAAGCACAATACCACCAGAAGAAATATAACTGATTAGAGGCTAGTTTATATTGAATTTAAATTAGACTAATATACACAGTGCCAGATCAGCATCAGACTTTAAAATGGCTTATGGCTTCCTTCGTGCTTGCAGTAGAATGGCCAATATAAAGCAAGCTGTGGAGTATGTTTCATAAATTCATATTCTGCTACTGAATTTCTGATGTCTGCAGCTAAATGTATTGTGACATGTTTATGAAGCCTACTGTTACAGTTCTTTCATATATTCATCATCCTCCTCTTCAGTTCGAGATTCTGGAAATATTTCAGAGCAAACAATTTAAAGCAAACACTGATCCAGTATGCCAAATTAAACTCACAACAATAACTTTCTTTTTGTAATCTTAGCATGAACCGTAAATACGGATAAGCACTGGCTTTCGATGTGCTTGGAGTAGGCCTCGCAATGTTAGTGGTAGGTACACTTGATAATTAATCTACTGAAGGTCCCACACCTAGCAGTTCTTTGTCGAGCTCCTCTTGTTCAAGCTCTTCTAATTCACGTTTCAGTTCATCCTGAAACACAAGCTGCATGTTAATTCCATCTTGCTTCAACATATGTAATTAAAAATCATACTAGTTACCTTAAACAGAGATATCTTTTTCAAGGTTTCTGAACTGACCTGGTCGACATCTTGACCAAAAGCAACAGGGTTTGAAATGGGTTTGAAGAGAAAGAAAAGATTTGAGAAACAGGTGCAGCAGATTGGTGGCACATTGTCAACAATTGAAATGCAACAAGAAGCATTAGAAGGGGCAAATACAAATACTGCAGTGCTGCAGACCATGAAGTATGCAGCAGATGCCCTAAAGGCAGTTCACCAGCACATATGTAATTCTTATTGTTCACTCTTTGTTACAAGGGTGAGCCAAGCTTGGTGAATTTAAGTTAAGCTTTGGAATAAGTTTGTAATGCAGTGACCAGTTACCCTAAGTAAGGAGGTTTCATTTTGCTTTGGTCTAATAACTGTAAATAAAACCCAAATGAGAAGATAGATGAAAGACCTTAGGTTAATACATATATTTTACCATCATAAATGCAATGTTTATTTTCTGTGTCAGATACAACTTATCTTACAGCATGTTCTGGCCATATACTTGTATGACCATCATCAGGTATATATGAATCCTGCTAAAACTGTTTTACTGTATGCTCTTGTGTTACATATGTCTACCTACACCTAAAAGTGTTCCTGTGTTTAACTAATGAAGCACTATGGCATG
>NW_019727998.1:0-338 GCF_002891405.2 Cryptotermes secundus | reverse complement strand
GAATATTCGAAGATACCATCCACTGACACAAATCCTTCGAAAATTGCGACCCAATGTTCGTTTAAGAAGGTGAAGGAGAAGAAGAAGAATTAGTGGAACTGTTTTTAAACAACAAACTTTGTGTGCTATCCTTTGTAGATAATCTGCTTAAACATTTACCATGTTTAAAAGTTTTACAATGCTGCTGCACAGTAAATCGCTTTTCTGCCATAACTTTCACGCCACACAACTTACAATAAAATATCTTGCCATCGGTACTAAACACTTTTTCATCAAAGTCCTGTAAAAAACTGTGCAACTTTGCGCTCCTTGAACTACATGTACTCACTTTAGGCATT
>NW_019727997.1:0-485 GCF_002891405.2 Cryptotermes secundus | reverse complement strand
TCGAACAGATACGCAAAGGCCAACAATTTCCAAAGCAGAAGGGCAAAAATATAGAACCACGATNATAAAATACAAAAATGATAGTCTATATTAATTACACAGCATGAATGAAGATACAGAAGCAAACATACAGAGACAAAGCCACAATGTGAGGATTTAAGTTTCAAATAGAGCACATCAAGATGATATCTCCTCTTTTGCAAGGTGTGCAATTTCCATTGTTCTAAAGCAAAGCAATAATAATAATATAAAGATGAATACATAAAGGAAGTGGAAGAATCTGTAATCGCCAATAACTATAAAACTATCAAATTCTCATCGTCTTTATCACCTCCCACGTGATGCTGTTGCTTCTGCTGGTGGGTGGTGGCTACAGCCTGCCTAACTCTGCTCATGGGCCGCGCCGTAGCTCAAATGGTTCGTCGCTGGCTTTACACTATGGTGGCCCGGGTTCGATCCCGTTGTCTGGTCAGGTGGATTTTGTG
>NW_019727996.1:286-491 GCF_002891405.2 Cryptotermes secundus | reverse complement strand
GAGAAGTGCGCACACAAACCACGGACAGGAGCCGACGTCACAATACTTAATACATAAGTTTCACAAAATTAACCTAACAAATTAATTCAAATGGCATCTTATTACATGCTCATATCTGCATAAATGAGTAATAAATTTTAACAGATATTTAAAATTATGGTAAACAACAGAAGTATTTATATAGGTGGATTTATCAATTGGATTC
>NW_019727996.1:0-226 GCF_002891405.2 Cryptotermes secundus | reverse complement strand
AGAAATTGAAGTAATGTCTTCTTAAAAAGATTGATATTGCCATACAGCTGTTTTATGTTAATTGGGAGATTATTAAATATCTTAATTCCGATAAATTGAGTACCTTTCTGATAAATCGATAATTTAGCAGATGGAAGATAAAGATTAGAAATGTTTCTAGTCGTAGTCGAATATGCATCCAAATTTTTAGTAAACATTTCCCAATTGTTTACTACAAACATTAAAA
>NW_019727995.1:0-1652 GCF_002891405.2 Cryptotermes secundus | reverse complement strand
ATGGGTTGCATTGTGTTGCAGAAACAAATCGTGCAAATTTTCCGCCTGTTGACAAGTTGTTGTCTTGTGTGAAGAAGGTATTTGTTAAAGCTCCATACAGAAAAGAAGTCTTCAAAGCAGTAGCACCGAGCGTTCCACTTCCGCCAGAACCAATTTTAACGCGCTGGGGCACGTGGCTATGTACAGCGAGTTATTATACCGAACATTTAGAAACAGTTAGGAATGTCGTGAATACATTTGATCCCAAAAGTGCAGCATCAATTCAAATTGCCCAAGATGTACTAAAAAACGCAGAACTAGAAACTAATCTTTCCTATATATCTGCTCACTTCTCTCATCTTCCATCCGCCATTTCCTCACTGGAGGCAAGCAATAGCAATACTACTTTGTATCAGTCGTTAAGTGTGTTCAAAACCACTGTTTCCAAATTGAATTCGGTTCCTGGAAGAGTCGGTGAAGTAGTAAAGGAAAAAGTACACAGCATTCTTTAAAAAAATCCAGGATATGAACAAATTTGTGAAATTGAAGAAACTTTAGCCGGTAAACGTACTGAACTGCCAAGTAAAAAATCACTAATAGTGGAGCAAATAGCGGCTTTTGTACATGCGCCCCTAAGTTCCTGTGAGGTGGAAAGAAGTTTTCCCCGCTGTAAAGACATCTTGCGAGATAATAGGAGGCAACTAACTATGGAAAACCTAAAACATTTAGTAATTGTGAACTGCAACAGAAGAGAAGTTGAAAGTTCGGAGAGCTAAATGTGAGTACCATTGGTTTTTTTTTTTAATTTGTAATGAAATATGTTGGCTTTGTTTGTATTTCAGTATAGCTTTTTATTGCAAATGAATCATTCAGTGATTACATAAAATGAACTTAGATATTGATTTGTTGGTCTTAAAATAATGTAAAATCAATTTTAATATTTGGTATAAATTTTTATGTGCATATTTTAATGCATATTTCGGAAGTTTTTATTGCATAAATGCATACATATTTAAAGGATTATTAGGGCATAAAAATCCGGTCCCTAGTAATCAACGATACTGTATTTTGTAATATCTGATGTCATCCCTGACTCATCGCAGTTGGGTCGTTAGCTCTCCCGCTTCGTAAACTGAAGGTCCAGGCTTAAGATTTTATCCCGGACACCGGTTATAATGATTTACAGCTTTGGTGTGTCTTCTTTAGTCCCTTGAGGTAAATGCTGCGATAGGACCTCAGATTATGGACGACTAATTTCGTCCACATAAGTTCATGGAGGTAGACCTAGGCCCACTGGGGCTGTAGTGCCAAGGAAAAGAAAAGAAAGTTCCGTCCACATTCTTTCTTATTCACTATTCACTAATTACCCTCTTATTCGACGCCATACAGTCAGAATTATTGAAAGTCTCGTTAGGTTAACCGAGAACAATACGTATATTATTGCCTAAAAGAAAGAATCTGGCAGCCATGTTGACCTAACCTCTATTGCTACTGGATATGACATCCGTGGCGTGGTCTGTGGAGATGTTCCGTGGTGTGGAACTCGCGTGGGAAGTCGCAGAGATGAAGCTCGTCTTTGGCCTAGCATCCCACGCGTTAACTCCTGTGGCTTCTTCGGCGGTTCACTGGTTAACACTGTTGTACATACCGGGAGACTCTGGGTTCGATTGGCA
>NW_019727994.1:402-753 GCF_002891405.2 Cryptotermes secundus | reverse complement strand
CAGGTTTGTGTTGCTAGCTGGCCAGTTTGCGTTGCTAGCTTGCCATATTTGCGATTCTAGCTTGCAAGATTTTCGTTTTTAGCTTGTTAGCATTGCGTTCCTAGCTTGCTAGCTTTCATTTGCTAGTTTGCTAGTTTTGAGTTGCTATCTCGCTAGATTTGATTTGTTTGCTTGCTTGTTTCTTTGCCTTTCTTCATTGCTAGATTTCGTTGCTAGCTTGCAAGCTACCGTTGCTAGCTTCCTAGCATTGCCTTGCAAGCTAGCTTTATTGCCGTTGCTACCTTGCTAGCATTTCATTGCTATCTTGCTAAGTTTGCGTTGCAAGCTTGCTAGCTCTGCGTTGCTAGCTTG
>NW_019727994.1:0-309 GCF_002891405.2 Cryptotermes secundus | reverse complement strand
TTGGATTTACTAGCTTGCTAGCTTTGTGTTGCTAGCTTGCTAGCTTTCCGTTGCTACCTTGCTAACTTACTAGATATTCTTTGCTACCTTTCTAGCTTTGCGTTGCTTGCTTGCCTGATTTGCGTTGCAAACTGTCCATCTTTGTGTTGCTTGCTTGCTAGTTTCCGTTGTTAGCTTGCTAGATATACGTTTCTAGCTTCCTAGTTTAGCGTTGCTAGGTTGCTATTTTTGTGTTGCTAGCTTCATATTTATTCTTTTCAAGCTTGCAATCTTTGATTTGCTAGCTTGGTAGCTTTGCGTTGCTAGCTT
>NW_019727993.1:0-358 GCF_002891405.2 Cryptotermes secundus | reverse complement strand
ACTTACTTACTTACGGAGGTGAAACCTTCATGAGAAGCCGCCAATTGTGCAGCAACTCAAGAACTTCAGCATTTTATGGAACCCGAAGGTTCATTACCGTGTATATAAGAGCCCTCCACTGGTCCCTATCCTGAGCCAGACCGATCAAATCCATACCATCCCATCCTATTTCTCTAAGATTCATTTTAATAGTGACCAACCACCTAGGCCTTGGTCTTCCCAGTGGTCTCTTTCCTTCTGGCTTTCCCATCAATATCCTATATGCATTCCTCTTCTCCTCCATTCGTGCTACATGTCTTATCCATCTCACCCCCCTTGACTTGATCATTCTAAGTATACTTGGAGAAGAGTACAAGTT
>NW_019727992.1:0-874 GCF_002891405.2 Cryptotermes secundus | reverse complement strand
CGGTCCACTGAAGAAGTTCCTGGCAGGCCAGAGGTTCATTTCTGACATGAAAACCGCTGTCCGACGGTGGTTCTGTGCTCAACCGGCAGAATTCTACAACAGTGGCATCTCCAAACTAGTGGTGCGATACAAATGCCTGAACCTGGGTGATGACTATGTGGAAAAATAGTCAAAGGTACTTAGAACACTGCCTGTATTTTGATTTCGTAGTATGTGTATTATTGTGGCTGAAAAAAAATAGGGGCAAAGACTTTTTGATTTGCCCTCGTATATTTGTCTGCAGTGTTGGTTAAAACAAATTACAGAGCAGACTTCTCCTCAATAATACTGCGGAAAAGTCAGGATGTGATAGAATGCATGTAGTAGAAGTCTACCCTTACGAAGGTGGCAGTACGTTCCTAAAAAATGTTGGCAGACTCCTACCCACCTATACAACATCACTTCCAACTTCCTCATGATCACTGCCATGAATATCTCAAATCTTGCATGTAACACTGGTGCTTGTACATGACTGTACTTCCATTTATGAACACAAAATATTGACACACTACAACCATACAGTAATTGTGCTGTATTGATTAAACTGAACTGTGATCAGTGCAGATGAATTACATTACATAATGAATTCAATGTGTCAGAGCGTTGTTTGAACAAGCCTTCATCACAGTAGTGAGTCTGTTAGGAAATCTGTACAAATTAATAAGAAATGGCAAGTCTGCCATTGCAACCATTTAAAGCTATCGGCCTGATGCTTCAGTGGCCCTGCATGGGCTCCAACTGCATGTGGCCACCTCAAGTTTACAGTGAAACTTTAAGTGCACACAAACACATCATGAAATTTAAGCATTTTTATATCATTCTTCCTAAAGATGTT
>NW_019727991.1:0-496 GCF_002891405.2 Cryptotermes secundus | reverse complement strand
AATGAACACAGTCCTAACAGAACCTGGACACACTATGTATACCTTACAGAAAAGATACTGTGTGTCTATCACAAATAGCAGGTTGATGCTTATAGAAATAATTGCTGTTTATTCTGAGAATCATACGAAACTCATAATTACATTTTGTGGGCACACTGTACAGCTTTTGAATCTTAACCACTGTGTTCTAACGGGCTAAATATATCAGTTTCCGACAATTAACATACCATTTTACCATACGTGATTACGTTCACAACAATCCTAATAAAAGATTAGAAAACTGGATTATATTTCGAATTGTCTGAAAGTGGAGACGACACTTTCTCCCAGAATGGTTGTATCCATCTACAGATTACACGGTGTCATAATATAGAAGGCAATATAAAAGTTTACCGTCGTGAAGACCTGAAATTTCACCCTATTATAGTTATGTAACTTGTTGTATGGTAGTGTGGTAAGAACCACGCAGTAATTGACACATTTAGAAGAAGAAGAA
>NW_019727990.1:0-339 GCF_002891405.2 Cryptotermes secundus | reverse complement strand
ACCAACCCAAAGCCAGCAAACAAGCAACGCAAAGTCAGCAAGCTAAGAGCACAAAGCCAGCAAGCTAGAAAAGCAAAGCTAACAAACAAACAAGCAACACAAAGCAAGCAAGCAACGAAAGCAAGCAAACTAGCAAAAACGAAAATCATGAAAGTTACGAAAAGCAAACAAGAAAGCAAGGAACGCAAAGCAAGAAAGTAAGAAAGAAAGCAACACAAAGCAAGCAAAGCAAGCAAGGAACGCAAAGCAAGCAAGCAGGCCAGCAGGCAAAGCAAAGCTGGCTAGCAAAGCAAAGCAAGCTAGCAACGGAAAGCAAGTTAGCAAAGCAAAGCTAGCAAG
>NW_019727989.1:0-411 GCF_002891405.2 Cryptotermes secundus | reverse complement strand
TAGATATCATAAGGAAAAACACAAACTTTAATTGATGCTAGTATACAGGTTGGTCTAGAAGTAAACACACAGACAACTAAGTATATGTTGCTGTCTCGTCACCAAACTGCAGGGCAAACTCATGACATAAAGTTAGGAAACAGATGTTTTGAAAATGTTGCACAGTTCAGATATTTGGGAACGACGATAATAAATCAAATCATGATTCAGTAGGAAATTAAGAGGCAATTGAGCTAGGGTGGTTTTAGCCACACATAATACCCTCTGTCTACTTAGGAACCCTTCTTGCAAATACATTGATACTGTCCCAACTTGTACAGTTGAATGGTTGCTCACATCTATATACAACCGCCTTTAACTTCCACTTTTTAAGTATAGGATCGATGTGTACTCATAATAAACTGACAATTT
>NW_019727988.1:6569-6660 GCF_002891405.2 Cryptotermes secundus | reverse complement strand
GTTGCGAGCTTGCCAGCTTTGCGTTGCTATCTTGCCAGGTGTGCGTTACTAGCTTGCCAGCCGTGGGTTGCTAGCTTTCCAGCTTTGCGTT
>NW_019727988.1:4794-6138 GCF_002891405.2 Cryptotermes secundus | reverse complement strand
GCTATGTTGCCAGCTTTGCGTTGCTAGCTTGCCTGCTATGCGTTTCTAGATTGCCAGTTTTGCGTTGTTAGATTTCCATATATGCGTTGCTAGTTTGGCAGCTTTGCTTTGCTAGCGTGCTAGCTTTGCGTTGCTAGCTTGCTAGGTATGCATTGCTAGCTTGCTGGGTTTGCGTTGCTAGCTTTCTTGCATTGCGTTTCTAGCTTCCTATCTTTCCGTTGCTAGCTTGCTTGATATGCGTTGCTAGCTTGCCAGCTTTGGATTGTTAGCTTGCGAGCTTTGAGTTGCTAGCTTGCCATTTTGCGTTGCTAACTTGCCAGGTTTGGGTTGCTTCCTTTCTAGCTTTCCTTTGCTAGCTTGCTAGCTTTGCTAGATTTGCGTTGCTTGTTTGCTTGCTTCGCATTTTTGCTTGCTACCTATGCGTTTCTAGCCTGCTAGCTTTGCGTTGCTAGCTTGCTATCTTTGCGTTTCTATCTTGTTAGCCTTGCGTTGCTAACTTGCTAGTGTGCGTTGCCTGCTTGATAGATTTGCGTTGCTAACTTGATAGCTTGGCGTTGCTAGCTTGCTAGCTTTGCGTTGCTAGATAGCTAGATTTACGTTTCTAGCTTGCTAGCTTGCCAGCTTAGCGTTGCTTGCTTGCCAGCTTAGCGTTGCTAGCTTACAAATTTTTCGTGCCTAGCTTGCCACCTTTGCGTTCCTAGCTTGCTAGATTTGCATGGCTAGCTTGCTAGGTTTGCGTTGCTACCTTGCTAGCTTTCCGTTGCTATCTTTCTAGATTTGCGTTTCTATCTTGCTATCTTTGCGTTTCTAGCTTTCTAGTTTACGTTGCTTGCTTCCTTGCTTTGCGTTTCTTGCTTGCTAGCTTTGAGTTGCTAGCCTGCTAGCTTTGCGTTGCTAGCCTGCTAGCTTTGCGTTGTTAGCTTGGTAGATTTGCGTGGCTAGCTTGCTAGCTTTGCTTTGCTAGCTTGATAGGTTTGCGGTTCTAGCTTTCTAGCTTTATGTTGCTTGCTTGCTTGCTTTGCGTTCCTTGCTTGCTTGCTTTGCGTTGTTAGCTTGCTAGATTTGCGTGGCTAGCTTGCTAGCTTTGAGTTGTTAGCTTGCTAACTTTCCGTTGTTAGCTTGGTAGATTTGCGTTACTGGCTTCCTAGATTTGCGTTGATAGCTTGATAAGTTTTCGTTGCTACATTGGTTGCTTGGAGTTTTTGCTTGCTAGCTATGCGTTCCTAGCTAGCTTGCTTAGCGTTGCAAGCTTGCTAGATTGCTAGATATGCGTTGCTAGCTTGAGAGCTTTTCGTTGCTATTTTTATAGCTTTGCGTTGCTAGCTTGCCAGCTATGCGTTGCTA
>NW_019727988.1:3333-4460 GCF_002891405.2 Cryptotermes secundus | reverse complement strand
GCGTTGCTAGCTTGCCATCTTTGCTTTCCTAGCTTGACAGCTTTGCGTTGCTAGCTTGTTAGCTTTGCGTTGCTTGCTTTCTTTGCGTTTATTGCTTGCAAGTTTTCGTTCCTAGCTTGCTAGCTTTGCGTTGATAGCTTGATAGCTTTGCGTTGCTTGCTTGATCGCTTTGCGTTTCTTGCTTCCTATCTTTGAGTTCCTAACTTGTTAGATTGCTAGATTTGCGTTTCTATCTTGCTAGCTGTGCGTTTCTATCTTGCTAGCTTTGCGTTGCTAACTTGCTAAGTTGTCGTTGCTAGCTTGCTAGCTTTGCGTT
Organism: Cryptotermes secundus; assembly: GCF_002891405.2. Taxonomy (NCBI): domain Eukaryota; kingdom Metazoa; phylum Arthropoda; class Insecta; order Blattodea; family Kalotermitidae; genus Cryptotermes; species Cryptotermes secundus. Next base: position 4,144 of record NW_019727988.1, on the reverse strand, counting down.
TCTAGATAGCTAGCTTTGCGTTGCTATCTTGCTAAATATCTGTTGCTAGCTTGCCAGCTTAGGGTTGCTAGCTTGCAAATTTTGCGTTGCTAGCTTGCCAGGTTTGCGTTTATAGCTTGCTAGATTTGTGTGGCTGACATGCTAGCTTTGCTTTGCTACTTTGCTAGCTTTCCGTTGCTAGCTTGCTAGCTTGGCTTTGCTATCTTGCTAGCTTTTCGTTGTTAGCTTGCTAGCTTTGCTTTGCTAGCTTGCTAGCTTTGCGAACTCCTTGCTTCCTTTGCGTTGCTTGCTTGCTATCTTTGCGTTGTAAATTTGCTAGCTTTTCGTTGCTACCTTGCTAGTTTCCCGTTGCTACCTTGCTAGATTGCTAGATTTGCGTTGCTAACTTTCTAGCTTTACGTAGCTATCTTGCTAGATTCTCGTTGCTACCGTTCTAGCTTTGATTTGCTAGCTTGGTAGCTATGCGTTGCTACCTTGTTAGCTTTGCGTTGCTATCTTGCATGCTTTGCGTTCTCGCTTGCTTGCTTTGCGTCACTAGCTTGTTATCTTTCGTTGCTAGCTTGCTAGCTATGCGTATCTTGCTTGCTAGCTTCCCGTTGCTAGCTTGCTAGTTATACGTTGCTAGCTTGCCAGCTTTGCGTTGCTAGTTTTCCACATTTGCGTTGCTAGCTTACCATATTGCGTTGCTAGCTTGCCAGAATTGGGTTGCTAGATTGCTAGCTTTGCGTTGCTAGTTTGCCAGTTTTCGTTGCTAATTTGCAAGGTTTGCGTTGGAAGATGCTTGATTTGCGTGGCTATCTTGCTAGCTTTG
>NW_019727988.1:2079-3235 GCF_002891405.2 Cryptotermes secundus | reverse complement strand
GCTTGCTAGCTTTGCGTTTCTAGCTGCTAGCTTTCCGTTGCTAGCTTGCTAACTTTTTTATGCTACCGTGCTATCTTGGCGTTGATAGCTTGCTAGCTTTCAGTTGCTAGCTTGCTAGATTGCTAGATTTGCGTTGCTAGCTTGCTAACTTTGCGTTGATAGATTGCTAGCTTGCTAGAATTGTGTTGTTAGCTTGCTAGCTTTGCGTTGCTAGTTTCCTAGCATTGCGTTGCTTGCTCGCATGCTTTGCGTTTGTTGCTTGCTAGCTTTGCGTTTCTAGCTTGCTAGCTTTCCGTTGCTAGCTTGATAGCATTGCTTTGCTAGCTTGCTAGCTTTGCGTTTCTAGCTTGCTAGCTTTCCGTTGCTAGCTTGATAGCATTGCTTTGCTAGCTTGCTAGCTTTGCGTTTCTAGCTTGCTAGCTTTCCGTTGCTAGCTTGATAGCATTGCTTTGCTAGCTTGCTAACTTTGTTATGCTACCTTGCTAGCTTGGCGTTGATAGCTTACTAGCTTTGAGTTGCTAGCTTGCTAGATTGTTAGCTTTGCGTTGATATCTTGCTAGCTTTGCGTTGCTAGCTAGCTAGCTTTGCGGGGCTATCTTGCCATCTGTGCGTTTCTATCTTTGCCAGCCGTGCGTTGCAAGCTTTTGAGCTTTGCGTTGCTAGCTTGCTAGGTTTGCTTTGCTAGCATGCTAGCTTTGAGTTTCGAGCTTGCCAGCTTTGCGTTGCTATCTTGCCATCTGTGCGTTTCTTGCTTGCCAGCCGTGCGTTGCTAGCTTTCGAGCTTTGCGTTGCTAGCTTGCCTGTTATGCGTAACTTTGCGTTGGTCACTTGCTAGCTTTGCATTGCTAGCTTGCTAGCTTGCTAGCTTTGCGTTGATAGCTTGCTAGCTTTGCGTTGCTAGTTTAGTAGTTTTGCTTTGCTAACTTCCTAGCATTGCGTTGCAAGCTTTGCGTTGCTAATTTACTAGCTTTGCGTTGCTAGCTTGCTAGCTCGTTAGATATGCGTTGCTAGCTTCTTAGTTTTGCTTTGTTAGCTTGCAAGCTATGCGTTTCTAGATTGCCAGCTTTGCTTTATTAGCTTTCCAACTATGCGTTGCTAGTTTGCCAGCTTTGCTTTGTTAGCTTGCCAACTTTGAGTTGCTAGCTTGCTAGATATG
>NW_019727988.1:0-2058 GCF_002891405.2 Cryptotermes secundus | reverse complement strand
GCCAGGTTTGGGTGCCTAGCTTGCCAGGTTTGCGTTGCTAGCTTGCCAGTGTGCGTTGCTAGCTTGCGAGATTTGCCTTGCTACCTTTCTAGCTTTCCTTGCTAGCTTGCTAGCTATGCGTGGCTAGCTTGCTAGCTTTGCGTTGCTTGTTTGCTTGCTTCGCGTTTTTGCTTGCTACCTATGCTTTGCTAGCCTGCTAGCTTTGCGTTGCTAGTTTGCTATTTTTGAGTTGCTAGCTTGCCGGTTTAGCGTTGCTGTCCTGCCAGCTTAGCGATGCTAGCATGCAAATTTTGCGTGCCAAGCTTGCAGTTTGCGTTCCTAGCTTGCTAGATTTGCGTGGCTAACTTGCTAGGTTTGCGTTGCTACGTTGCTAGCTTTCCGTTTCTATCTAGCTAGATTTGCGTTGCTATCTTTCTAGATTTTCGTTGCTAGCCTGCTATTTTGCGTTGCTTGCTTCCTTGCTTTGCGTTTGTTGCTTGCTAGCTTTGCGTTGATAGCTTTCTAGCTAACATTGCGTCGCTAGCTTGCTACCTTGCTAGCATTGCGTTGTTAGCTTGCTAACTTTGTTATGCTACATTGCTAGCTTGACTTTGATAGCTTGCTAGATTTGGGTTTCTAGCTTGCTAGATTGCTTGATTTGCGTTGTAGCTTGCTAGCTTTGCGTTGATAGCTTGCTAGCTTTGCGTTCCTATCTTACCAGCAATCCGTTTCTTGCTTGCTAGCTTGCTTTGATAGCTTGCTAGCTTTGCGTTTCTTGCTTGCTAGCTTTGCGTTGATAGCTTGCTAGGTTTGCGTTGCTAGCTTGCTAGATTTACGTGGCTAGCTTTCTAGCTTTGCGTTACTAGCTTGCTAACATTGCGCTGCAAGCTTTCTAGCTTTATGTTGTTTCATTGCTTGCTTTGCGTTTCCTGCTTGCTAGATTTGATTTGTTAGCTTGCTAGATTTGCGTGGCTAGCTTGCTAGCTTTGCTAGCTTGATAGATTGCTAGATATGCGTTGCAAGCTTGAGAGCTTTGCGTTGCTATCTTTCTAGATTTGCGTTGCTAACTTGCCAGCTATGCGTTGCTAGATTGCTAGCTTTGCGTTCTAGCTTGCTAGCTTTCCGATGCTAGCTTTCTATATTTGCCTCGCTAGGTTTCTAGCTTTGCGTTGCTAGCTTGCTAGTTTTGATTTGCGAGCTTGCTAGCTTGGCGCTGATACTTTGCTCTCTTGCTAGATTTGCGTAGCTAGCTTGCTAGCTTTCCATTGCTACCTTGCTATATTTTGGTTGCTATCTTGCCAGCTTTGCGTTGCTAGCTTGCCAGCTTTCCGTTGCTAGCTTGCCAGCTTTGCGTTTCTAATTTTCCAGCTTTGCACAATTAGCTTTCCAGCTATGCATTGCTAGCTTGCCTGGTTTGCGTTGCTAGCTTGCCAGCTTTGCGTTGCTAGCTTACTTAACTTCCGTTGCTAGTTTGCTACATATGCGTTGCTAGCTTGCTGGCTTTCCTTTGCTAGCTTCCTAGCTTTCCGTTGCTAGCTTGCTAGCTTTGCGTTTCTCTCTTGCTATCTTTGCTTTGCTAGCTTGTTAGCTTTGCGTTGCTTGCTTGCTTGTTTCTTTGCTTTTATTGCTTTCAAGTTTCGTTGCTAGCTTGCTAGCTTTGCGTTGCTAGCTTGCTAGCTTTGCGTTGCTAGCTTGTTAGCTTTGCGTTGCTTGTTTGATCGCTTTAAGTTTCTTGCTTCCTATCTTTGAGATGCTAGCTTGTTAGATTTCAAGATTTGTGTTTCTAACTTGCTAGCTGTGCGTTGCTATTTTGCTAGCTTTTCGTTGCTACCTTGTTAGGTTGTCGTTTCTAGCTTGCTAGCTTTGCGTTGCTAGATATCTACCTTTGCGTTGCTATCTTGCTAACTTTCTAGATATACTTTGCTAGCTTGCCAAATTAGCGTTGCCAGATTGCAAATTTTGCATCGCTAGCTTGCCAGCTTTGCGTTCCTAGCTTGTTACATTTGCGTGGCTGGCATGCTAGCTTTGCGTTGTTACTTTGCTAGCTTTCCGTTGCTAGCTTGCTAGCTTGGCTTTGCT
>NW_019727987.1:282-562 GCF_002891405.2 Cryptotermes secundus | reverse complement strand
AGTAAGAATGCAAGGAGGGTGGCAACTGACAGACAAGTGCAAGGGTAAGTCTCTAACAAGGGCTTTGGTCTCTTACAGAACTTCCAATAACCAAGAACACAGTTTCTGTGATGCGTCCCACAATCTATCCAGTGCAGTACAAAGAACAAAGTTTCAGCAATATCAGCTACAACCCTAGTGGGGGAAAGAGAAGGATTCCTGTGAAGTCAGCCCCAACCGTTGTGCAGTCCAAGGTGAAAAGTTTCAGCAATATCAACCACAATCCTAGTGGGGGAAAAGT
>NW_019727987.1:0-233 GCF_002891405.2 Cryptotermes secundus | reverse complement strand
ACAGTAATGTGAAGGCCAAGGTCAACACAGGGAGGATAACGCCATAAGGGGGTGACTGGAGCGGTGACATGTAACACGGTCCAAATACAAGCGAGGATTGTGCAACAGACATCAGACATGCAAAACAAAATATTAACCATACTTGGCAGCAAATAAGAGCAGACAGAATTGCTCCACTGTGAACGTAGAAATTACAAATCTTCAAAGAGAACTTGGATTTCATGGACTAGAAA
>NW_019727986.1:0-216 GCF_002891405.2 Cryptotermes secundus | reverse complement strand
TCTGAGTATGATGCACTGGTGACAGTGGTCCCACTAGGCGTGTAGTGCTCCAAGATGACGCCTTTTTCGGCCCAAAAGAGAGTCAGCACAACCTTCCCTGCTGATGGTTGTGTTCAAAACTTCTTCGGTTTTGGAGATGAGGAATGGCGCCATTCTTTGCTCGCTCTGTTAGTTTCCAGTTGGTGGAAGTGAACCCAGGTTTCATCCCCAGTAACG
>NW_019727985.1:0-690 GCF_002891405.2 Cryptotermes secundus | reverse complement strand
ATATCTATGTGTTTAGACAGGAGACACAAAGGCACAAGACTCTGAAATAATGGCAGCAAACACTCCTCAAATTTTATTTGCACTTAACTAATTCTGTGTGTAATTCATTTTTGTCTGCTACTCTTGTTCCAAAATTCACTCATTCATCTGTAATCTGTCAAGACGACAGGTCCACAGTCTCTTCAAAAACAGTTCCTCCACTTGATGTGATCTAGAGCTGTCTCCTTCAAATGAAAATATCCTCTTCTGTCCCCAAGGTCATCCAGAACTACTTACGTCTTCTTCCTTGTGTTCTGGTCACTTTTATATGCCCCTCTATCTTTCCTTCAATAACTTCTTTTAAAAGGCAGTTACTGCGTTAGATATGACAAATCCAATTAGCCTTCCGTTTTCTTATTTCATGTAGGATATTCCTCTGCTCACTGACTCTAAAGAACACTTCTTCATTTCTCACATAATCTGTCCAACTGATCTTCTCTATCCTTCTACAACACCACATTTCGAAGCTTTCCAGGTGTTACTGATCTACTGCCCTAAGTGTCAAAGTTTCAGCCCCATACAAAGCAATGCTCCAAATGTAGCATTTCACTAGTTTCTTTCTCAAATTTAAGTCCAAATTGCTGGTAAAAGATTCTTCCTCTTGCCAAATGCAGCTTTTGCCATGGCAATCCTACATTTAATTTCACACGT
>NW_019727984.1:0-694 GCF_002891405.2 Cryptotermes secundus | reverse complement strand
TAAGCATAAAATATATGCCTGAAAAGGTCTGACCATAAGCACACAAGAAGAAGCACTTGGAATGGAACGGTAAAATGATTTGGTCAGAATATGGAAGATTTGAAGCTTTCACGGCTTAAAAATATGTTAAAATCCTATTGGGCAATCAATCTCAGTGTTGAGTAAAAAACATAACATTTCAGAGCTCTCCACCTTCAGGTTTGATGTCGTGAATTACCATAAATCGCTGATATATATGCCAATCTTTGGAATCGCTGACTCATCCTCTAGGCATATGATGCAGCAGGAGGCTGGAGTCAAATTGGGTAGTCACCCATCTGACACTACCCTATCACCATGTTATTTAAACTGGTGCCCCTCTTTGTCAATTACTGTGCCTTCTTTTCATCATCTTCCNCTAGAATGCCCTAATGACATGGTGATGGGATTCCATTCTTTGCTAAGTTTGAACCCTTGGTCTTTAAAAAAGTTAGAACACAATTTGAGGTAAACATTTTATTATTTAAATCTCAGAACATATATAAGGCATACTAACAACATGTTGTAATACACAAAATAAATTAAATTTACTTAAATATAGAATCTCTATTTTTTTTTTACACAATCTGAGGTAAATTTATTTAAATACAAAATCTTTCATCTTAAGGATTCAGGTACTCAACCTGCATTGCCACGGCACAGAGGGCATGTGGTG
>NW_019727983.1:0-624 GCF_002891405.2 Cryptotermes secundus | reverse complement strand
AGTTTGTTTGAGATCAGAATTGAATATCAGAGTTTTGTAACTTGCGTATTTACTGAGTGTTGTACAATGTGATGCTTGGAGGTGTGATCGGTTTATTGATTGATTCAATCCAGTTAAATTAGAAGAAATAATTTTTGTGATTGATGCTACTTGCATGGATTGGAATGATGTTAAGTTAATTTTGATAAAATTATGAGAATTGTATATTGTTGTTTTTATCTAATAAAATGTGTGAAAAGAGAAATAAAGAATACAAGGAAATAAAAAATTGTTTCATTTCTACTGAAAGTAATCACCTCGTACTTGAATACATGGGTCGAATTGTTTAGAAAGTTTTTGAAAAGGTTGTCAAGAGGCTTTCAAACGAAAAACTTTCAGTTTGGTCATTCCACAGCACTGTGAAACCTCTTTCTTTAGATGGTAGTTTTCTCCTTAAGCAATCTCTGTGCCAGTCCATGGAGGCCCTTACTGTTGTAAAATGTTGAAGCTGCTACATTTTGTAGGCAGTAAACTCACAGAGGGTGGCAAGTTTGTCATCCTTATATGCCAGGCACCCTGTAATCTCAGGTAAATTCCTTGTACTCGTTTCAGTTAAAGGCTGAGTGGACATAGAATCATGTATAA
>NW_019727982.1:0-963 GCF_002891405.2 Cryptotermes secundus | reverse complement strand
GTTAGCAAGCTAGCAACGCAAAGCTGGCAAGCTAGCAATGCAAAAGTAGCAAGCTAGCAAGTTAGCAACGGAAAGCTAGAAAACTAGCAACTCATATCTAGCCATCTAGCAAACTAGCAACGCAAAGCAAGCAAGCAAGCAAAGCAAAACTAGCAAGATAGCAACGTAAAGCTAACAAGCTTGCAAAGCAAATATATAAAGCTATCAACGCAAAGCTAGCAAGCTTGCAACGGAGAGCTAGCAAGCTAGCAACGCAAACCTATCTATCTAGCAACGCAAAGCTAGCAAGCTACCAACGCAGATTTATCATCTAGCAACGCAAAGTTAGAAAGCTAGCAACGCAAAGCTGGCAAGCTAGCAACGCAAAGGTGGCAAGCTAGCAACGCAAACCTGGCAAGCTAGCAACGCACATCTGGCAAGCTAGTAACGCAAAGCTTGCAAGCTAGCAAGCAAAACTTGCAAGCTAACAACGCAAAGCTAGCAATCTAGCAACGCAAAGCTAACAAGCTAGCAACTCATAGCTTACAAGTTAGCAACGCAAATCTAGCAAGTTAGCAACGAAATCTAGCAAGCAAGAAACGCAAAGCAAGCAAGCAACGCAAAGCTAGCAAGCTAGCAACGCAAAGCTAGCAAGCTAGCAAAGCAAAGATAGCAAGCTAGCAACAGACAGCTAGCAAGTTAGCAACGCAAAACTAACAAGCTTGCCACGCAAATCTAGCAAGCTAGCAACGCAAAGCAAGCCAGCAACGCAAAGCTGGCAAGCTAGCAACCCAAAGATAGCAACGCAAAGCTAGCAATTTAGAAACAAAAGCTAGCAAGCTAGAAACGCATATCTAGCAACCTAGCAACCTGGCAACAAAAATCTAGCAAGCTAGCAACGCAAAGCTGGCAAGGTAACAACGGAAAGCTCCCAAGTTTGCAACGCAAATCACTCAAGCTAGGAATCCAATACTGGCAAGCTAT
>NW_019727981.1:0-428 GCF_002891405.2 Cryptotermes secundus | reverse complement strand
ATTGCTTTTCTAGCTTGCAAACTTTGCGTTGCTTCCTTGCTTTGCGTTTCTTGTTTGCTACTTTTTTTTTGCTAGCTTGCTAGCTTTGCTTTGCTAGATAGCTTGTTTGCGTTGCTAGCTTGTTAGATATAAGTTGCTAGCCTGCCAGCTTAGCGTTGCTAACTTGCCTACTTTGCCTTGCTAGCTTACCAGCATTGCTGGTTGCTAGCTTTGAGTTGCTTTCTTGCTTGCTTTGCGTTTCTTTCTTCCTTACTTTGCGTTGCTAGCTGGCTAGCTTGGCGTTCTAGCTTGGTAGATTTTCGTAGCTAGCTTGCTAGCTTTGCGTTCTAGCTTGCTAGCTTTGCGTTGCTAGCTTGCTATTTTTGCCAGTGCTAGCTTGCTATCTTTGAGTTGTTAGCTTGCTATATTTGCGTTGCTAGCTTCCTATC
>NW_019727980.1:0-722 GCF_002891405.2 Cryptotermes secundus | reverse complement strand
TGTCACATTTTCAATCAAACTTAGTGCGTTTGTTTGGCTATTTTGTAATTTTGGTGGCTTATGGTCAGTTATAATATTGTGACGTATTGCGCTACGGAGGACATCCCCTCCTCCGCCAGCGGTAACGTAACAACATCGAAGCGCTATCACTGCTATCGTAACAGGCCAGTCAACACACCTTTCCCTCCCCCGCGGTCACGTAGCGGGGCATGCAGCCGTTCCTATGCAGCAATAAACAACTCTCGGCAGCGTTAGCCAACAACGCCTTTGTAAACACGGCGTCACGCAACAGGGGAGTCCGTTCAGCGGCTGTTGCTAGGCAATCGGTAAACACGACGTCACACAACAGTGAAAGTCATCACCTAACATTTTTCTGTGTTGTCAGTACAGAATCTACATAACAGGAGTATCAGTCAGTATAGAGTATAAGAGACACACCCATCTTGTCGTCAGAGAGGATGTTACATAAGGACTATTACCGCAAGAGTTCAGTAGGAAAAAAAATCTCTAATCGTGGGCCTCAAGGGGCCTGATGCCAAGACGAACTGATTGGCGGTAAACTGCCAGTCGTAAAGTAACTCTGACTCTAGTGAGTACTCAGTTCAATTGTAGCGAGTGAATCGTGAAGGTGACGAATACCGATAGTGTGAGAAGTTATTGGGCGTGTGTAATACAGGGACACCGCTATAGCTCCCGTATCGTACTGTGAATAAGTGAAGACC
>NW_019727979.1:0-666 GCF_002891405.2 Cryptotermes secundus | reverse complement strand
TATCAACACACAGCTAGCAAGCTAGCAACGCAATGCTAGCAAGCACAGAAACTCAAAGCTAGCAAGCTAGCAACACATAGCTAGCAAGCTATCCAAGCCAATCTAGCAAGCTAGCGACGCAAAGCTAGGAAGCAAGAAACGCAATGCAAGCAAACAACGCAAAGCTAGCAAGTTAGCAACGCAAACCTTGCAAGCTACCAACGCAAAGCTAGCAAGCAAGAAACCAAACAAGCAAGCAACGCACATCTGGAATGCTAAAAACGCACACCTGGCAAGTAGCAACGAACAGCTGACAAGATAGCAACGCAAAGCTGGCAAGATAGCAATGCAAAGCTAACATGCTAGTTAGAAAGCAAGAAATAAAAAGCAAGCAAGCAATGCAAATGTAGCAAGCTAGGAACTCCAAGCTAGCAAGCTACCAACGCAAAGCTAGCAAGCAAGAAACCAAACAAGCAAGCAACGCACATCTGGAATGCTAAAAACGCACACCTGGCAAGTAGCAACGAACAGCTGACAAGATAGCAACGCAAAGCTAGGAAGCTAGCAATGAAAAGCTAGCATGCTAGAACGCAAAACTAGCACTCTAGCAACACAAATCTAGCAATCAAATAAGCTAGCAAGTCAAAGTTATCAAGCTATCAACGTCAAACTAGCAAGGTAACAACA
>NW_019727978.1:0-452 GCF_002891405.2 Cryptotermes secundus | reverse complement strand
ACCTGTTGTCATTTGACTGCCCCTCATATATACTTTTGAGTCACACTGAACAGTATAATGAAATCATTCTATAGTACTACTTTAAATTCTTGTTGGGGAGCTGGGATGGTGTAGTCGGCATAACAACTGGCTATGGGCTGGACGACCGAGGGGTTGAAGTTTGAGCTCTGGTAGGGTCAAGAATTTTCTCTTCTCCATGTTGTCCACACTGGCTCTGCGGCCTACCCAGCCTCCCTATCCAATGGGTACAGGGGGCTCTTTCCCCAGGGGTAAAGTGGCTGGGGCATCAAGCTGACCACTTACCTCCAACTAGTGCCGAGATCAAGAAAATGTGGATCAATACATCCACTCCACCATATGCCTTCATGACATAGTGCTTAATTAGTTAAGCACGGGGACAACTTCACCTTTTTAATTCTTGTTATTAATATGTGGTATATGTCCTTCAGTTT
>NW_019727977.1:0-493 GCF_002891405.2 Cryptotermes secundus | reverse complement strand
TTTTCGGGTCTACTTTAAAGATAGAGGCAGAATGTGCCTCCGAAATTTAGACCACATTTCCACAAAATGTAAAAGCCCGTGAGGTGAATTAACGTCATAATTTAACCACCGGGAGAGTCTAAAATCACAAATATTACGTTCATTTATAAACGGTGTCAAGCAAAATAATGGCGTCCATCACAGTCCCCGTCTCGGGAACTTGAAATCCAGAGAATTTAAATACAGAAAAAGTTCTGGGTAGAACTATTCGCCTACTGTCCTTTGACACTACACGGATGGCATTGAAAACGACGCTTCCAACAGTTATTCTATTGTTGCATATGTCTTAGTTGTTGCGGTAACATTTTACCTAGCCGTTGTCTAGCAATGATAGAGGGATACACATACAGACACAGATTTATTTGGAGGGATTAATGAAGTAGACTGTTGAGATGGGCTCGGGTGCCATGATATACATACCAAATTTCATTAAGATTGGTTCAGTCATTCAAAA
>NW_019727976.1:367-911 GCF_002891405.2 Cryptotermes secundus | reverse complement strand
TCAAGCAGACAGTAACTGAGTGGCCCCATAATTCTTATTGTACTTTTCTTTTATATTGTGACATGTTGCGCAATGGAGGATATCCCCCGCCAGCGGTGGCGGCATCGAGCTCTGTCGCGATTGCGGGACGGTCGGCGTTCCGCCTACCCCCCCGCGTTATGACGTGGCACAGTTACCCGCTGTGACAAGGCATTGCTTCCTACTGTGACGTGGCACGCAACGACGCTGTTGACACGGGCGACAGGCAACAGCGAACGGAATAAAAGCCGGCTGAGCAGTAAGCGTGAGTTAGTTTAAATGTCGCCGTCGCCAAATTCAGTTGTTGTTGTCAAAAAGAAAGTGCATCAGCCGCCGAAGTGAGTTCTCCAGTCAGCAGTTGGAAGTTAGTGTGTGATCAGGAGTTACTGTGTGAGCCGGAGCAACACAGCTGGAGTATAGCAGCAGTCGCGGAAAAAAGAACCGGACGTGTGTGTAATTGTGTAATTGGGAGTGTGTGATTCAGGGACACTTACATAGCTCCCGTACTGTGAATACGTGTACACTA
>NW_019727976.1:0-320 GCF_002891405.2 Cryptotermes secundus | reverse complement strand
AACCCCCGCAACTTTGTTATAAATAATTGTAGCCGAGACTTGTAGGTTGTTAAATAAACCAATTAACAATCCGAACAACGTCTTCAGTAACTAAACACGTTACAATATTCTGCATGCCGACTCCAATTGAGTTTCCGTTATTTTCTTAGAATTTCGTACTATTGTGACAAAATTCTGAAAAAATTAGAGCTATTCTGACCTCCGGGTGGGAGGAATTTATTGTCGCCTGGGACAACATATACACTGGCGGGGGCCCTTTTCTCTACCTCCAAGAAAAACCATCTCACACAAAGATCAGCAAGTTACTTGTGTGTAGAAAC
>NW_019727975.1:0-769 GCF_002891405.2 Cryptotermes secundus | reverse complement strand
CTCTATGGATTTTTTGGAACTATAAATAAATGAATGAATGAATATTTCATAGATTATAGCATAATCGCAGAGAAAAATACAGTAAACTTCCAGTATATGGTATCCATGCACCTGCAATTTTCATCCAACAAGCAAACATTTCAAAGAAATGTATCATATTTATAATAATTCAAAAACAAAGTTGTGATGCACGTATGTTCACCTGCCATGCACGAGGAGTGCCATCCATTATCCTACCGCATGCAGATGACACTACAGTATAGGCTATTAATTTATAACCACATTACAGTATATGCATTCAACATCTTTCAGCCAAAGGCAAATGGAATTCCTCCAAATGCCTGGGCATTATATACTTCTGCTTGATGGTGCAGCAGCAATTTCATCGATTTCATGATGTACAGAATGTTATAAACATTATAGAGTATANGTTAAATGTATAACAGAAAATTCTCCCTGTGCTTAATTAATTAAGCACTATGTCACAAAGATATATGAGGGAGTGGAGGTATGGCTCAACCATTCTTGACCTCGGCACAGGAAGTAAAGATACCATTACCTGATCTTTAGGCCTCTCTCTTGTTAATGAAAGAGGCAGAAAACCTACATTCCACAATCTGAGTACTACAGTAATAGAGAATTTACTCAATTTTGAAGCAGAAGTGTTTAGGTTGCATGTGCACAGCCATTTTAATATGCCATTAATAAAGACCTACTGACTCCGGAAAACAGTAAAACAGGAACAGCAGGGAAAAGCATTTTTAAGATT
>NW_019727974.1:0-1443 GCF_002891405.2 Cryptotermes secundus | reverse complement strand
CCCGGCTTCCCAGAGAGCTGGCGCAACGGACACCCGCCCCTTGAGATTGCAGTTGCTAACTTGGTATCATTGCAATGCTAACTTGCTAATTTTGCGTTGCTAGATTGCTAGCTTTTCGTTGCTAGATAGCCAGGTTTGCGTTGCTAGCTTGCTAGATATGCGTTGCTAGCTTGCCAGCTTAGCTATGATGGCTTCCCAAATTTGCGTTGCTAGCTTGGCAGATGTGCGTTCATAGCTTGCTAGATATGCGCGGCTAGTTTGCTAGCTTTGCGTTGATAATTTGCTAGCTTTCCGTTACTAGCTTGCTAGTTTTGCTTTGCTAGCTTGCTAGCTTTGCGTTGTTTGCTTGCTTGATTTGCGTTTCTTGCTTGCTAGCTTTGTGTTGTTAGCTTGCTAGATTTGCATGGCTAGCTTGCTAGCTTTGCGTTGCTAGCTTGGTAGCCTTGCGTAGCAAGCTTGCTAGCTTTGCGTTGCCAGTTTGATAGATTTGATACATTGCTAACTTGGCGTTTCTAGCTTGCTTTCTACGCGTTGTTAGCTAGCCAGCTTTGCGTTGCTAGCTTGCTAGATTGCTAGATATGCTTTGCTAGCTTGATATTTTGCGTTGCTATCTTGCTAGATTTGCGTTGCTAGCACGCCAGCTATGCGTTGCTAGCTTTCTATCTTGCCGTTCTTAGCTTGGTAATTTTGCGTTGCTAGCTTGCTAGATTTGCGTTGCTAGCTTGCTAGCTTTTCGTTGCTAGCTTGTTAATTTTGAGTTGTTATCTTGGTAGCTTTGCGTTGTTAGTTTGCTAGCTTTGCGTCCTAGCTTGCTAACTTTGCGTTGCTAACTTGCTATTTTTGAATTGCTACCTTGCTAACTTTGCGTTTCTAGCTTCCTAGTTTTGCGTTGCTAGCTTCCTAGCTTCGCGTTGCTAGCTTGCTAGCTTTGCTTTGCTAGCATGCAAGTTTTGCGTTGCGAGCTTCCCAACTTTGCGTAGCTACCTTGGCAGCTGTGCGTTTCTAGCGTGCCCGCCTTGCGTTGCTAGCTTACAAGCTTTTCTTTCCTAGCTTGTCAGCTTTGCTTTGCTTGTTTGCTAGCTTTGCTTTGGTAGCTTGCTAGTTTTGCGTTGCTAGCTTGGTAGCTTTGCGTTGCTAACTCCCTTGCTTTGCGTTGCTAGATTTGCATTGCTTGTTTGCTATCTTGCTAGATTTGATTAGCTAGCTTGCTAGCTTTGCATTGCTACCTTGCTAGTTTTGCGTTGTTGCTTGCTATCTTTGCGTTGTTACCTTGCTAGATTTGAGTTGCTAGCTTGCAAGCTTTGCGTTGCTAGCTTGTTAGCTTGTTAGATAGGCGTTGCTATCTTGCCAGCTTCACGTCGCTACCTTGCTAGTTTCCGTTGCTAGCTTGCTAATTTTCATTGCTAGCTTGCTAGCTTTGCGTTGCTAGCTTGCTAGATTTGC
>NW_019727973.1:30679-31109 GCF_002891405.2 Cryptotermes secundus | reverse complement strand
TTGCAAGATGAAGTTAAAACTGCTCAGTTGAATCACTGTATAACATTTCTCCCTTTGAGTGTTTGATATAGTCATTATACCTTACTATGCTGTGATTGTGTTTGTACTCGTAGTACTCAGTTCAGAAAAATTTGTGGGAGGCCTTAAGCCCTAATATAGGGGTAAGAGTACTGATTGCAATCATGTAGCTGTTGAACTGTGCCATGCACATGCAAAATAGATCCTCCTAAGGCCAAGAACTGAAGGGAACTGGTACATCACAGAGAAAAGTAGTTGAGAAGGAAAGTTTTCATTTTGTCGAGAACACTTTTGTAGATATGTGATCCAATTCAGTCAATTCCAGTACTGAGACTGGAAAAATATAATTCCTTGCAAGAGTTATAAATTATGTTAACTGCAATTATCAAGTTTAAATACGGTGAGCGACAAA
>NW_019727973.1:20452-27440 GCF_002891405.2 Cryptotermes secundus | reverse complement strand
ACTAGCAGAAGGTGAGAGGTCAGCTTTACGCCCTGGCCGCTTTACTCCCAGGATGTGCTTATCTAATTAAGCACTATTCCATGAAGATGTAAGGAGGAGTGAATATATAGACCCACATATTCTAAACCTCAAATCTAGCAGGAGGTGAGGGGTCAGCTTTATGCCCTGGCTACAGGAACAAACACACTGCATCTGCAATAGTAAAGACAACACCACACGCTAGGGATCCTGTAAATTACAGATGGCAGTCATAACTGAAAAGTAGGCTACAAACGTGAGGGGAAAGCTACTGAAAAAACACCCTGGACATACATACATTTATGAAAAATAGATGACACCCCCTGTGATGTGAAATAAAAGAAAATGCCCCAAAATAACGTGGGTATAATAGAAACTTTGAAGGGTTTTATTTGGTTTTACCTTGAAAAGAGAACTACAGCCTGTGATTTTAACATGGACTAAGACAGTGTAGCAGTTTTAACATAATTTAATAAAATACAGTATGCACCAAAAATTCAGTACTAAAACTTGTGCATCTTGAAAGCGCATGTGTGTTTGTCGATGGGCCATAGCTCCAGCAGCACGTGTTCCCAGTAGTGAAAAGGAAGTTGTGTTGTGCAGTTGGTTTTGGAAATGGGTCTCTCAGCAGAGGAAAAGGTATTCATAGTTGAGTATTATTTCCGCTCATAAGGAAGTGGTTGCCAGACATCTCGCTTCCTTGGTTTTGAGCGGCCAGATGTTATCGTTCACAAACCACTACCTAGTACACGTGTGATGATATGGCATGCCGTCTCAGCACACGGTATATTAGGCCCCTATTTCATTGAGGATGAGGAAGGCAATGCTCTTACCGTCGCCCAAGAATGCTACAGGGAGATGGTGATCAGACCATTTCTTCAGGATTTGAGAAGGTACTGTCGTGCAAGGGGCCTTCACATGAATAGACAGTGGTATCAACAGGATGTCGTTCCATTTCAGTACTGAATGTTTTGGCACATACTGTATTGTAACATATCAAGACACCTGAAGATGGCTGTTTGGGGCAGAAATGTGTAGTGTAAATGTGTATAATGTTAAACTAAAATTAAAAGTAAGTAGTGAATAAACAATATAATAAAATAATAAACAAGTTAAACAATTGCTACAGGAAGCTGAAATACAGAATTATAGTATACTAATTTGATAGTACACAGAATCTTAAAAGAGTTAATATGAAAAGAGGCTTTTCATGCAACACTTAGTCATCACCAAAATCAGATGGCAAGTCTTTTCCTGATACAGTTGCTCCTCAAGAAAAACTTGCAAAATATTTATTTATCACAATGAAAAATGATTTGAACAAAAGTTATAGAGAAATTTTGTGCCCAGTACAAATTTTCCTCGAGTTTTACAGTTTTCATATTAATTAACCTTTACTGTATGTGCACTGCAAAGATATTGCTGTTTTCATTATTAATTGTATATTTAGGTTCATATTGTGAACTTTAGCATTGTGTCTGGTGTTTTCATTTTGTTGTTTATAGTGGTTTAATTTAATTCAGGATTGTTATAAGAAGAAAAAAAGATAAAGTTATTCCCATACTTAATTACATAATTACGCACTATACCATGAACGCATATGTGGGAGTGGAGGTACATATGAGTACAGCTCCACCATCCCTGATGTCCGATGTCAAATTGTTGCAGTGAGTGGTCAGTTTCATGCTGCTGCCTCTTTACCCCATGAATAGAGCCCCTGGTACCCTTTGGACAGGAGGGTGTGTGGGTCCCAGAGACAAGGAGAGAAAAGTATCTTTCCCCTTTGGGGAATCAGACCCAAGTTATCAAGCCCATAGTCTGGTCAGTATGCCAAGTAAGCTGTCTCTGATCCTTAGAACTTTATTAAGTATGTATTTAAGGCTCAAACACTCAAATGCCAACATATACAAACAGAGCTAGCTGAGGTGGGTTAGTCTTACAGTCATTTGTAGTGCGGTAGATGCTCTGATTAAATCAGAACGTCACTGAATGCCACAGACAAATCGGTAGCAGTTATTCTTCATATTCTAGGGGCCCAGGTTCAAATCTTGGTCTTGAGATCAGCTATCCTCTGTGATGACTTTTAACAGTTTTCCTTAATCCCATCCAGGCAGCTGGCAGGATAATAGTACCACAAATCAGGCCACGACTGTTTCTTTCCACATCATTTCCAATTCAGTATCCACTGATCATCTTACCATTCAACACTCTATAGCAGATGTGGCCAAACTGCACATGGCCCTTTGGAACCATAAGTGTTGCTTGTGGAAAAGATTTTAGTCAGTCCTTTTTTGCAAATGAGTTACATATGAAGCATTTGCTGTGTGGAAAGAACATCTTTGCTATCCAGTCTACATCTGTTTGCAGCTCAGTTCAGTGAGTTTGCTCACCTCCACTATACAGTGTGAGCTACTGACAGCATAATTAAGTAACCCATAAAACAGACCTGTAATACTAACTATTATAAAAATATAAAACCACAACTTTGCCACTCAGCTGTGGAAAGCAGTGACATGATTGTTGTGTTCCATGTTCTTTTGTTCATAGATCGAATGATAAATGGGGGTACCATTTTGACTTCCGAGGCCTCTGCAAATTAGCGAGCAGGGCGTGCAGGTCGCGTTGCAGCGGGAAAGTGTTTCTGTCTTTATACAGGCTGGGCATACAAACACGAATTAGAAGATAACGTGGTGCCAGAGATTCAGCGTACTGACTTGGGCAATGCTGTTTTGACATTAAAGGCTCTAGCAATTTGTGACCTTGTACATTTGACTTTTTGGATTCTCCACCTCCTGAGACACTGGTGAGAAAATTGTTCTAACACTGATTTATTAACAGATTGGTGAGAATGGGATGTGGATGGCGTATACATCCTTACAGGTGTAATTTTCTTTGCTATATGTTAGTTTGAAGGAAACTGACCACAATAATGTGACGTGTTGCGCTATGGATGACGCCCCACCCTCCCCGCCAGCTTTGACATGCCGAGCGGAGCCAAAGTGAGCCGAGTCCAGGCACTCTGGCTGCTAGGCAAAGTGAGTAAACACTGGTTGCTAGGCAATGCCAGTAAATGCTGGTTGCTAAGCAAAGCGAGTAAACAGTGGTTGCTAGAGACGATGGTAATAACATCGGTACCCATTACGTAACAGGCAAACACTGCGACTATATAAGGGAACTACACAGCCGCCGAAGACAGTTGGAAGTTAGTGTGTGATAAGGAGTGACACAGTCGAAGGATAGCAGCAGTCGCGGAAAGAAGAACCGGAAGCGTGTGATAATCAGTGATAGTTTGTGATAGCTGAGAAGTAATTGGGAGTGTGTAACACAGTGACACATATAGCTCCTGTACTGTGAATACATGTAGACTACTGAAGACAGAGTGAAGAGATTGTTGCAAATAGGGTTATAAAGTGTGAAACCCCACAACAGTGTTAAATAACAGGTTGTTAAATAAACCAATTAACAATCCGAACGGCGTCTTCAGTAACAAAACATGCTCCAATATTTCTGGTCTAACCTATGATGTAAGTCTCAGGAAGGTAAACTGTTACTCTGCTTATGAGTTATACTATACTGAGGCGACAGGAGGAGGTCTCATGTTTGGCGGAGATGACGCTGCTTGAAGCGTCCCAATATCTTCCTGCTGTTCAGTTCCTCTCCATCTCCGCAGCTGCTTGTTTTGTCTTTCTTCTTTTATGTGAGTACTTTACAACAGTCAGTAACTTGACTGTATAGCATGGAATGGTAGGATGACTGGTGAATGATGAATTGGAAAGGACGTGGAAAGAAGCAGCCTGGCCTCAGATGAGGTACTCTCTCAGCATGTGTGTGGAAGGACTGAAGAAAACCATGAAAAACCTGTCAGGATAGGTGGTGTCATGGACGAGATTTCAATTGAGCTCCTTGTGAATACAGTCTACAGCATTAGCAATGTGCGAACCCATTCGATTCCAATACACTTGTCATTAGTGAAGTTATCCCTTCAAACTTTGCAGTGAACAAAATGGCTAGAAGACTGGAGGTGAGCATGTGAAGTATGCTGCTGGGGGGTGAAGCATAAGAGCTAAAGGGATGTGCGTAGGGCGGTCAAGCTATGGGACTTCTTTCTTTCCCTGGTCCCAGTATAACAAATATCTTACCATCTGATAGTTTCAGGATAGGAAGAAAATACACCATTTCCTGGCTTTTCACAGGGTTCCGGGAAAGACTCTAAATAAGGCCGCTATCAGCTGAAGGCAAGATGTTACTTTATGATTTCACAGAGTAAAACCTTGGACAGCAGCTTGTGTTTTATACCCCTCATACACAGTATTACAGAAGTAGAGCTCAGACCATAATGAAGACCAAATAAATCATTTGCAGTTTCTGTGTTGAGAGTGTAGGAATGTTGTAATATTGAGATATAAACACTTTGTGAACACTGGGTGATATAAAATTATAAAGTTTGAATATGCATCTTTAACATGACTGTAATAGAAAAATAATTTTTAACCTTTATTGGTTGGGAGGAAGGGATTTCAAATCTCCCGAAGCTGTAAGGCAAGTAGCCATATTTTAGTAGTGGTAATGATATTTGTAAACAGACACTGCACCGCTCAGCTAGCTGGATTGCATGCATCTCTGCGGTAATGCAGCATTCAGCTTGTACAGGTCAGTCTGGCAAAAGGGAACTGAATTACAATTTATACCACATACTGTGGAGTGTGTTATTTTCCCCAAAATGTTCTGCGTTATGGCAGGTATTGGCATTAGAGCAGTTACATGCACTTGGGCCACTCAACCATCATGGAGAACTAACAAAACTGGGCCGTCGAATGGCTGAATTTCCCATTCATCCCATGATGGCAAAAATGATCCTTGCATCAGAAAAGTAAGTTACTTGATATGCCGGCATGCAGTTAACAGTCCTAATTTGAGCAAGATGGAGGCCGCTAATACTTCAAAGGAATGTGGCTCTGATAACTTTCGGTATAATTGTGAAGAATCATATTCTGGCCACTGTCTGAAGTGTATATATTTAGAAGAACAATTTCAAGAGACGCTGTCTGAGTTAAATTCACTGAAATTGGCAATCAAACTTTTTTATAGTGAAATAAATATGACTCATACTGGAAATGAGGTTAGATTTAATCCTGGTATAACTTCTGATGAAACATCATCCCCTACATGGTGTAATGTTAATACTAAGCATACTAAATCAGACAATAAACCAAGAAGGTTTGAGAGTTTACAATCTATTGAACCTGTAGCAACTGTTAATAGATTTGCACCATTATCAAATCTTCCAGACAATATACCAAAAAGTGATAAAATAGTGACATGTGATGTTAGAAGATTGGATTCGACTACCCCTAAAGCTAAAAAGATAAGGAAACTTGATCAATGTTTTATTTATAAACGACATGAAAGTCAGTGTAATCAGCATTGCCCTTGCCAGGCGGTGACAGCTACCAACATGGAGGCTGGAAGTGTGAACTATCAGAGAAGTGGTATCAAATATTATCAAATACAGACTATCATCAATGGGTATATAAACCCTCCACAAATGAGTGTCCCTAGTAAACCTCTGATAGGGGATAGTAACGAAAAATTTAGTAAAATAAAGAGGGAACATAAAGTTTTAATTTATGGTGACAGTCATGCACGGGGTCTATCTGCAAGGTTAAAAAATAAATTACCAGATGCATTTGAGGTTACAGGTTATACTAAACCAAATTGTGGCTTACAGACTTTACTTTCTACTACAAACCAAGAGATTGTAAGCTTAAGCAATAACGATGTACTTGTTATTGTAGGAGGTATAAATGACTTGAACAGTGATAATTCTTCAAGGGTTCTATGGCATATTTCTCAATTTGTTAAGCAAAATTCGCAGACAAATATTATATTATTAACAGCAGCCCATCGTTATGATCAGTCAGTAAATATATATATATAAACGAGGAAATTATAAAATTTAACAAGAAATTATGGAAGTATGTGAAACTTAATAAGCATGTTAGTATCTTGAAAACTTCACAAGATAGAGATTATTTCACTAGGCATGGCTTACACCTTAATAGGCAAGGTAAAGAAATTATCTGTAGTCAACTTGCTTCAAGTATCGGGGAATTGTTTCAGCATATTCAGGTTTTGCTGGGGAAACAATCAAACTATTACATTGGAGATGGAGTCTCCCATAGCTTGTAATGATCTTAATAACATTCTGTTAAATGATGAGGGACATGATGGTACAAAGGGAAGGAACACAATGTATGTAGAATATCCAAGAGACAAAAAAAGGTACCCGTGATTAGAACAGATGATTTTTTATGGAAAATCTAAATATAAACATAAACAGAAAGGCAAATAACGAATGTGTTACGACCGATCACAAGGTACCTTTTATGGTATATCATCAAAATATTAGATCAATTAGTGGTAAAATTGATGAGTTACTAAGTTTTCTGGCAAATGAATATCCACATATTCTTTGTCTTATGGAGCATCATTTACATGAAATGGAAATCAATAAGCTATGTTGTAGTCCTTATACGCCAGTAGCTAAGTACTGCAGAAGCAAATCTAAGTTTGGAGGAGTATGTATATACGGGTATGAATCACTATCCTTTACATCTATTGATATCGATTAGTGACGGTACCTATTATAAAATGATCAATTTTATGGACATTATTCACTATCTTAATTTTCATCTGAAACGACACTTCAGAGATTGGATCTGCATCCTCATCTACCAAAACCAATCAACAGAGCCAGCCCCTATCTCCACAGATAGATGGCTGTAACTTTCGGATATCATTTATCTACTATAAGAATGAAAAAGTTCACGCTTTTAATTCTATGGATAAACTGTATTCAGAAATAATGCCTCATTTTAGTTTGGTTCTAAAGTAAGAGTACACTCAATGTCTGTCTGCTGTATGTTTAGCCCTCATTAAATCACTATAAATACAAAGAACAAATTTCGAG
>NW_019727973.1:15197-17288 GCF_002891405.2 Cryptotermes secundus | reverse complement strand
AAACAAACCTTATACTACAAGAATTCAACATCAAACCAAACTTACAATTTACCATGTAAAAGGAACAGAACAACAAAATTAATTTGCTCAACATTACAATACAGGGAACAGAAAGTTGCCTATCATACAAAATATCCAAATGCATGGATTTCCCCTGTACAACATATAGGTAAACAACACCAAAAAAGTATTTCAGA
Source organism: Cryptotermes secundus (assembly GCF_002891405.2). Taxonomy (NCBI): domain Eukaryota; kingdom Metazoa; phylum Arthropoda; class Insecta; order Blattodea; family Kalotermitidae; genus Cryptotermes; species Cryptotermes secundus. The sequence goes on along the minus strand of NW_019727973.1, from coordinate 17,091 downwards.
TCAAAGGACAAAACAAAAATACACAGAAAAACGGAGGAAACAAAACATCTCATACCCATACACCAACAAAATACACAACTAGAACAGCAGCACCAGGTAAGAGAAGAAACCCACATAGGCACCCCTCAAAAACACACAGAGAACAAATTCCAAAACTGCCTTAATTCCCCAGATAAATATACCTTTACAATTAATATGTTATTACTTTAACTACAACTTTAATTATATAAGACTTAATACAAAAGAGGCATTACACAGAACATAAAATCTGAAAATAAACACTCCAATTGTCTAAATACTGAAAATTCATGTGTACGGAGCACTAGCAGATCAGAGAAAAATCTGAATATAAGAAAAGCTGTACTTACCTAAATGTTGCCACCAAAAGTACGAAACGTGCAGTACTTAATACATGACCTACAGCGTAGCTAGACTAACACTCAGGTGACGGGAATATAATAATAGAGGAAAAGATTACATGAATAAAAAAAAATCGTCTCCCCTGGAAACAATTAACTAAACCATGCCATTTTGCAGTTAAAACCATAAACGAATGTGAGACATTCAAATTCCAACAGTCGATGCAGCAATGTGCATTTGGTTAATGTAGGAAGTGTATTCAGATCTGATAAAGGTACGATTGATAATTATTCCTCACGGTTCACCATCTTATTTACTTACCTTGCTTAAAGTCAAAGTGAAGGATAACAGACGAACCCAGACGAACAACTCCCCTCCGCACCGCCATCAAAATAAGCTAGCAATGGTACCAACCAGCAACGGAGAACTACAATCACGCATCAGAGATGACTTACGTGTATATACGCAGAACAGTAAACACCCACATGCAGTTAATAAGGACAGAGACCGGCGAGGGAGTCACGAGTTACCGTTTAAAAGCAAGCAACACCACAGAGCCAACGTATCATATTGACAACAACCTTCATTTCCTTAATATTCTAATTTTTAATTCGTTGAATTATGTAAAGCATAAAAAAATTGAAATATATTGTTCTGCTTAGCAACATCGTCAATCGGCGTCCCCTTTTTATTTAAAAAATAGCGTTTCGGAGACTGTATTCTGTCTCATCAAAGCAAAAGCTATTCAGATAGGTCACAATCTATGAGGATAAATAACACATTAAGCAGAGTCCATGAGATGCTAAGAGTCACTAAGCTACTCAAGAGATTACCCACATTTTATGGAACCCAAATGTTCATTGCTGTTTCCACGGGAGTCTGTCACTGGAACCAGTCATCAGCCAAATCAATCCAGTCCATGCCTTTTCACTATATTTCTTTAAGATTCACTGTAATATTATTCTTCTATCCATGCCTCAGTCATCCAAGTGGTTTACTTCACCTTGGATCTTCTGACAAAAAAATTATATGTAGTTCTCATCTCTCCCATCTGTGCCACATGCTCTGTCCTTCTCAAGTGTAGAAAATTTCAAAATGGTCTTGATTAACTGACAGAGGGGACGAACAGCTTCATATGGGTCCCAGACAAAGGTGGTTGTCCAATATCCATCGCATATACTGCGTTCTATCACTGCTAACAGGCAAGGGAAAGTCAAGTAAAAATATCTGCACGGAATTCAGATGGTCTTGAGTACAAGAATTCTGATATCATGAATTTAATCTAGCAGATCACCTAGATGGAATTACATTGTCCCTACAACTTAATATCATTGTTCCCAGAAACATACCAGAACTGTTGTTTCCAGCACTATTTGAGGTGTCCTTATTTCCTCTGCCAATACTCTTGCGCTCAATGCCTGATGGTTTCAAGTTTGGAGGCGGACATTTCACCATCTTCATCCTCACTGCTATTGACCTGTGCCACTCCTTGTCTGCAACGCTGCACACTGTTCTGTCCGTTCTGTCTGCCCCC
>NW_019727973.1:0-14486 GCF_002891405.2 Cryptotermes secundus | reverse complement strand
CTGAGGTGCATTGAGCTACTACACTTTTTCTTCCCACAAACACCTTCTTGGTGTGGTAATTAATTATGAAGAACAATTTCACTGAGATCAGAGGACAGTGTCAGGAAATCAGTGGGAACCTAGAACTTTTGTAACAAGAAAATGTTTATTTGGTAAATCTCTTCATATTGTGACACGATGCCCAAAACCTGAAATAGTGAAGTCAGAATAGACATTCATTTCTAGGCACAACTTGGTAAACACATTCCTGTGGCAACGAATACACAAGCAACAACTGAGTAATTTCTGTTGCTATGCAATGGTGCTGTAAACATGCCTTCTCAACAGCAGAGAGGCTGTGTTTTCTGTGTTCGTGCAAAATGGTTACAAAGACGAGTTCATTTTGAAGTAGTAGTGGAGTTGGTCAAGTTTTGAGAAGCCAGGACATGAGCCTGGGAGCAACTGAGTCGAGTCTTCAGAATTGGCAGTTGCAGAATAATGGCAAGAGAGGAATTATGCTGTAAAAGAAGATTTCATGAGTGATTTAAAGTTACATGGGACTATATAAATCCATTGCCTGAATATGACTAGTAAAGACTGAGAACCCTAGTGTGTGTACGATAGTGAACTGTAAAGTGTGCGAAAATAGTGATAATGATGTACTGTCTATAGTCCTGAGTTGTGTGAATAAGATGTCAATAAATCCAGGACCTATCTATTAGTTAAGCACACAACCCCTACACGTGACAATAACATCAGTAGCAGTGTACAGTGAAGTTCTTTTAGGCCATATAATGAAGTATGACAGGAAAAATTCAATGCTATTCTGTTTCATAGAATCATTCTTCAAAATGACATAGCCAGAGTGCCATGCATTCACACTTAAGTATCTTACTGTTATACTGCTATAATTATACTAAATCCACTGAGTAACAGTGTCAAAAATTCCACAGGACGCAGACTGATAGGAGACAAAATATTAAGGTAGAATGTTTATGTTTAGGCACATTCAGACCTTTAACATATACAATGGACTATGTGGAAGCATGCCACATGTATTCTATGTGACTGTGAGGCCACAGCTTATAAATTCAGGATCTTGGTTGATGCATAAGCCACTCAGTTTACATCCTGCATTCAAACGTGACTGTGCTTGTGTTTTAGCTCTGTATTATGGCTCAAAGACGCTGTTATTTCTCCGGACTTTTGTTTTATTTGTGGTGAATACATAGTTAAAAGTCAACAAAGAAACATAAGTGATTTTGTGAAGAAAGTATATTTTGCTTATTTCAAATTGAAACTTGGGGATCAAGACAAACCTTGGGCTCCTCACAAGGTGTGCAGAAGGTGCGAGGAACATCTTTGTTTGTGGTTTAAGGGTAAGAAAAACTCATTTCGATTTGGCATTCCTGTGATGTGGCGTGAACAGCAAAACCACATGACTGATTGTTATTGCTGTTTGGTAGATGTGAAAGGCTTTAATACAAAAAATAAAAAGAAAATAGCTTACTCAAACCTTAATTCAGCTATTTGTCCAGTTCCTCATAGCTCTGAAATACCAGTTCCCCTCCCACCTTCCAGTTTGGATGATATACAGTGATTCGGAGGACAGAACTATATTACCACCCCAGGATGAATCCAGATCAGATTTTTCTGTTGATGAGGGACCCCCAGTTTTTTCTCAGAGTGAGCTCAGTGACTTAGTTAGAGATTTAGGCCTTTCCAAAGATGCAGCCGAATTGCTGGGGTCAAGACTAAAAAATAAAAACTTGCTGTCACCTGGAACATCATTCTCGTGGTACAGGCACTGAGAGAAGGAATTCACTCCAAAGAAGGAAATCTCGTTTTTTGTAATGATGTTCAAGGGCTCATGAATTGCATTGAAATAGAACATGATCCATCTGAGTGGCGCATTTTCATTGATTCGTCTAAAACAAGCCTCAAAGTAGTCTTTCTGCATAATGGAAATACATTTGCATCAATTCCTATGGCACACTCGGTGCATTTGGAAGAAAACTATAACGATTTGGCTGTGATTCTTGAGAAAGTCAACTATCAAGAACATCAATGGATGGTTTGGGGAAACTTCAAAATATTAACCATGATTTTGGGCCAGCAGGCAGGTTATACAAAACATCCCTGCTTCTTATGCCTGTGGGACAGTTGAGCCAGAGACCTCCAGTGGACAAAAACTGACTGGCCACTTCGAGATGCCTTAATCCCCGGTGAAAAAAAAAGTGATTAATACGACCTTGGTTCCACCTGAAAAGGTTTTATTACCACCTCTTCATATTAAATTAGGGCTCATGAAGCAGTTTGTAAAATCACTGCCAAAAGATTGAGAATGTTTCACATATTAGGCTTCCAAGTTCCCAAAACTGTCTGAAGCCAAGTCGAAAGATGGAATTTTTACTGGTCCCGACATCGAAAACTGTTAACCGATCCCCTCTTTTCAGAAGCAATGGGAGAAAAAGAAAAAGAAGCATGGGACTCCTTCAAAGACATAGTGCACAAGTTTTTGGGGAACACTAAAGACTCTCTCTACAAAACCAATGTACAACGAGTGCTGGCTGCATATAATGCTCAAGGTTGCAAGATGAGCTTAAAAGTTCATTTCTTACACTCCCATGTCGACTATTTTCCCGAAAACTTGGGAGGCTATAGTGAAGAGCAGGGTGAACGATTTCACCAGGATGTCCGTGATATTGAAAGACGCTACCAAGGAAGATGGAATGCGAATATGCTAGCTGACTACTGCTGGATGATCAAGTGGGAAACGGAAAAAGGAAAGCAAAAGCGTGTTCAGAGGAGCATCAAAGAGAAGAAGAAAAGGTTTAACAGGCAAAAAGATTGAACACAGAATGTTAAATATATCATGAAAGAATTGTTCGTTTAATTATGAGAAATATGTTTAGTTCAATGTAATAAAATTAGTGATTTTTTCATCGCTGTTATGATTTTTTTATTATAAACCCCTATTATTTTCCAAAAAACCGTACGTGATAGGGGGAAATTGAGGTCATTTTTGGATTCAGCATCCTAGAAAACATAAAGTTTACCAAAAATATTCCATGCAGCTGAAAAAAAAAATATTTTTGCAGACCTGTGTTATCGGGGGATATCACTGCTATCAACTTCATACAAAATTTTATCCAATATTCTTCTCTCAAGGTTAAGTCCATATATATAGATGAATTTATTGGGGATCATCAGTGTGGGTTTCGACGTAACAATCAACTACAGATCAGATCTTTTGCATTCGTTAAGATACTGGATAAAAAATGGGAGTATGATGAGACACTATTCAGCTATTCATAGCCTTCAAGAAAGCCTATAATTCGGTTAAGAGGGAAGTATTGTACTACAATATTCTGATAGTTTGGGATACCCATGAAACTAGTCAGGCTCATTAAAATGTGTTTAAATGAAACATATAGTAAAGCCCATGTAGGTAAACATTTGTCTGATAAATTTCCTATCCAGAATGGTCTAAGACAAGGAGATGCTTTATTGCCACTCCTTTTCAACTTTGCTTTAGAATATGCCATTAGGAAGGTCCTGGGAAATCAGATGGGACTGAAATTAAATGGGACACATCAGCTGTTGGTCTATGCCGATGATGTCAATCTACTGGGTCATAATGTAGATACCATAAAGAGAAACACAAACTTTAACTGACACAAGTAAAGAGGTTGGTCTAGAAGTAAACACAGAAAACTAAATATATGTTGTTGTCTCATCACCAAAATGCAGGGCAAAATCATGACATAAAGATAGGAAACAGATGTTTTGAAAATGTGGCATAGTTAAGATATTTTGGAACAATGATAACAGATCGAAACCTGTTTCAGGAAGAAATTAAGAGAAACTTGAACTTAGGTAATGCTTGCTACCATTCAGTCCAGAACCATTTTTCTTCTCGTCTGCTGTCCAAAAAGAAAACAATTAGAATATACAAAACTATAATTTTGCCTGTGGTTCTGTATGGGTGTGAAAATTGGTCTCTTGTCATTAAGGGAGGAACACAGACTGAGGGTGTTTGAGAACAGGGTGTTGAAGAGAATATTTGGACCGAAGAGAGATGAAGTGACAGGAGGCTGGAGAAAACTGCATAATGAGGAGCTTCGTAACTTGTACTCTTCTCCAGTATGATTAGAAGGATCAAGTCAAGGAGGATGAAGTGGGTATGGCATGTAGCACGAATGGGGGAGATGAGGAATGCATATAGGGTACTGGTGGGAAAGCCAGAAGGAAAAAGACCACTGGGAAGACCAAGGCATTGGTGGGTGAACAATATTAAAATGGATCTCAGAGAGATAGGATTTGATGTCGTAGATTGGATTGATCTGGCTCAGGACAGGGACTAGTGGAGGGCTCTTGTGAACATGGTAATGAACTTTCAGGTTCCATAAAATGTTGGGAAATTCTTGAGTAGCTGCGGAATTGGTGGCTCCTCCAGAAGGGCTCAGCTCCATGAGTAAGTATGTCAGAACATCTTTAAATGAAATAAGGTGATGGCTTTGTGCCACTTTGGACATCAGACCATTGCTATGTTTATCTAAATAAGGAAGACAGACTAAGGTGTCTGTTACATCAGTGTTATAACTAGAAATGATTGGATACTGTGGTGAGATTAAATTAAGCATTATATAAGTGTGTTTGTGAAACTTTGCACTGTTAAGTACTTTGACCTTTCCTGGTTATTCATGTTGAACCGGAATTTGTTTGTTTCCTTATTAGATACACTTAACTCTCGATTATCCGGGATAATGGTGGGGATGGAAATCACGATTAATCGAAAACCCAGTTAAGACAAATTTTATTAAAAGTACTGTAATACTGTACCTTCATAATACTATAGGCCTACCTGTATTTAAATTTATTCAACCTCATTTTTATGTCATCTGATGGCCTATTTAATACTTTTTTTTACATTACACTGAAGTATGAATTAGTTATCTCAATCACAGTCTTCAACAACATCCAACAATTTTTACGAATATTCACACTTAACACTTAAAAAAATTTAATATCGTCATTTACTTTTTTGCAGCATTTTCCTTTTTCTGTTCAATACTTATCACAAACGATTGCTTTTACACCCTGACATTTTGCTAACGCACTTGAAGATCGACACAAAGAGACTAATTGGGGCGGTATATCTGTCCTTGAAACTTTCCACAAATCCTTGCATTCTTTCACCCCTAGCCTAGAACACTGTGTTAGCATAACGGGACCAAAAAATGTAGAGCTCGGTTCACACTAGTGCGAAAATAGTGTTACAACTCACCATGTGAAAGAGAAGTGAATGAATATTAAACAACATATAAGCCTCAAAAAAGCCCCGGTTAAGCCGCAAACCGGTTTATCTGCCCCCGGATAATTGAGAGTTGAGCGTATTTCTTTAGTGGAAATGAAAATGAAGACAAACACTGTGCAACGTAAACTTGAGAAATTTTGTAGTTAGTGACAAAGAGAATCTCTTGAAGCTAAATATTTCATTAAGAGAACAAATTTTAGAAGAGGCTCGAGATGAACTGGGATAATACAAAGGCTTCAGCTTCAAACAGAATATTTGGCACTTTATAACAAACAATTCATATTTTAAAACTGTTTGGTGTTTATTTTGATAATTTAACTTTTCCTGCTTGTTCCTATGCTTGAAAACACAAAAAGTCAGAAGTAAATAATGTGGACACTGCATGCATCGTAATACTGACTAACAGAATGCAGTCATGACACACTGCCAGATAATTGTTTAACCACAGTCTTTCTTTGATTATGTAAATGAGCTTCATACAGTTGACATTTCCCAACATAATGGACAAGCCATCACCAGAAAAAAAAATGTGTCCTGCTTTTCATGTGCAATTTATCTTTCACAGACAAGTCTCGAAGTGCCAACTTCTGCTCCTAAGTGTGTCTCCATCTTGAGTATGTACTTCTAGATGTGACTGTTTCGACTTTTCACTATTATGTAGCTACTTAAAGTAAATCATGTGTCAAAAAGTAAAAACATAAAACTGAAGGTCTGCATTGAGATATGTTGATCACCAATCCTTGAACCGCTGGCAATGCAGTCTCAACAGATTCTGAGCGACTAGTATCACAGACCATAATGGTTAACTGTTCTGTTGTTGCGTGAGTACAGGAACTTATTTTTAAGTCTAAGCTTTCAGCTGAGTTCCAGTGTCATACAATTTATCTTCAGACTTAACCACTTTCATCCTTTCTGTTCAACTGGCATGGAACCTGTAGCACTATATATTGTTGAACCACGTGGAACTGTAAAACCCAGATACTTACAGCAAAACTAGTCATATCTTCTCTGTGTCAGATGCTTGATAAAAATAATCTCATAATAAGCATACTTCATATGATCACAGCATAAACTCATTGACATGAGTACTATTATGTACATACTTCCCACTCACGGTTAAGGTATTTAGTGGCAACACATACTAGTGTGCTTCATATACTTGATGAGTATGCCTAAACCACTGCTATTTCTCTTACTGTTCTCTCCATTTGACCAGAAAATTGTTTACCGCATCTTAAACTCACATTTCTTGAACAGGCACAGAAATGCAAACACTCAGAGTACATAAAAACAGCATATTTAGTATCAGTGTAAAAAAAATAGCAAAATCTGGAGTTGGCCAAGTGGACACACTATGTTTATATACATGTAAATCAGGGTTGTTCCTGAAAGGGCTGAAAGATCCTGCTGTGTTTTTAAGTACATGTGTCTAAGATGAACAAAACGATGTTCTTTAGTAATACAAACAACACCAAGTTCCTGACTGTTAATAAGTTACCACTTTCACCAGAGTTACAGATGGGTTTCTGTTCTATTATGACCCTGAAGTAATACACATAAGTCTAATTTTAGGATTATTAATGGTAGAGGAAACTGTAATCTAAAATATGTCAAATGTACCTGTACTTAAGAAACATGGGCTCTCACATACTGTGAAATATGTCAAGAAGGTTCTAAAAAATATATTTTAAGATATGTTTTGTATTTTGTCTTTTTTAACAATTTTGTAATGTAAGTTCATAAAAATTATTAGTTACAAACCAGTAATTGTGAATTTATATTATACAATATTAATGAAATCAGTTTTTCACATGTTCATGAACAGAATTTTAACCAACCAACAATATCCACCAGCAGCAGAACTAAAGATTTAACACTGATAAAGCCAAAACCTGCTTTTGGGCACACCTCCACTCAGTACAATCAAGATCTCATTCTCAAAAGTTTATCTTATTATTATCAAATCTCTTCCTTGGTATTACTTGTAACCATTTTTCAAGAGTATCCTCACACCAGTATTCTACACACTTTTCTTACCTCCCCACTGAGTTGACACCACCCACCACAAAGCAAACATCTGTGCTGCTCCCACAAATAAGACCATCATGGTCATTAAAACCATAAAAATCAGTCAACTGAATTGAAAATTTAATTAATTAAAGAACATAGCCTTCTGGGATGTGATGCCATGTAATCTGGTAGACAGGTGCCAATTTTTTTTTTTTGGGGGGGGGAAACCGCTATCTCCATCTTAGTCCCATGGACCAGACAATGTACCATCACATCCCAGCAACTTAATATTCACTGCCATAACCTCAAATCCCATACACAGTATCGAGCTGTTGAAGATGTGTGGAGTCATTGTGCCGCAGCTTCCTTTCCGTACAGAGGACAGATGGCACCCTAAGAGAATTCAGACTCTACTCACACCCTCCAGCAGAACATTCTGTTACCAAAGACATCTGAAAAACACATCACTAGAGAAACTAGATTCACCTTGAAGGGTACTATCATCTAGCATATACTCGTAACATCATGTAGTCTGTTATTAGTCAACCATTTTTTGTAGGAACATATTGCCTCCATCTTCAGGGTCAAATAATAAATTGAGCAAGAAAGCAGGTGGCAAGTAGACCTCTGCTTCCTGCCTGCTCCGTACTGGTTTCTTGCTCAGTTCATTGTTCAACCCTGAAGATGGAGGCAGTACATTCTTCTGAAAACACTGGTTAACTTTCGCATGACAGCAGGACAGAATTCTTCATTTTCTGATTTGCTTTTAAACTGAAGTCAATCCTTCCCAAGAATTCCAAATATGTGTAAGGTGTTTGCAAGGTTCATAGGTTGCTTAATAACTGTATAAAAACTGCAGAGGATATCTGTTATCACATAAGATGAACATGATCATGAATATAATGATATGGAATGGTCACCCACTGGGCACTCTCATCACATTCATATAAAGGGACTGCCACTGAAATGGAAAGAAAGACAAGGAACCATATACAGCTTAATTCGTTACTGATCCTAGATTTAAACACTGTACATGTACGCAAAGTAGTGTAACATACAATTCTAGAAGTTACATGTGACTCCTTATTACTGCACTAACAAATGAAAGAAAATGTTCAATTCCCACTGATTATCCAATGAAGATCTTCTCTCTGATATAATAAAATGTTTGTAATACAGTCACAGTCACTTTATCATCACACAAGTTTTAATTAATTATTACTGGATATTTGTGGGAAATGAACATTCTTCATTCATGTGTTAGTGCAGTAATTCAGAGTCATATGTAACTTCTAGAATTTTATGTTACACTACTTTGTGTTTTCAGTTTAAAAAAGTTCAATGTTAATTAACATATTTCTTTACATACATTTTTCACGCATACATATGTACACCTTACAATTTATGTTTACATTTCTTCTCTGTCTGCCCCAACTCCATCTTCATCCTTCAAGGACGAGATGAAAATGAAATGGGCTCGGAGATGAACCTCGTGGTAAAAATCCTTTGGACTGAAACACTCCAACTCATACTTTAAGTCGGGATCATGTCCGACAACTGGAAAAAAAAAAAAATTCTAAGATTAAAACTTTCTGGTGGTGGTGTGACACGTGGTTTTAAAAACTATTATTTTAGATTTTGAATTTCAGGTTCTCACAATAGTGACTATGAAGCATACTCTCTTCTGGGTCATCTGGTAGAAGTCCATTGATGTTTCAGTGGAACATCAGTAGACCTCTGCCAGACTATATTGCAATATATCTATCCCAAGAGGACAGAACAGGCTTTCATACGATCTATACCTGCTGTTGAAGAAAGTTGTGTTCTGGGATCTGGCACTGTGTATTCTTCATTTTAGCCGACGTTTCTGAGGAACGTATCACCTCCATCTTCAGGGCTGGTGAATTGGCTTGCGAATGCAGAGAGTAGCTACTGCTCTCTGCATTCGCAAGCCAATTCACCAGCCCTGAAGATGGAGGCGATACGTTCCTCCGAAACGTCGGCTAAAATAAAGAATACATGCCACCAGATCCCAGAAGACGACTTTCTTCATAGTCATCGCCGTGAAAACCTCAAAACTTACATATACCTGCTGTTGTTTGAAGGTCTCTTGTATAATCCACTGTACTATGGTGGAGCTTTAGAGTTAAAGACTAATAATACACACCCAAGAAATTGTATTTCCATGAACCCTGTGTTGGAACCATGAAGAATCTGTGGAAATTGTCTGAAAGTAACATCCGCACTTTCTCATAATGGCTTGGTAAGTAACCTTTTGGGTTGTTGCCTTTATCAGTGTTCTGTCAAACCGCCCTAGTATCCAAGGTGAGGGGGGAGGTAGGGGTGTGGTGGATGTAGGATGGAGGTAAAGTAGTTGTTTAGGCCTGGCACACATTGACGTGCAAGTGACGTAGGCAAGGCAGCTCAGTTTCTGTGACTCTATCTTTGGAAGGGGAACTCACGAATTGAGGCACAGGGCAGGGCAGGGCAGAACTGCGCACAGACGGGCCTGCCCCACTTGTGGATCTGACACAGAAAACCTGTGACACAGACGCTTGTTCTCCACTCAGCGCTTTGCGGTTTTTGCAATTCATTGCGTGTTTTTTTTTTTTTTGTTTTAAGTTTTGTTTAAGTGTTATGTTATCTTTTGAGGAGAAATTGATAGAATTTGTGCGTAACCACCCAGTGTTATACGACACCAGCCATTCGCAATATATGAAGAGTAAATTTAAGCAATAAATTTGGAGAACGTTCGCAATGGAGCTCAACTCAAAGGGTAAGTACGTCCAAAATATTTTTATAACACGACTACCTATAAGATGAGTAATATTTGTATGGAATAATGAATACCGTTCAACAATGAATAATGAACACCTTAACATAATACTATTTATTATGGATGTAATTTAATTATTATTCTAATTAATATTAAACATTATATATAAATTAACATTTAAATGTGATTCATTACAAGAGGTACCTATTATATAGCATTTTTCACTTTTTTTTACTATAAATCAATCAGTATTCAATAGTGTCCCCGAGAAACACTCTCTTCTTGCCATGGCACACTCCCGACTGAATTAACCTTTAAATGCTGGGCTTTTGAAATGGTGGTAAGCTTGAGCTAGCTGGAGGTTATTTAAATGCCCGCTGCTGGTGCACGTTTAAATGCACGTTGCTACTCCGTGTTTAAATGTCCATTCCTGTTAGGGTGCTTAAATAATTCTAAGCTTTGTGTTTAAAAATGCTGTATCTAACTCAATTCTTGTGATAAATGGATGGAATTAACTTTGTGTCAGCAAAGAACACAGTGTCGTATATTACAACGGAAGATTTGAAAAATTTTATACAAAAAGTTATACGCTAATTTCAATTTTCTTTTCTTTTAATTTTGATGCGTACTGCAAAATTGGTTTCCAAGTTCTTCACAGAGTTATTCTGCATTATAAATTCGTTTCTGTTTGTAACACTTTACCAATTTTAGCAGTCCCTGGTGCCATAAAACAGATGGAAGCAATAAAATCATTTGGTTCTCTGCTGGAAAACCTTACATCTTTGTTACCCTCTTCAGATTTTCGAATCTTTTGACTAAATGAGAGAAGAATGAAAGCATGGCTATTCAAGAAATAGCTAGAGCGGTCCCTTCTTCAGTGCTAAGACCTTCCGTTATAGCTGCAAAAGCTTATTGCCCTTTCTATGGGCCTGAACAGACAGCTGCATCATGGCTGAGATTCAGAGTGGGATCTGTTTTCTGTGCGTTCTTAGTGAAATCGAATACTGTAGTTTCATTTCAGCCTATATATACATCAAGCAGATAGCAACAAAAAAAGGGTATGTACATCGAATTTTACTATATATTTTTAACACATTAATACGCAGAATCTGCAATAAAAGTACCGGCTCATGGATGAGTTTAGGCATAACTCATATGTATACTCTTTTTGTTGTTGTTCACTTGGGTATCATTTTTGTTCCTCTATTAGGGTTTTACTCAAGTCAGTCTGGTAATTACTACATTCAAAAATAAATATTTAGGAGTGTGCATGCGCTTCTACTAGCGGAGTTTAAATTCCCGACTGGCCAAAACGGGGTACTTTGGCCACGACGACCATACTCATCACAGGCACAAACGGGGCACTTTGGCACAAGTATTCAGTGAATTTCTGCCTAACAGAAAAAGCAGCTTGGACACTCCTTAAACGATTACCTGAAATCGGAAGTAGCTGTGTTGTTGGTAAATTCTCATCCAAGCTGTTTTGTTCATTATCACAACTTATGACCGCATTTCATTGTAAATAGTTGTGCAAAACACAAGCTGTTTTACAACGTCGACAACGCTAGTAACTTTAATTTCAAATGGTGTTTGGAATACTCAGAATCGCGAAGCTAGGATTCCAAATGCACATTCAACAGTTTGCCTTGCTTGTGAAAGCCTATAATTGAACACCTTATTTTCATAGCTTCCCATAACTCTTCTCCTTGGGTAGGGCCTCATTAAGTTTGGCATCAATGGGAATGCCTGATCCCCTACAAATACATATGGCAATGCATGTTCGAAGGAGGCCAGATCAGCAGGTGGAGGAAGTTGTAGAGTTCCCTTATCCAGTTTTCTGCCCAACTGACTACTTGAAAAAATACTTCTGTCACTGAATCGTCCCATGGCTCATATGTCAATGAAAGTGAATTTGTAGTGTGCTTCGACAGCTGCCATTAAAACGATGGAGAAATCATGTTTATAATTAAAGAATAAGGATCCAGATTTATTAGGCTTTTTGATAACAACATGCTTTCCATCGATGGCTCCAAAGCAGTATGGAAAATGCCATCGTGTTTCAAAATCTGAGGCAATCGAGATCCACATTTCTCTTGTAGGTTGTGGTAAATACAACTGTTGCATATTTCTCCAAATGGCAATTGAGACTTTGTTCACAATTTTAGCTACAGTTCGATCTCCCATCCTGTAACTGTAGCCAATGCTTTTGTAGCTATCCCCAGATGCCAAATACCTGAAACAAAAAAATACGCACTCATTAATGTTCAATTCATACAAATTAATTAATTATGAAATATATTCTCTCTTTTTCAGATGACGAGGCTAAATGTACTTGGGAGAAATTAAGAAATAATCACAGAGATGCTCTATGGTGACAGCGACGTATGAGAAGTGGAGTTGCTGCTGCAGATATCAAACCGTGGAAGTTCCAAGCTCAAATGGAATTTTTATTACGTTACATGGTCAATGAAAACCGTGATACAAATTTCGCCGATGATGATGATGACAGTTCAGAACCTCCTAATGAAGAAGCCCAACACTGTGAAGGTGACCCTATTTACGAGATAAATGATGAAGGTTTGGACTTACCAAACACTGCCGATGTTAAAGAGGATGAATCACGTAATTCATCTGCAAACAACGAGTCTGCTGAATCTCCTGTATCACCAACGCCACAACCAAAGAACCTCGTCCTTCCTACTTCTGTTGAGAGACGGTGGCTGCTCGTGAAAACTTAGAATCTTCCAACGTAGTCTCTTTCATTAACCATTTCTCAGAATAAAAACTTAAATGCGTTTTTGCCATGTATATTATCAGTTTCTTATTATATTGTAATGTATATTGTCAGTCCTTAAAAAATATAAAATAAAAAACTTACCTAAAAATAGTGCCAGTTTTTATTCAGTTCAAATTGGAATTTGAGCATTGCATCCCTCAGAGTATATAATAGGTTGAATCATGCTATGAACTTCTTCAAACTCCTCTCGATTCATAAGGAAATAGTTCACAAATCGTTCATTGGAGAATTCTCTTGTCAGTGCAAATTCCCCGTGAGTCCCTCTTTTTTTTCATGTACTCACTTTTCCACAGCTTTACCTTCCTCGACTTCCGATAGAGTAATAGTAATGTTTCTAACTCGCTGTCCAAATCTGTCTCAGAGCTCAAATCAAGGTATTCCGCAAACATGTTTTGATTTTCGATTTGGTTTCACGCACAAACTACCCCTGCCTTCGTCAAACTGCTGAATAAAACCGCTTTCCAATATACGTCGACAACTGTGCCACACAGTTCTTTTTTCCGTGCTGCCCTGCCCTGCCCCTACTGCGATACGCAGCTCAATGTGCACCTTAGCTTATACTTGGTAGGCTGCCATTATTGTGTCACATATTGGGCTAAATATTTTGGTAAAATTGTCATTCAACTGGGTGTTTTGCTTACTGATTTCATATGTATGAAATCTTTCATGAGTATCCACCATTCATCCTTCCTTTCCGATGGAGATTTCCATAGTTTCATCTATTGTTCGATATTCGTGTATAGTGTCCACTATGTGTTGGTCAAATTTGGAATTTTGCCACTGTTCTTTGTCTATGTTCTTTAAATCTGATTTTAAATATTCGCCCCGTTTGTCCTATATATTTCTGTGGGCATTTTCCAAATTTAAGCTTTTCTCTCTCAGTTAATACTGAATTTCAGTGATCACAAATTAATGGTGTCTGTGTTGAATTTACTGAAGATATTCTTTTGTTTAGTGTTGGTGAAATCTGCTGCTCACCAAAGGAACCATGTACATGGTTTTCAGTACATAAATTGTGTTTATGATTACTTTGTTAAATGCTTAGGAAAAAATGTATAGTTTGTGCACAAATTGAGTGTGACTGGTGTACGTTTCAATTTTCAGTGTCGATTCGGCGTCACTGACTCAGTCAGAAATTCGTGACATCATTTTGGGTTTGGAGATTACTGCTCCATCAGCTCAGCACCAACAAATAGCAGAAATTGATGAACAAACATGGTGATTATCTTTGAGAACAGCTGACCAGTACAAGGATTGAAGATAAAGATAGTGCCATTGATTAGCTTTGTTGTCAAATTGCCCTCAAATGTTTTGTCGATAGTCACACGATGCACATTGGTATCATCCACAATCAGTCCTCTACATCACTTTATATGCCATTTCTTTGGGTGGTGTAACAGTAAGTCCACTTGGTGTGTCAACCACTATTTGGCCCACTGAGCCAGTTCCAAATGACAGATGATGATTGAATGCAGAGAAAACCTGCCCCAGTGTCATTTTGTCCATCACAAATCCCACACGACCTGACCTGGGATCAAACCCGGGGCCTTCATGATGGGGTTGTCAAATTGCCCTCAAATGTTTTGTCGATAGTCACACGATGC
>NW_019727972.1:0-842 GCF_002891405.2 Cryptotermes secundus | reverse complement strand
GGGCCTTAACGCATATGCCGGCGTTCGCCCATCTCCGCCGGCTGTTGCTCGTTTCCTGACGGCTGGTCCTTTCTCCAGCTTGTTTCCCTGTTGGTTCGGGGTCGCCATTCTGATTTCTCCGGCGATTCCCGCTTATTTCTTGTAGGTCCTTCTTTTCGGTCCTGCTGCTGTCTATTGTCATCTCCCCGTTGGGTGGGGAACGATCGGAACTTTGTGCTATCTCCGTGAGGTCTGGCCGCTACCAGTACCGCCTGCAGCTCTAGCGCTTGTTGGAAGGCCTCGTTTACCGTCTTTTCCCCTCCCAGCAGCAGCTGGAACTTTATATCAGCATCTCGTATTCCGTATGCGAAGGCTTTACCTGCCTCCCTTGCTATGTGTTCAGCAGGTAGATTGGGGTAGGCACGACGGGAAAGGAGTTCAATGGCCGTGGCAAAATCTTGCAGGGATTCTCCACGTCTCTGCGTCCTCGTTCTTAATTGGCAGTGGTAAGCAGCTGCGAAGTGTTGGTCTCCGAAACGGTCCTCTAGGGCCTGAAGAGTTTCCTCGTAAGTTGTATTTGCCGAAATGCCGGGCAGTATTTCCGCCGCCCGACCCTTCAGGGCAGTAATTAGGTATGTCGATTTTTCCTTGTCCGACCATTGGTTGTGTTCGGCCACGGTCTCGAATTGTCGCTGGAACACGCTCCACGTCGAATTCCCGTTGAATGTCGCGGGCTGAGCTGTGCTCGCGACGATTGTTGATGTATTTCCCCGCTCGGCCTTCATTTGTACTATGTCCAACCGTACCTGGAACTCCCATTTGGTTTCCTCAATTGCTGCACAGGTTTTCGTAATTTCTTCCTG
>NW_019727971.1:0-761 GCF_002891405.2 Cryptotermes secundus | reverse complement strand
CCTGAGTGGATTGGTAGGCGGTTGGATATTTCCTCATTTATTTTGTTTTCGAGAAATCTCTCGCTTAAATATGACTTGAGTAGGTTGTAACAATTTGTTGGGAAGATTCTTTTTATTTTGTAAAGTAAGCCAGGATGCCAGACTTTGTCAATAGCCTGGGTTATATCTAGAAATGCTGTTGCGCAGTATTGTTTGTTATTTAGCGCGTTGGTAATGGTATTTGCTATGAGATGGCTTTGTTGGATGGTTGAGTAAGCTCGTCGAAAGCCAAACTGATGGTTTGGTATCCTTGTTTGTGGGTTTGATTCTTGGTTTATTTCGTTGAGTATTAGTTTTTCGAGGTCTTTTGAAACTGTAGGTAGAAAGCTTATTGGTCGGTAGGATGTGACGTCGGTTAGATTTTTGTCTGGTTTCAATATCATTATGATTTGGGCGCTCTGGAGCGGACGAGGCCAATAGTCTAGTCTAAGTATGGCGTTAAATATGTATAGAAGTTTTATTTGGCCTTTTCTTGTAAATGTTTTAATATTACGGCTGTGATGTTATCATGGCCTGGTGCCTTTTTGTCTTTAGACTGTTTATTACTTCTTGCAGTTCCTTTAGGGTAAAGAGCTCTGGTCGTTGGTGTCTTTGTATGGGTTCATTTAGAAGTGAGTTTACTTCTTGTACTTGATTGTTGTGTGGAGTGAATAGTTCTTGCAGATGTTGTGCAAATGGGTCGGCTTTTTCTTTGTCGCTTCTTGCCCAGTTTCCTGGTGGTG
>NW_019727970.1:0-564 GCF_002891405.2 Cryptotermes secundus | reverse complement strand
CATAGGGAAATGCAGCTGATGTATGGGGACAAATGTCTCGCTTTGAGAAGTGTGCAGTGGTGGTGGTGGTGGTGGTGTTGTGAGTTCACTAATGGCCGGGAAGACCTTAATGACAATGAGTGGTCATGGTAGCCTTGCACTTCGCTCACACCGGACAACATTGTCTGCGTGGATGCAATGGTGAAAGCGGGTCGTTGTGTGCACCTGAAGGTCATTTTCAAGGAGCATGGCATTTCATATGGCAGTGTTTATGATATTGTTCACAATTCCTTGGGGTATCGCAGTGTTTCATGTCGGTGGGTGCCTAAACTGTTGGATGATCTGAACAAGGCCAAGAGAATGATGATGTCACTGCAACATTTGCAGTGTTACTCCGAGGAGGGTGAAAGGTTCCTGGATCTCAATGTCACCGGAGATGAAACGTGGGTATTGCATTTCACTCCAGAATCCAAGCAGCAGAGCATGATGTGGAAACATCCCACTTCACCTGTCACGAAGAAATGCCACAGAATGCAATCCGTCAGGAAGTTGATGGTCACAGTCTTCTGGGATCGCCAAGGACCA
>NW_019727969.1:285-475 GCF_002891405.2 Cryptotermes secundus | reverse complement strand
ATAGCACTCTAGCTAGCTAGCAACGCAAAGCTAGCTACCTAGCAAAGCGAAGCTAGGATGCTAGCAACACCAAGCTAGTAATGTAGCAAATCAAACCTATCAAGCTGGGAACGCAAAACTAGCAAGCTAACAACGCATAGCTGGTAAGCTAGCAAAGCAAAGCTAGAAAGCTAGCAAAGCAAAACTAGCA
>NW_019727969.1:0-159 GCF_002891405.2 Cryptotermes secundus | reverse complement strand
TCTACGCAATCTCTCAAGCTAGAAACCCAAATCTAACAAGCTAGCAAATCTAAGATGGCAAGCTAGCAACGCATATCTCGCAAGCTAGCAACGCAAAGCTGGCAAGGTAGTAAAGCAAAGAGTGCAAGCTAGCAACGCATATCTAACAAGATAGCAAGC
>NW_019727968.1:0-1243 GCF_002891405.2 Cryptotermes secundus | reverse complement strand
TGGACATCACAATTCAACAACTTGCAAATAGAGTAAAGACACCCCAGCAAAATGTGGCCTTTGTGGAGGATCGCATATACAGACATAGTTCCTAATTTTGAACTTTCATCAGATCATACTCCCATTATAATGACCATAAGTTCTTCAGTGATAATCAGACATAACACTTCAAGATTACATAACCATAAAACCAACTGGGAAAAATATAGAGAAGAAATCGCCAACAATATAAATCTAAAAATAACGCTGAAGAATGCCGAAGACCTAGATTTTGCAATAGAAACACTAACAAAAGTCATGCAAATTAACAAATAAGCTAAAAGCCAAACTAAAAGAACTGAGAGAAGCATTCTTTACGGATTACATACAAAACCTCAGCAGGTATGATTACTCAATATGGAAGCCTATTAGAAACATAAAAACCTAAAGAATCCTCGCCACCAATACGAGACACAACACCAACTTCAGGCCCCTAGGCAAGAAGTAATAAAGAGAAACCTGAACACTTTGCAGAACATTTTGCCAATATATTTACTCCGCATAATGAGGCAAGAGACCGAGAAATAGAACAAAACTTAGCAGCTCCCATAGAAATATAACAAACTAACAATCAGCTCCCCGAAGGAAATCAAAGAAGTGATCAAATTTTGGGTTAAAAAAACCCCGGACTAGACCAAGTCACACCAAAAATACTAAAGGAACTACCAAAAAAAGGAATAGTACTACTAACCTACATCTTTAATGGAATAATAAGAATGTCCTACTGGCCTAAACACTTTAAAACCTCACAAATAGTCACGATTGCCAAACCAGGAAAGGATCCAACAGAAATCACTTCATACCGCCCAATCAGCATCATATCAGCGACGTCTATATTTTTTGAAAAACTTAAACTTAGAAGAATAAACAAAGATTTGAGGCCAGAAGAGTGGATTCCACACCACCAATTTGGATTTCGTCAAGGCCACCCTACCATACAGCAGATCCACCGTATAACAAATATCATCAACAAAGCCTTAGACGACAGAAGCTACTGTACAGCAGTGTTCTTAGACGTCAGCCAGGCCTTCGGCAGGGTGTGGCACAGTGGTCTGCTATACAAGATCAAACAAATCCTTCCACCATCATATTTTAATCTTCTTAAATCCTGCCTAAGTGACCGGAAGTTTCAAATAAGAGTGGGAAACGAAGAATCTGGACCACAACCGATAAAAGCAGGCGTGCCACAGGGCAGTGTCCTTGG
>NW_019727967.1:0-1107 GCF_002891405.2 Cryptotermes secundus | reverse complement strand
AGAGACCACTAGGAAGACCTAGGCGGAGGAGGTTGGGTTTTATTTAAATGAGTGTTAAAGGAAATGCAGTTGAAAGTTGAGGACAGGTTTCGTCTGTGTTAGGGTATGGACCAGTGGTGGGCTCGTGGAAACTTCTTATGTGGTTGAGCGACTGTCAGCTTCTGAAGGAGCGCACAGCTCCGGTAAGAGAAACTATATATCCATCTGCTATTTGCTCGAGGATGCGTCATCGGGATTTGTAACCTAAGTTTTGCTTCATCATTGTAAAGTTCCACCATACTTCCGGTAGTGTATGCCATCGGGAAGTTCACACATACACAAGAATTTGCGTCCGTAAGGGTGGCTACCCAAGGTAGGGTAGGTGGGTTTAGGTTAGTTTTGGAGACAGCCGGAGGAAGTAGATGCATGTTACTGGAGGGAAATGTTTCGAATTCCAGTAGCTTCCTGTAAGCAGTGATGCTCTGTGTTTGCTAATGTTTAATGTGGGCCAGTTGTGTGGATTTATACCAATGTTCTGTAACTCAGGCCATCCTGGAGAGAGTCCGGCGTTCTCCTCTGCCAGAAGAGAGGAAGAGTAGCTCTCCGGGAGATGGCAGCGGAGCTCTTACCCAGACTGGAGCCAGTCGTGCGACAGATGTTCCGGGCAACGCGACCCAAGTTGGGGGCGGACCACGGAGTCACAACCTAGAGCACATAAATTGGAGCATACAGAGGGCAAGCGGTTAAAACAAAATATTGTGGTTTTGCACATCCAGAAGTTTCTGTTATCATTTTTAATGGAGGTCATTGTCCCTGATGAATATTTACATTAAACTAACAAACACGCACTAAGGACACTACACAAGACACTCAGCCAGTCCCAAAAGATATTAATGCTTGTAGTGCTGTGTTGTACTGCCTTTCGTTTAACGCTACACTCACTTATTGGCTTGTTTAATTACGCTAGTTCTAAGTCAAGTGTATTTTGTGATTGGGTCTACTGTAAAGGAGTTTTATTCAGTTCATGTAACTCTATGTGTTACATTTCAAGGCCCCTGATGATGACCATATATATATAACCGAAACATGTCTGTTTCCACGATCATTCTCTAATTAAAACAGGATAAA
>NW_019727966.1:570-1156 GCF_002891405.2 Cryptotermes secundus | reverse complement strand
AAGCTAGCTACGAAAGTTAGCAAACAATAAACGCAAAGTAAGGAAATAAACAAGCAACGCAAACTAGCAATATAGAAACACAAAGCTAGCAAGTTAGAAGCGCATAGATAAAAAACTAGCATTGCAAAGCTTGCAAGCTAGAAAGGAAAGCTAGCAACCTAGCATCACAAACTTACCAAACTAGCAACGAAAAATTAGCAAGCTAGCAAACGCAAAACTAGCAAGCTAGCCAGCTAGAAACTCAAAGCTAGGAAGTTAGCAACGCAAAGCTAGCAAGCTAGTAACGGAAAGTTAGCAAGCTAGCAACGCAAAGCTAGTAAGATAGCAACGGAAATTTAGCAAGCTAGCAAAGCAAATCTAGCCATTTAGCAAGCTATCAAAGCAAAGCTAGCAAACTAGAAACGCAAAGCTAGAAAGCAAGAAACGAAAGAAAACAAGCATGCAACGCATAGCTAGAAAGAGAGCAACGCAAACCAACAAGCTAGGAACTCAAAGCTAGGAATCTAGCAACGCAAAGCTAGCAAGCTAGCAACTCAAATCTAGCAAGCTAGCAACGCATATTTAGCAATCTAGAAAGAAAGCAAAG
>NW_019727966.1:0-194 GCF_002891405.2 Cryptotermes secundus | reverse complement strand
ACGCAAAGATAACAAGCAAGCAACTCGAAGCTAGCCAGGTAGTAACGCAAAGCTAGCAAGCTAGCAAACAAAGTTAGCAAGCTAGCAAATCAAAGCTAGCAAGCTAGCAACGCAAAGCTGGCAAACTAGCAACGCACAGCTGGCTAGCAAGGAACGCACAGCTGGCAAGCTAGCAAAGCACAGCTGCCAAGCTA
>NW_019727965.1:0-781 GCF_002891405.2 Cryptotermes secundus | reverse complement strand
AGGATCCATCAAGATCTAAAAATAAATGCAGTTCTCAGTGAAATAAAGAAGTGGAATACCAAATACTTAAAGAAAATTAGAAAACCACATCAACGCGCTAGCAACAGCGAAACTACTAACTCTACAAGGCAGATGTGAGTGAAACCCCAAAACAATAATTAAAATGATGCCTAAGTGAACTAGAAGAAAGAATATATGGGTTATGCCACTCAGCATAACTCATTCACGAGCCAGTACCTATTGAACACATACATTTATTGCAGATTATGTATAACAAATGAGTGAAAAAGACATACGGCTTTTCTGCAGTCTTATAACTGCAGCATCAAGGGTTAGGACAAGGAAAAAGGAGCCAGCCAACGAATTTCCATCATGAAATACTATAACAAGGAAAACATAAAGGGTTATTTATATATGCAAATCTCTAACTGAAAATGTGTTAAGGAAAGGAACAGAAAGTTGTGAGAGGAAGTGGCCACATACATTCCTTCTTGTTTAGAAATAAGGAAAGTTGGATAAAAAAGGAAATTTAAGATAGGAACTGTAGAGGAGGTTAGAAGACAGCAAAAGAAAAGATAACAATTACTTAAGACTCAGCTTTCAGCTACAAGATTGGTTACACTGTCAGAAGTAACTGGAACATATCTAGTTCCAAAATATTGTATTTTGTGAAGAGCTGGTTCATTTTATTAATTCCAGTATTCAGTACAATTATGACATAAAGCATGAATATTGTAAAAATTAATTAGAAACTTAGAACTGATGCAGAATTCAATGGCAA
>NW_019727964.1:0-469 GCF_002891405.2 Cryptotermes secundus | reverse complement strand
CCACGTAAGCCGTACAAGAAGCTTTTATCGACGTCAGAAGATGAGGTGATAGCTAAGGAGGAGCAGGAATTGGAGAAGAGGACACAGGACGTGACAGGACAGGTTGAATTGGCAAATAAACTGCTCACGACAGAGAAGAGCAAGTCTGTGGGTGTTGATGTCATCTCCGACCTTTCTGTCTCTAGTTCCAGCAGTTCAGACAGAAACTCTACCAGTTCCAGTAGTTCGGACGGAGGTTCAAGTAGTTCCAGCAGTTCGGACACAGACTCTAGTAGTTCCAGCAGTTCGGACACAGGCGCCCGATTTGAGAATGCTGCATTAGGGGCGGAGGATGTGAATTTTTCGATGAACTTGAATCGAAATATGAGTTCTAAGCAGTCAGGAGGTGCTCATCATGCGGCTCCGGCAGGACCTTGTGCACCATCCACACCCACAGCCACAGCCTGTGTAAAATGCACTAAAAACAAAA
>NW_019727963.1:0-444 GCF_002891405.2 Cryptotermes secundus | reverse complement strand
CATCCCCTTCTTCGGAAATACAGCTACATCTGCAGCCAAACTATCGAAGNTCAAAGCTTGGGGTTGCGGCAGTTCTGTGCTCTTGGAGGTTACTGGAACAAAAAGTACAGGGTTTCATTTGCATTTCCTACTCCACCTGCAAATTGTGCATTAAGTATTAATTTCATGCATATTAACTTGGCCCCACCCCTTTATGATGATTGGTTACTTTATTCTATTCCCATTCCACATGGACTTGAACCCATGTTCTCATGCATACAAGCCTTACCACTGAGCTAACGCTCGTCATGACTGCTGTATTCAGTACAGGTTAAACAGTTCAGCACATTCAGTCTTGAGCTTTATACAAACCATTCATATTAAGTCGTGTAACACGACTGGTCTTTTAGTGATTTATTCTATTTGGATCATAAAGTGGACTGAGGATATTTGTAAATTCACGGC
>NW_019727962.1:0-811 GCF_002891405.2 Cryptotermes secundus | reverse complement strand
GGACTTTCAACAAGTAACCTATAATTAATTATCCATTTTGGACATTACGAGATACTTTCTCCCAAGATTGAAACGAAACACAATCAGACTACATTTGCTTACATTTTTCATATTATATTTATTTATAATATAAAGGTAAAGTTGTTCCTCATCTTGGTTGAATATGCATCACGCCCTACGCCATAAAGACGTGAGGAGGAGTTCAGGTATAGCTCCACCATTCTTGTCGTTACTAGAAGGTGAATGGTTGGATTCCGTCCCTGCCTCTGTACCCCAAGGGCAACAGCCCCCGGTACCCATTGGATAGGAGCTTGGGTGGGCCCCAGAACCGGAACTTAACGAAGTGCCCTTATGTGGCATGACATGTAGACCTAAGTTTCATGGAGATTTGTGCTGGCATTCAGGTAATAATACGAGGCTGTAATGTTGGTGTTGCTGATTTGGTTTCTTTGTGAAATACATCGTTGAGATGGCCTTAGGTGGCATGATATGCAGACCAGGTTTCATGGAAATTTGTGCGAACATTCAAGTAACGGTAAGGTTATTATTACCTCAGCAGTTCGAGAGGCTCCAGTGTTGGTGTTACAAATGGTAGAGGCTTATCAAGTACGCTGTTAAGATGGCTCCGGTAGCGTATTATAAACAGTTACCGAAAATTGGTTTAGATTTTCAAGTAATATTAAGGTTATTACCACAGCGATATGAGAGACTGCAATTTTGTCATTACTGATGGCAGGGTTCAGGCATTCAGAAGTTCCTATGGGGCGAGTACGCTTAGAGAATGGGGCACGCGGTACCGTAATTTGTTGAA
>NW_019727961.1:597-798 GCF_002891405.2 Cryptotermes secundus | reverse complement strand
AATATAATATTACATGATGTTTTGTGTGGGTGTGAAATCTGGACTTACAGAAAACCAAGAAAATAAATTCTGCGTACTTGATAGCAGAGTGTTCAGTAGCATATCTCGGCGTAAGACGGAGATTGTGACAAAAGAATGGTGAAAACTGTATAATAAGGAGCTTGAACCGTGCAACGGTTCTTCTCTGTGAATTGGAGTCTC
>NW_019727961.1:0-501 GCF_002891405.2 Cryptotermes secundus | reverse complement strand
GCAATGCGAGGTTTCCTGCTTACGCAGAATGAATGCGTTGTTCTCTCTCCCCGATAGCTTCAGCAAGGTAACATCGCTGCTTCCAAATTCAGTTTCGTTTATGTTGAATTGGTCTTGTGAAATTCTGTTTCGGCCTGTGCAGTGTCTGAAGGGGGAAGAGTGCCCTCACGACGTGATTGAGGTTGCATCATGTCGTGAGGTTAATCTTGTGTTTGTAATTTTGGAAACGCCAGTAAGTGACTTACTATTGTAGATGGTTTCCTTTTCATCACGACGCCATGTGGCGTAAGTTAATTAATTTGCTTGGAGTTGAGTTGGCTTAAATAGCCGATCGCCCCTCAGGCGTGCAAGTAACCTGTGTATATTTTCTTGTGCCCTTAAAGCTTGCCGAAGTACAGGCTTGTGTGTCCTTAAGGCTTGCCGAAGTACAGGGTTTTTTTCCCCTAGAGAAGTTGAAAAGATGCCATGAGGCGTGCCAATACTTGAGTCTGTGCGGCTAGG
>NW_019727960.1:0-769 GCF_002891405.2 Cryptotermes secundus | reverse complement strand
ATGACGTCGGTAGATTACATTACCTTATAAAGGTTGTGACTAAAATCATGTAAATAGAACAACAATTTATATTTTAAATTTATTTTTAAAAAAATCTTTACACGCGTGGAATGAACGACATCATATGATGACGTTCGTCCGATAAAGGTTAATAGAATGAAGCTGGTATTTGCAGTACTTGCCTTGAACAAGATTTGTTGGTTGTGGGGCAGGTGGAATATGGGCAGAATAGTTTCTGTTTTCAGTGCATGCAGATATTGGCTTCCTGGTGGATATAGGCGTTCATCCCCTTGAACCTGAACAGTGCATTAGTATGGAAGTTTCCTTGCATACTTGATTGGATTGTATAATTGCTGCTTTTAACAGGAAGTGTAGTAGTGGAAGGGGTTAACAGCAGAGTTTGCCGTTAGTAGCGTCACTTCTTTGGCAACAAGTTTCCTTACATAATTTTGTAAGGTTATGTTTTTCATGTACATACCATAGGAAGTCTTTAATATGTTACCAGACAGTGGGCTGGAATGCAAGTACATGAGACTAAAGCAGATAGTAAAACGTCTGTGTATAATACAGTTCATCAATAATGCCACAAATTGTTCCCCTTTCTTCCACTTACACTTTCAACACAATATGTTTCAGCCCTAGTGGGGTCCAGTCAACCTTGTGATGATAATTGAGGAGCTATTTCAAGGAAATAGTGTCTCTGGTCTAGAAAACCGAAATTAAGGGCCGTGGGGATCCATTGCGCTGACCACGCGACACCCTCTATCTG
>NW_019727959.1:0-396 GCF_002891405.2 Cryptotermes secundus | reverse complement strand
CTGATGCCTCAAACCAGAACGAAAAGGCTTGAGAAGAAAATAAAAATTATGGAACTATAGACGGCCAGAAGACTACCAGACCATCCGCCAGGGAGGCGGAGAGCGAACAAGACAGATTAAGGGTCGNGAGCAGAGACCGCGACCATGGGAAGACGCAGTGAAGGAAACTGCGAGGACGGCCAAGAGGGCCGCAGCCGGAACCTGAGAGAAAAGGAACCACAGCCCGAGGACAGAAGGGCGAAAGAGCACCAACAGTGGCAGGGACGTTGCCACAGACAGTATGCATGGAGCCGCGAGCGCTCCTGATTTTAGGAAATTGGAATTAGTGGACCACGAGAACATAGAACACCGAAACGACATAGAGAATCAGCTGATGGCAACAACGAGTAGCAGAGA
>NW_019727958.1:1674-1742 GCF_002891405.2 Cryptotermes secundus | reverse complement strand
AAAAGTGACAGTAGCTCCAATGAAAATGCGTGTAGTAAGATTGCGGGGACAGCAAAAAAATCTAAAAA
>NW_019727958.1:0-1487 GCF_002891405.2 Cryptotermes secundus | reverse complement strand
CCCACCCCACACAGGCCTCATGTGGACCCCCCAGGGCAACTCTAGGGTGATATGCAGAAACACCCTCATAAAAATTGTGAAAAGTGAATATTCCAAGGGGAAGCATCCTTCTAGGCAATGCCATGTTTGCACAGTTCACAAAAGAAAAGGAGTATGACTGTGTACATTGCAAATTCTGTGTAATGCCACTTCAAAAAG
This sequence comes from Cryptotermes secundus, assembly GCF_002891405.2. Classification (NCBI taxonomy): domain Eukaryota; kingdom Metazoa; phylum Arthropoda; class Insecta; order Blattodea; family Kalotermitidae; genus Cryptotermes; species Cryptotermes secundus. The sequence continues at coordinate 1,289 of NW_019727958.1, read as the reverse complement.
GGGAATGTTTCCAGAAATATCACACTCTCAAACACTTCTAGGAACATTGGTAAGTGTTCTCCAAAAATTGTAGTTCATAAAATTAATTAGATTTTATATTAATTTTTAAAGTGACCAGTGCACAAGTTAGGATAGTAGGTTTAATATTACCAGTCCCCAGGGTGATTTAAATATTTAAATCACCAGGCCTCACTGTGTTAAGTTCTCATAAAATATTCTGCTCCTTGGTGGTCATTTTGTTGTTTAGTTAATTAGTGTATTTTTATAATTGCTGTCAGAGCTCTTCAGCATAGGCTTTTTATCTGTGTGTAAGTATGTGTTGATAATATACTTTCATCTAAACATTCTACATTGCAGAATAACCACTCCTTATGATTCTATTTTTAATCATGACGCTACACATCCTGCTCGTCTTCCTTCTTCTTACCATGTTTGTATGCCTGTGAACAGAAAGAAAAGATTGTTAATATTCTCTATTTATTGCAACATTAACAAGATCATTGTAATTATATATACCATTTCTTTATCACCATAAAAGAAATCATTTCCTAATGGAAGGAATATTCCGGCACCTGCTTGGAGATGACTGTCCTGACTAAAATCTTCGCGGTTTTTATCAGATGCTCCGTGCCTGCTATTTAATTCATGCTTCACCAACAGTAAATTCTGTATGCAGAGTGTCCAGATACAGGTGAGGTGAAAAGTAAAATTGTCCCTTTGCTTAACTAATTAAGCACTACGCACTGAAAACGAATGGGGGAAAGGATGTATAGGTCCACATTTTCTTGACCTCGGCATTAGCTGGAGGTGAGTGGTCAGGTTCATGCCCCGGTCTCTTTATCCCCGGGAAAAGAGTCCCCAGTACCCATTGGATAGGAGGCTGGGTGGACCTCAGAGCCAGTCTGGACAAAGTGGAGAAGAGGAAATTCTTGACCCTACCGGGACTCAAACTCCGGTCCCTCGGTTGTCCAGCCCGTAGCCAGTCGCTATACCAACTACTGAATCCCAGCTCCCCGTACTCCAGAAGAAAGGAATCAAAATTATGTAAATACTCGTGTCCATCGCCATTAGGATATCTGAAATCAAAGAGACAAATTCATCTTACTTAAGATGCTACAAGCACATATGAAAAAAAGAAAATAATTGGATCCCACATGAAAAGAGAGGAAAATCATTTCATAAGTTCTGCAGGTGTTGCAGCTGGGTACATAAAAATGCGCAGAATTCAGACTTAACCTCCATACAAGATACATGAGTAATGGAAACTGATTGATTTGAACCGCACTCGA
>NW_019727957.1:0-415 GCF_002891405.2 Cryptotermes secundus | reverse complement strand
AAAACTGAAATAGTCACGCTGGACGGACTTGTCTTTTATAATTGTCACTGTTAGTGTGATNAAAGAAACAAATCAAATCCAATAGTGAAGTAAAAAGCAATGTGTTCCGAATTTGTAATTTTCGTGAGAATGGCGACAGATTAATTTTTATTGGGGGGAAAAATAATTGTAAATACAAAAAAGGCCTGAGCAATGGCCATCCGGCCCCCTGATCACGGGGGAGAAAGTCCCATTGGGGAGAGGGAAACATGCAGAACACTCTTTTAAATTCAGCTACATGAACTACATATTCTGGAAATGACTGAAATCGATCATAATACACCTATCGCAATTAATCGAATCGCATAAGTGTGAGCAAAATGCAAATTATGCGAAAGCAAAATAGTGAAGAAGAACCCATCATAAAACTGGCAGA
>NW_019727956.1:0-589 GCF_002891405.2 Cryptotermes secundus | reverse complement strand
TGGCGTGCTAGCAACACATAGCTGCCAAGCTAGCAACACAAAGCTTGTAAGCTAACACACATATCTAGCAAGATAGCAACTGAAAGCTAGGAAGCTAGCAACGCAAAGCTGGAAAGCTAGCAAAGCCTATCTAGGAAGATAGCAACGCAATGCTATAAAGCAAGCAACGCAAAGCTAGCATGTTAGCAAGACAAAAAGAACAACCTGTCAACGCAAAGCTAGCAAGCTAGAACGCATAGCTAGCAAGTTACAACGCAAAGTTACCAAGATAACAACTCAAAATTAGCAAGCTAGCAACTCAAATCAAGCAAGCTAGCAACGCAAAGTTACCAAGCTAGGAACGCCAAGCTAGCAAGGTAGCAAGGCATAGCTGGCAAGCTAGCAACGAAAAGCTAGCAAGATTGCAACCTAAAGCTAGCAAGGTAGAAACGGAAAGCTGGAAAGTAGCAACACAAAGCTGGCAAGCTAGCAAAGCAAAGTTTGCCAGCTAGCAAAGCATAGCTGGAAAGCTAAAAAAGGAAAGCTGGCAATCTAGAAATGCAATGCAGGCAAGCTAGCAACGCAAAGCTGGCAAGCTAGAAACGCAAAG
>NW_019727955.1:0-334 GCF_002891405.2 Cryptotermes secundus | reverse complement strand
TTTGCGTTGTTATCATGCTACCTTTCCGTTGCCTGCTTGCCAGCTCTGCGAAGCTAGCTTGCTAATTTTGCGTTCCTAGCTTGCTAGCATTTCATTCTTGCTTGCTAGCTTTGCGTTGCTAGCTTGTTAGCTTTGTGTTGCTTGAATGCCAGCTTTGTGTTTCTTGCTTGCTACCATTGCGTTGCTAGCTTGCTAGCTTTGCGTTGCTGGTTTGCTAGATTGCTAGATATGAGTTGCTACCTTGCCAGCTTAGCGTTCCTTGCTTGCCATGTTAGTGTAGTTAGCTTGTAAGTTTTGCGTTGCTAGCTTGCCAGTTTGCGTTCATAGCTTGCTA
>NW_019727954.1:0-1224 GCF_002891405.2 Cryptotermes secundus | reverse complement strand
GCTTTGCCTTGCTAGCTTGCTACATTTACGTTGCTTGTTTGCTTGAATTGCGTTTCTTGCTTGCTAGCTTTTCGTTTCTAGCTTCCTAGCATTGCTTTGTTAGCTAGCTAGCTTTGCGTTGCTAGCTTGCTAGATTGCTAGTTATGCGTTGTTAGCTTGATAGATTTGGTTGCTAACTTGCTAGTTTTGCGTAGCTATCTTACTAGAATTGCGTTGCTAGCTCGATAGTGTTGCGTTGCTAGCTTGCTAGCTTGGCGTTCCTAGCATGGTAGATTTGCGTTGCTTGCTTACCAGATTTGCGTAGCTGACTTGCCAGTTTGCGTTGCTACCTTGCTTGATTTGCGTGGTTAGCTTGCTAGCTTTGCGTTCCTAGCTTGCTAGCTTTGCGTTGCTAGCTTGCTAGATTGCTAGTTATGCGTTGTTAGCTTGATAGATTTGGTTGCTAACTTGCTAGTTTTGCGTAGCTATCTTACTAGAATTGCGTTGCTAGCTCGATAGTGTTGCGTTGCTAGCTTTCTAGCTTCTCGTTGCTTGCTTCCTTTGCGGTTCTTGATCGCTAGCTTTACGTTTCTAGCTTGCTAGCTTTGCTTTGCTAGATTGCTAGCTTGGTGGCCTGTCGTTGCTAGCTTGCTAGCTTTTCGCTGCCAGCTTGATAGGTTTGCGTTGCTACCTTGCTAGATTGGCGTTCCTAGGTTGCTAGCTTTGCGATGCTAGATAGCTAGCTTTGCGTTGATAGCTTGCTATCTTACCAGATAAGCGTTGCTAGCTTCCCAGTTTTCCTTGCTAGCTTGCCAGGTTTGCTTTGTTAGCTTGCTAGATTTGCATGGCTAACTTGCTAGATTTGCGTTGTTATGTTGCTATCTTTCCGTTGCTAGCTTGCTAGGTTTGCGTTGCTAGCTTGCAAACTTTGCCTTGCTAGCTTGCTACCATTGCGTTGCTTGCTTGCATTGCGTTTCCTGCTTGCTAGGTTTGCGTTGCTAGCTTGCTAGCTTTGCCTTGCTTGCTTGGTTGACATGCTTTGCTAGCTTGCTTTCTTTGGGTTGCTAGCTTGAAAGGCTTGCGTTGCTTCCTTGCTAGCTAGGCGTTGCTAGCTTGCTAGCTTTGAGGTTCTAGCTAGCTAGCTTTGCGTTGCTAGCTTGCAAGATTGCTAGATATGCGTTGTTAGCTTGATAGCTTTGATTGCTAACTTGCTATCTTTTTGTTGCTATCTTACTAGTTTTGCGT
>NW_019727953.1:0-733 GCF_002891405.2 Cryptotermes secundus | reverse complement strand
CATCCCCACCATTAGCCCGGATAATCGAGAGTTGACTGTATATCTTATATCCAATTATGTATTGTATCACCTACGAAACTCTTATATTCAAGCGTATTTCTAATGTGTAGTCCTTCCCAGGACTGTGCCCCGGGGTAAGGAAGCTACACGTTGTGTAAATTACCCCGCAAAGATATTTGTTAAGGCACAGGAAAAAGGTCCTGAGATGTGTAGTAATCTATAGGTATAAGTAATAAGAGAGAGTACATATGGTGTCTACTAATCATCCACGCAGGTGACTGGTTGGGACTAAAGGCGGGACAAATTGTATATTACGTTATGTAAGCCTGCCTAAGCAATTGTGTGCTTGTAGCAGAGTTAGTGACGGGTAAATTCACGATGAAGTGGATGAAACTTGTAATCTGGAGGGCTTAAACCTTTCCAATGCCGTATGCCTGGATTCATCCTTTTAATTCGGCTTAGAAGGGTACTGGTAAGCCCGAGTGATAGGAAATTTTGTCCCGCTCTGTGGCCCAAAATTTCTTCCCAGGGAGGGAAGAGTGTTACGAGCCCGACGCTCCGGCCGAAACTACGTTGGGAAAGCCTAGGGGATCTGGCAACACTGCCTTGGGAGACGCTTGGCAGCCCTGTATCCGCGGCCCACCCCCTACCGCCTGCGGAGGGTTGGGGGCTAGGAGGATGGAACGGATAGCGATAGCCAGAGGAGGCAGTGGGTAACGAGACATTGGAGAGA
>NW_019727952.1:0-763 GCF_002891405.2 Cryptotermes secundus | reverse complement strand
GCAAGGCTGTATTGAAGTGGTACTGGAAGTACGGAAACATTACAGAGGTACAACGACAATGGCAGAATGAGTTCGGAACTCAGCCACCAACAGCTCCTGTAAATCCACACGTTCGCATGGGCAAGGAAGTGAATCTACTGGGTGTTAATGTGTGGTGTGGTCTGTCATCGCGCGGTTTGATTGGTCCTTTCTTCTTTGAAGGTACCGTAACTGGTCAGGTGTATCTCAATATGCTTCAGACATCGATTTTCCCTGCCATTCAAGAGCTGTTTGGAGATGAGAGAGTTTACCTACAACAAGATGGTGCTCCACATAACTACCATCAAGATATCAGGACGTACTTGGATTACACTCTACCGGGACGATGGATAGGTCAAAGAGGTGCTATTGAGTACCCACCACGGTCTCCAGACCTAACACCTCTCAACTTCTACCTATGGGGAACCTTGAAGGATGAAGTTTATTGACAAAAGCCAGCTACACTGAATGTGCTACGAGAAACCATCAAAGCGTTGTGTGCAGCCATCACACTGGACACACTGACAGCCGTAGTTCGCTTAGCAGTTTGGCGGCATCGACACTGTTTAGCTGCTGATGGTGGTCACTTTCAACACATACAATGACTCTCTCTCTCTCTCTCTCCACACAAGAATTGTAACTACATGTCATTTTGTTCAAAGATATTGACTATCAAAGAGTGAGTATTTTTTTTTTGGATCCCTCTGTATAAAAAATTATTGGAATGGTTGAAACCTTGTCAGAC
>NW_019727951.1:0-661 GCF_002891405.2 Cryptotermes secundus | reverse complement strand
ACGCATGTCACTATGAATTATCTCTAATGGCTTTCCAGCCCTACTACCTTCTGTATCAAATGGAAGTCTCACTTGTTTGGCCTGCATACAAATTGAACATATATCAAAATTTTTACACTTGCTCACACTTTCTAGTATCCCTTGGTATATCTTTTGTAGTTTCCTAAGATTTGCATAACTTATGTGACCTAGCTTTCTATGTCACTTTACACTTATATCTTGCTGAGTCATCATAGCTTCATTCCTCGTGTTAAAGTTAATTACAAACAATCCATTTTCATCCTTTTTTTCCTCCAATTACAACATTTTTGTCCTTGAGTATCTGGACTTTTTCTTTTGTAAACAACACTTCTCCATCATTTTCTGTAATACAGTGCACTGACAGCAGGTTTTTGCAGAGTTCTGGAACATATGAAACGTTTTTCAAACTACTCTCTTTAAGTTCTAAATTGCCTATTTCTTTTGCAGTCATACTTTGATTTTTCTTTGCTATCTTTATACATTGAGTATACTGCTTAGTATGCATCAAATCAGTCTTCACATTTGTCATATGACATGTGCTACCACCAGGGGCGGCCCGTGTAAAGGCACTGCGGAATTGCAGCACCCCCAATTCCCACTTGATATTATCGATAACATTTATATAATCAGTCCTTTTTTC
>NW_019727950.1:0-554 GCF_002891405.2 Cryptotermes secundus | reverse complement strand
TAAGCCTTTATACTGTACTTATCAGGTATGTCAGGCATATATACTCGGAAGATAAGACGTCCTTTCCAGCCATCATTCCTTCATCTATTGCAATTTCCTTTTCAGGGATATATGTGTTTCTAAATGTCCCCACTGATGGGTCTATAATTGGCCTAACTTTATACAGGTGATCTTCACAGTCAACTGGTCGTGCATCGTTGTTTGCAAAATGAAGAAATTTGGAGATCTGTTGGAACCGCCACAAAGACATCTTTTGTCCATACCATGGAGTGTGAAATAGGGGCCTAGTGGACCAATATTCTTCAATTTCAGGGAGTTTGTCGATTCCTGTCATGAACACAATTCCTAAGTATGTCCACATTTCATCTGGTGTGACATATTTGTATAATGTTCTTGAGAGTGAGGAGCTAACTCATGTGTGTTGAAGTGCTGGTGAGCATAGCGATTGGTTTCAGTTGTGATGTGATTTACTACGTTGTCATCCAGAAAAAGTTTAGTCCATGAAAAGCGGTGCATTTTATGTGTTATATCAGTTTTGATCCCGGAACTACTAG
>NW_019727949.1:0-446 GCF_002891405.2 Cryptotermes secundus | reverse complement strand
GTTTCTTGCTTGATTTATTCTTCAACCCTGAAGATGGAGGCGACAAGTTTCACCGAAACATCCGTTGACTTTTTAAGGAATACAAGGCGTTATGTCCCAGAAGATGGAATCCTTCGTAACCACAGCTGTGAGAAACTCGAATCCTAGTACCAATTAGAACTTTCATATACGACAAAAAGAAGANAAGCAGTTCGGATTTCAGTCTATCTCAAGGTAATTTTGAATTGGTAATTTTTGGGCTGCGCATTTGCGTTCTGCTTGTCTCATAAAAAATTTACATTACAGGACTTTGAGAGGGAAATGATTGAAGAGAAGAAACATCAGGAAGAAGGAGGCAAACGTGGAGCTTGGAATGAAGTTGAGATTGGTGAGTCACTAGCAGATTCTAAATGTACAACATTGACCTATTCACATTAAGAGATATTGACACTTTAGTATTGGTTTTA
>NW_019727948.1:0-1174 GCF_002891405.2 Cryptotermes secundus | reverse complement strand
CATCGCAACACTAGCAAGCTAGGAACGCAAAGCTGGCAATCTACCAAAGAAAATCTAACAAGCTAGCAACGCATATATAGCAATCTACCAAGTTAGCAAATCAAAGCTAGCAAGGTAGCAACGCAAAACTTGCAAGATAGAAACGTAAAGCTGCCAAGCTAGCAACGCAAAGCTAGCAAGCTAACTACGCATATCTAGCAAACTAGCAAAGCAAAGATATCAAGCTATAAACGCAAAACTAGCAAGCTAGCAACGCAAAACTAGCAAGCTAGGAAGGCAAACTTAGCCAGCTAGCAACGCAATGCTAGCAAGCTAGATCGCAATGCTTGCAAGATAGCATGGCAACCTTAAGAAAATAGCAATGCAAAACTAGCAAGCTAGCAACGCAAACTAGAAATTTAGCAACGCAAAGCTACCAACATAGCATCGGAAAGCGAGCAAGATAGCAACGCAAACCTAGCAAGGTAGCATCGCAAATCTAGCAATCTAGCAATCTAGCAACACAGAGCTAGCAAGCGAGCAACGCAAGGCTAGTAAGATAGCAAAGCAAAGATAGCAAGTTAGAAACGGCAATCTAGAAAGCTAGCAACGAAAATCTAGCAAGCTAACAACGCAAAGTTTCCACGCTAGCAAAGCAAAGCTACCAAGCTAGCAACGCAAAGCTAGCAAGTTAGCAACGCAAATTTATTAAGCTAACAAGCTAGCAACGCAAAGTTTGCAAACTGGCAACGCAAACCTAGCAATCTAGCAACACAATGCTAGCAATCTAGAAACTCATAGCTAGCAACCTAGCTACGCAAATCTAGCAAGCTTGCAAGCTAGCAACGCAAAGCTAGAAAATAGCAACGCAAACTTAGGGAGAGAGAAACGTAAAGTTAGCAAGCTAGCCACCCAAAGCTAGAAAGCTTGCAACGCAAATCTAGTAAGAGAGCAACGCAAAGCTATCTAGCTATCAACGCAAATTTAGCAATCTAGAAATCTAGCAACAAATAGCTAACAAGCGAGCAACACAATCTATGAAGATAGCAAAGCAAAACTAGCAAGCTAGCAACGGCAATCTAGCAAGATAGCGAGGCAAAACTATCAAGCTAGCAGCGCAAAGCTAGCAAGCTTACTACGCAAACTTACTAAGCTAGCAACGAAAAGCTAGCAAGCTATCAAGGCAAACTTAGCA
>NW_019727947.1:251-727 GCF_002891405.2 Cryptotermes secundus | reverse complement strand
CTTAGCGTTGTAAGCTTGCTAGCTTTGCATTGCTAGCTTGCCAGGATGCGTTTCTAGCTTTCCAAATTTTCGTTGTTAACTTGCCAGTTTTGCGTTGCTCTCTTACTAGTTTTGCGTGGCTAGCTTGCTTGATTTGCGTTGCTACCTTGGTAGCATTGCGTTGCTAGCTTGCTAGCTTTGCGTTGCTAGCTTGTTAGCTTTGCCTTGCTAGCTTGCTAGCTTGGCGTTGCTAGCTTGCTAGCTTAGCGTTGTAAGCTTGCTAGCTTTGCATTGCTAGCTTGCCCGTTTGCGTTTCTAGCTTTCCAAGTTTGCGTTGTTAGCTTGCCAATTTGCGTTGCTATCTTACTAGATTTGCGTGGCTAACTTGCTAGCCTTGCGTTGCCAATTTGCTAGCTTTCCGTTGCTAGCTTGCTATCTTTCAGTTGCAAGCTTGCTAGGTTGGATTTATAGCTTGCTAGCATTTTGTTGCTAGCAAT
>NW_019727947.1:0-218 GCF_002891405.2 Cryptotermes secundus | reverse complement strand
CTAGATATGCGTTGTTATTTGGCCAGCTTTGCGTTGCTATTTTTGCTAGCTTTTTGTTGCTATCTTTCTAGATTGCTAGATATGCGTTGCTAGCTTGCTAGCTTTGCTTTGCTATCTTGCTAGCTTGGCGTTGATAGCTTGGTAGCTTTGCGTTGGTGTTTTGCTAGATTTGTGTTGCTAGCTTGCTAGCGTTGTGTTGCTAGCTTGACAACATTGCG
>NW_019727946.1:347-489 GCF_002891405.2 Cryptotermes secundus | reverse complement strand
ATGTTTGTAATATTTCGTGCACTGACCATTACTCGGTCAAGGATAATACACACATTAACACGTACCATTTGCTCTATCTCACTGAATCTTTAACATATACTTTCAGGCACATAATTAATCACATGTACATATTAAACATACA
>NW_019727946.1:0-290 GCF_002891405.2 Cryptotermes secundus | reverse complement strand
TCCATACCAGGAAAGAAACCAACCTTGATATTGACACCGTGTATTTAGGTCACACTGACAGGGCGGCCAACCTCTTAACATGACTGAAACAGAAACATTCGAATATCAGTCCGATTACTGGAAGGTAATTTTTCACCCTATTTTTTTACCCATTTTCATGTATAAAATTATTCTACTTCCTATCAACGAAGGGAAATTCAGGCGAAACAAATGCCCACCACTCACTCAATTCGTCGCGTTTCCATACACGAGAAACAAGGAAACGTTTTCACTGACAGGAAAGATTTTTC
>NW_019727945.1:5446-7705 GCF_002891405.2 Cryptotermes secundus | reverse complement strand
TCCCATCGTTAGAGAGAGCGCCCCATATCAACAGACCTGCAAATGCCTGACATTAATAAATATCTGGTCGTAAGTCCCAGATGGGTGCCTCATTCCAAGGCAAGCTGACAGACTCATCGTCGGTCTTAACATAAGTCTCAGACTTAGACGGGTTAGCAAAACCCGTGTGGAAGCGGGTTACATATGCTGTGTGGAGGTGGGGTCGAATACCTCCACCGTAGCCCCGCGAGTCGTAGGAGGCGACGAAAAGGGAACACAGTGCTTGGGGGTATAACCGGACAGCCCACTTCCTGGGGGATAAAAATACGGGGACCTGGCCCTCCAGTTTCGGCGAGTCTCTAATCTGAGACTGTAAAATGTGATCATGAGTCCCATGGGACTCGGACCAGAGAATGACTGAGCTGGCGAGGACCACAAGTAATTGTAAATGACAAACCCATCTTCTCGTCATAGGGGATGTTACATAAGGACTAATACCACATGGGTTCAGTCTGGGGAAGAGATCTCTTGGAGTGGGTCTCAAGGGGCCTGACCCCAAGACGAATTAATTGGGCGGTAAACCGCCAGTCGCAAAGTAACTTTGACTTTGACTTTTACTTGTGGTTTAGTTCCGTTGTGTACTGGAGGCTGTGAAGGAAAAAGTTAGTTTGCAAGAATGCGGTTATCAATAGAAGACCTTACGTACGATGTTTGGAAAGTGTAATTCACGGAGACTGTTATAATTCCTGTGTTAAAATCCGTTGCCAGGAAACGGCTAGTTGAGACTGTAGGAAACTGAAGATACAAGTCTTGTATGAGTCAATGAACTGTAAAGTTTAGTCATGAGTCGTGCTTATAAGTTGTCAATAAATTGAGCCACCAGTCCGAAGCTATTGTATAGTCACCCATAAATCGTGACAAGTCTGCCGTTCCAAGAACGACGCTTAAGAACTGTCATTTCCCAAGGAGTTCCGCTACCAAAATTGAGTACGGTCAGATTTACATGCAGGTTCATATTGTCACACTGCTCGTCACAGAATGCATGGAACATGGAATTCTCGCGATCAGCTAATACGATATTATCGATATTATTCTCAGTGCAGATCGATCGATCTACATTCAGTTCCGTCTTGGCCCATCCCCTACAGAGGCACTTAAAACGTTCGTTGTTTAGCTGATCAATATTTTCACGTGTTTCCGTGACTAGAGAGGTTGTTCGGATTGGTAATTGGATTCATTTACAGCTTATAGGTCGTAACTACAATTAGTGGTAACACAATCTTACTGTAGCTATAACCCTTATTAAGTACGAGGACTGATAACACATAAAGTCTTCAACTATTGAACTGCCTTTGAGCGACATCTTCCTGTCGAACAGTTTCACTGCTTCCTATGTAGGCTCGGCACGGATCACCCACAGAATATACATCAACTCTTCAGCAACGGATATTATGTATTGTCAGGCGTGTCCACCCATGCATTGCCTAGCAATTGACACCCTGTTGTTGCGCACTCTTTGTTGTGATATGTTTTTTCCGGTCTGTTAGCTAGCAACGCTTTGAGCAAATCCGTTACAATATTGTCACTAAAGGAATTAACATCTGTATGTTCGGTGTGTGATACAGAATATCTCAGTGACGTTTACTTCCAAGAATAAACGTTGATGCTCCCTGTTGTTATATGGAAATGCTTTATAGAGTGAGTTCCTTGGTCATGGAGCAAGAATGTACTGCGCTAATCTGTCCGTCACGCAGCTGAGCCACCGACTTTGTTGAAAGTCACGTGATTAATCAACTCGCTATAATATGGCCGTCTCGAAGGTAATGATGGATATTCAAGAATTAAGGAAATTCCTTTGTCTTGTGGAACTTGACTGATCGTTACTAAAGCTACTGATGTCTTCCACATATCCTCTCCTAAGCTGTTTCGATGTAATTCATTACTGTCCGTGGAACGCCGTGGTGGCAGGGGGCGTGGAGGTACCCACCCGCTGCCACCACTTGTAACGCCGTGGTGCAGGGGGGCGTGCAGGTACCCCTCCGTGCCACCACAGCTTACGCTGTAAGGAGTTAACACAATAATCCTTGCTGACCCTCAGCTAGGATTCTCCTGTTTCTGGGTTTCCTTCTCTCATAAAGCTGCCACCGTCTATTTTATGGTCTAAGAGAGGTGATGAAAGTACTAAGGGCCGGTAGCGTGGTAGTCGAGCGTCCTCTGTGGGCTGGCCCTTTCATCCTTGTCACCTCTTATTATTGGCGTAGAGCGGGCGTTCAGCAATTA
>NW_019727945.1:0-4282 GCF_002891405.2 Cryptotermes secundus | reverse complement strand
ATATCACAGGTGACGTGAGGAATTCCGAAGGTCGATCCAAATACGTTATTAGAATACAGACCCAAGACAACGGTTTGGACAGAACAACTGGTCAAAAAAAAAAAACAGTATGAGTTGGACTTTGCAACTGAACCTCCACATTCAACCCCTAGTGTACAACAGGGTTGTTTCTCTCTCCCTGTTTTCCTCTGTTACGCCCACATTAGAGCATATGGCATCTGTGAAACACTCTATTTCACTTCACTTTCAAAATCCTAGGACAGTCGGTAGGATTCCTTGGACGTGGGTAAGCACGTCGCAATGCCGCTAGCCACACAGAACAAAAACATAGACACCCATGCCTTGAGTGGGATTCGAACCCATGATCCCAGTGCTTGATCGGGCGAAGACAGGTTTGTTTACTGTTGTTTATGATTTGTTACTACTGCTGCGTCAGTTCTATTTCTACTATCTTTTTTTCCTTGTGTCTATCCGTTTTCTAATTTATGTTACCATATTATATTTAAGCATTCTGTTGCACTCTACACGACAAATTACAAAAACTCCGTCCCAAGTGCAAACAATATATATTCAGACATGCTAGTACATGGGTTTAGGCTGTGACATTTGAGTGTCTCCTGGCGTTTACTATGAAGATCACTGTCGTCTGGGATGTGACACAGTCTTTGGTAGACAATTACCAACATAAATAAATAAATAAACAAAAAATAAATATATTTACATGCTGAACTATCTAACCAGTCTGCCTATGTCAGAGAACAAGCAAACTGTTCTCTTTTTCGGAGAACTCCGATTTACCCGACCTCGTATGAAGTGGGTGTTTTGGATCTCCGAAAACTCCGATTTACCCGATCTCGTATAAATAGGGTATTTTGGCTCTTTCTCTGAAAATTCAGATTTTTCCGACCTCGTATTTAGTGGGAAATTGGACTGCTTTCTCTGAAGATTCAGATATACCCCACCTCGTATGAAGTGGATTTTGTGAAGGGAATTTCATTTGAGAGGAACCTGAATTATGAAAGGATGCAGCAGGAAGTAAGCGGAACCTTTGAGTCCTTAGGCGTGTATCTGTCACGTGATGGCAGGATGTATCATCATCACTTCCGAAGTCTCCGGCAATATATTAGGAGTACACCGGTAGGTGAAGACGTATAGATGTGCAGTGTTAACAGAAGAAAACAGCTCAGGAGACTAAACGCCACTTTGAAAGAGAGGAAACAGTTTTATGTGTCTGCGCAATAATTTATTTAACTCAGTAGTTCACTGTGTCACTGAACGAAAAGTGTTCTGCTTGTTTCTTATTCGATCCTTTTCATAAGGCGAATTTTGCAATGCTGTGAGTTCATCTTGACCAAGTTTTCACTTAAGTCTCTTTTCCGCAACACCGCAGTAATATGAATTCTGTAACGGCAGAATAATTGAGCTCAAGATTTTATTCGGACAGAGGCGCGTTAGAATTGCCGAAGAAAAAGACAGTAGGAAATAATTAACTCAATCACCAACTGAGAACTTGATCCAGCTATTAAACAATACGATCCATTGTTAGGAAATCTGAATGTTCAGTATTGTCAAAGGCACTATTATAGTTTATCAGGAGTAGGATCTCTTTCATATCCTTACAAACTGTTTCATTAAAATTAATTTTAATATCTTCCCATCTACGTTTCGGTTTTATCGGTGGCTTGTTTATGTTTTCTGACGTACGTTAGTGTTCAATGTGTTGGATCCATCTGAACCTCCGACACATTTAAGATTTCACATTTTCCAAACTACGACCAAACTGCAGGCCTTGTAGTTTTGAAATCTTCTATTTTCTCTGCATATTTTGATGCGTTCAATTTGTCAGTGAAAGGTCATGTGGTGCATGATAATGCATAGAAAAACGGCATATATTATCAGCCGTTCGTTTTCCGTTAAAACGTTTTGCCTTATCGCGGCCTTGAGCATGTGCAGTGGAAGGGATTTCGTAACATCCCAGATTGTTCTTAAGCTCCGACGGGAATGTGAACGTTTTATTGTTGACCTCCTCAGAAAATACAATGGGCAATTAACTTTAAAAATAATTTTTCTAAGTAGTTACTATAGGATTCTGGCGATGGTGTATAACACACTGATATATTGGGTTTTTGGACTTTATCCATCGTCCTGGTTTTTAAGATAACTAATAAAACACGACGTTTCGGAAAATGGATCTGTTTCCGTCCTCAGGGGAAGGAAAAGACCTATTAATTTATTTTATTAGTATATTTTTATTTATTAGTTATCTTAGAAACCAGGACGATGGATAAAGTCCAAAAAACCCAATATATCAGTGTATCATTTTTCTAATTCTTGATTTTAGTATTTTCTATGTATGTCTTTAATAGTGTGTATGGGTTTCCAGAAAAATTATAACAGGTTAATTATTATTGATTATTTTCTCGAAGAAATATTTTGCAGTCAAAATAGTAAAGCATTGTATAAATATTTTCTTCTGTGTACTTCCATCCTTTACGTATACATTTCCACCCTGCACCAGTGAACTGAATTACTGGTACTACAATTAGTATTTATACATAGTCAAGGACAGTGTCTCTGAAAACTGTAAAATGTGGTCATGAGTCCTGTGGAGTCAAGAATAGCTGTGCTGGCCAGAGCCAACAGCAATTCAGCAGTCAGTCAGAAGTAATGATAAGTACAGATGGGGAGCCGTTGTTAAACGTTTGCAGCAGCTAGTGGTAAGACTGTGACGATAACAGCGGCCACTCGATGTAAGGCATGAACCGTGTTCGCCCGCTCGAACACTGGGATCGTGTGTTCGAATCCCGCTCTAGGTATGAATGCCTGTGCACGTTTATTCTGTGGTTGTATCGTTCTGTGTATAGGTACAGGCCTTGCGACGGGGTGATACCCCATCTAAAGGGTCACATTGACTGTGAATAGAGTTAAAGAAACTGAAAAGCAGCCAAGGCCCAATAAACTGCTGTAGAGCCATGGATGGATAGTGGTAAGTCTGTATTGATTTTTGTGTTTCTACAGTCCTTGAGGGGACTACTCTGCTTTCCGTGACTGCAGAGAACAATTGACTCAGTTCTTACACCATGAATTAGGCCGCGCCATAACTCAAGCGGTTAGTAGCTGGCTTCCCACGGCGGCGGCCCGGGTTCGATCCCGGGTCTGGTCAAGTGGGATTTGTGGTCAACAAAGTGGCGCTGGCCGGTAACGGTAGCCGAGCGGTCTAAGGCATGCACCGTCTTTGCTCGATCGGAAGCCGAGATCGTGGGTTCAAATCCCACTCAAGGCATGGATGTGTGTGCGTCTACAGGTAGAGACCTTACGACGAGCTGATCACTCGCCCAAGGAGTCCTACCGTATGTAAGATCTGGAAAACCGAAGTAAACGGAGTTCATGGAGGTAGGCTTACGCTCACTGGGGCTGTAGTGCCAAAGAAAAAAAAAAGTGGCTGTGGGGCAGGTTTTGACGAGTATTAGGTTCACCCTGCCAATCTCCATTGCTCCAATTGCTCCACAATCACCCTCACCTATCATCTGGGACTGGTAAAATAGGGCAGAAGTGGCCGCAGTACAAGGGACTCAGTCTAACTCCACTAGCAATAATAAACAATAGACCCTGAATTACTTCGGGAACAAGATGAGAACAGGCCTATGCATTTTCAGTTCCTTTCGTCTGAGAGTTTGGATAGACCGACAGGTGTACCAACCAATTCATTGCACAGAGAAGCGCAGTCTCGTATTCCTCGACGTTGATTCTCTCTGTCGCAACGAGAGATGTCTCATTTGCTCTGTAATTAGAAAGGGGGCGGTTCTGTGGCCGCCCGCTTTGTGTAATTGTATTAACCTGTAGAGTCCTACGGACTGTGATCCCTGAAATTGGCTGCTACATTAATTTCCTAACGCTTTGCAATTTTATAAGACTAACGAATCAGAAATTAATTAAACGATGTAAATTGCATTGGGCCGGTCACGGTAGACGAGAGGTCTAAGGCATGCACTGTCTTCGCTCACTTGGAAACTGGAATCGTGGGTTCGAATCCTACTCAGGGCATGGACGTTTAGTTTATGTGTGTGCGTTTTTCTGTGTTTGTGTACAGGCAGAGGCCTAGCGACGAGCTGATCACTCGCTCAAGGAGTCCTACCGAATATGTAAGATCTAGAAAAACCGAATTGAACGGAGAATTTCATGGAGGTAGGCCTAGGCCTAGCAATTAAAAATGTGTGACTTTGAAACTCGCCCTCTGTTATTATTTTATGAAAATACTGAATCCGTAACATTTTAAAATAAC
>NW_019727944.1:310-381 GCF_002891405.2 Cryptotermes secundus | reverse complement strand
CGAGGTCGGCGAAAATCATTTTTGCCTTCTCACAAATGATGTTCTTGTTAATACTGTTGCCTTGCAATTGC
>NW_019727944.1:0-207 GCF_002891405.2 Cryptotermes secundus | reverse complement strand
CATTGTTCTTCAAGATAGTGCAAATCGTTGATGTAGACAGATTATATGTACGTGCTAGATCAGCCACACTCACACCTCATTCTTGCTTTTCAATGATTTTACGTTTCATTTCTACAGGTATTTTTATTCTTTTATGGCTGTCTTTTTACGGCACAAAAAAACACAAATACGTCTGAACACAAGACTGGAAAAACGTGTGATTCCAAG
>NW_019727943.1:0-472 GCF_002891405.2 Cryptotermes secundus | reverse complement strand
TAGCAAGCTAGCAACGCATATCTTGCAAGTTAGAAAGCTAGAAACTGAAATCTAGGAAGGTAGCAACGCAAAGCTAGAAATCTAGCAACGAAAGGTTAGCAAGCTACCAACGCAAATCTAGCAAGATAGCAAGCTAACAAAGCAAAGCTAGCAAGCTAGGANACGCAATGCTAGCAATCTAGCAACACAAAGCTAGCAAGATATCAAAACAAAGCTAGCAAGACAGAAACGCATATTTAGGAATCTAGCAAGCTATCAACGAAAACAATCAAGCTAGCAACGCAAATCTTTAAAGCTAGCAAAGCGAAACAAGCAAGCTAGCAACGCAAAGCTAGCAAGCTAGCAACGCAAACTGTTTGGATAGCAAAGCAAAGCTGCAGGACTAGCAATGCAAATCTAGGAAGCTAGCAACGAAAAGCAAGCAAATTAGCAAAGCAAATCTAACAAGCTAGCAACGCAATTAAACAAGCTA
>NW_019727942.1:303-400 GCF_002891405.2 Cryptotermes secundus | reverse complement strand
CCCAATGGAAATCCAGGATGGTTCCTTCAGTTCGGTCTTTCACATGAAACTCTTGCTTCGGAACTGGGACTTGCTGAGTTCAGATTTATGTTCGCAG
>NW_019727942.1:0-275 GCF_002891405.2 Cryptotermes secundus | reverse complement strand
ATTTTTTTCTTCATTTGCCCCAATGGAAATCCAGGATGGTTCCTTCAGTTCGGTCTTTCACATTTTTCTTAATTATTTCCTAAGCATCTTATCATTCGACGCTATTTAATCATAGACATTAGTGTCCTCAGACGTGATAGCTCAGTCTGTAGAGCGACTTGCTTCTTGCTGGACGACCGAGGGGTCGGAGTTCGAGTCCCGGTAGGGTCAAAAAAAAAATTTCCTCCACCTCGTCCAGGCCGGCTCTAGGGCCCATACAGCCTCCTATCCAATGG
>NW_019727941.1:330-507 GCF_002891405.2 Cryptotermes secundus | reverse complement strand
TCGCCATCGCCATCGCCATCGCCATCGCCATCGTCTTCGCCATCGTCATCGCCATTGCCATCGCCATTGCCATCGCCATCCCAATCGCCATCGCCATCGCAATCGCCATGGCCATCGCCATCGCCATCCATATCGTCATCGTCAACGTCACCTTCAACGTCACCGTCATGTTCATCG
>NW_019727941.1:0-303 GCF_002891405.2 Cryptotermes secundus | reverse complement strand
CCCATCATCATCGCCATCGCCATCGCAATCGCCATCGAAATCGCCATCGCCATCGCAATCGTCATCGTCATCGTCATCGTTATCGTCATCGTCATCGTCATCCTCATCGTCATCGTCATCATCTTCATTATCATCGTCATCATCGTCGTCATCATCGTCATCAACATCGCCATCATCATCGCCATCCCCATCGCCATCGCCATCGCCATCGCCATCGCCATCGCAATCGCTCTCGCCATCGCCATCGCCATCGTCATCGTCACCGTCACCTTCAACGTCACCTTAATCTTCATCGTCATCATC
>NW_019727940.1:0-891 GCF_002891405.2 Cryptotermes secundus | reverse complement strand
AATGTCGGTGGCTGAGCTGTGCTCGCGCTGACCGTGATTCCCCGCCCGGTCCTCGTCTGTACTCCTTCCAAACGGGCCTTNTCTTAATTTCCTCCATCTCTTCCTTCTCTTTCCTCTTAATTTCCTCCATCTCTTCCTTCTCTTTCCTCTTAATTTCCTCCATCTCTTCCTTCTCTTTCCTCTTAATTTCCTCCATCTCTTCCTTCTCTTTCCTCTTAATTTCCTCCATCTCTTCCTTCTCTTTCCTCTTAATTTCCTCCATCTCTTCCTTCTCTTTCCTCTTAATTTCCTCCATCTCTTCCTTCTCTTTCCTCTTAATTTCCTCCATCTCTTCCTTCTCTTTCCTCTTAATTTCCTCCATCTCTTCCTTCTCTTTCCTCTTAATTTCCTCCATCTCTTCCTTCTCTTTCCTCTTAATTTCCTCCATCTCTTCCTTCTCTTTCCTCTTAATTTCCTCCATCTCTTCCTTCTCTTTCCTCTTAATTTCCTCCATCTCTTCCTTCTCTTTCCTCTTAATTTCCTCCATTCGCTCTCGGTCGGCCTCTGCTTTCGCTTGGTTTGCCCTCATTTCCTTTAGTAGAAGTTCCATCGTCTGCTGCATCTCCATTGTGTAGCAGTAAGATACGTGATTCACAATAAATCGTTTGTGGCGTGTTTAAGTTCGTAACACTTCTGACACCAATGTAACGTGTTTACGTTACCGAATACGCCGTAGAGATGGTTAATTGGGTTTATTTAACAATCTACAAATAACGGCTACAATTAATTATCACAATATCGCGGGTTTCCACACTTTACAAACCCTACAACACAATCTCTTAACACAATCTTCGCGAAACTTCACGTTCGGAGCCGAAGATAGCCGAGCCCCGTAACCGGGTAACTATGCAA
>NW_019727939.1:0-214 GCF_002891405.2 Cryptotermes secundus | reverse complement strand
GTTGCTATGTAACGCTGTCCGGAAGTAACCGCCGTTACTACTTGGCGATTTCACCGCTGTTGACTTGCGTTGCCTAGCGACCAGGATGCTAGGACTCGGCTAACATCGGCTCGCTTCGGCTTCGCTCGGCGCATCACGGCTGGCGGTGGTGGGGGGGGAGGGGCGTCATTCAGAGGTCAACATGTCACACTGCTCCCTCCTTAAGGCTGTTCGT
>NW_019727938.1:0-927 GCF_002891405.2 Cryptotermes secundus | reverse complement strand
TCTAGACAATCGGCTCATAGATGGCGGTGAGGTTGTCAGCCCTACCCACCGGCCGCCCGTTACTCCCAAGAACATTCGAAGAATATTCCTGGTACTCATTTCTGTTAGAGGCTGAGTCGACCCCAGGGCCATAGTACGGCTGGAAGGATTAGGTCAATTGAAAAAAATCCAGTCACCTCATCAGGACTTGAACCTTGCAGCTTGTAGCATAGTGCCTCAACCAGCTACGCTACCGCGTGCCCCCATTACTGAAGGGTTCCAATTTGAATTCCATTTGGATCGAGAATTTACGTTAAAGGGGAATGAAAAGGGAAGTGACAGTGACCAAATTAATTATAGTAATCTACATCAAAATTTGTTTGTTCTTATGTCTTGGCTTGCTTGAAATGGAATAACTAATTAAGACATGGTACTGAGTTAACAGAATTTCACTATGGCATAGTTTGCTCTAAGTTGTCATAGGTTCCAAAAATGAAAATATAAGCAATCCAAAAAAATTGTTTGTTTACTATCACAGAAGTAATTTTAAGGGAAATTAAAAATCTCTGTTTTAGAACAAAGAGATTATTTCTTGAATTAAATAACATTTAATATACTATACATTCCCAAAATGTGGATCATAATGTTAATGTCTTTGTGTCAATATGTGAGAGANGTATCCAAAGGTACTAACCTGCTTAGGATTTATAGAATGTAAATAAATTCAATTTCATTCATCTGTAACCTTNGATGCGATCTAGAGCTTTCTCCTTCAAATATTGCTTACTGTCACTAAAATTATACTGTATCACATTAATTTATATGTTTATATTTGTACATTTCAGATTTAGAAACTTTTGTATTAATAACAGAAGTTTGAACTAGTCTATTATAAGGACATTGATATTCTGATATGTTGGGATTTTGGACTTTATCCATCGTCCTGGT
>NW_019727937.1:0-1099 GCF_002891405.2 Cryptotermes secundus | reverse complement strand
GCGTTCAAGTTCTAAGGTCTCCGATTTTTTCTCACGACTGGGAGCGGATAGACACATGCAGGTTAGTTTAAAATACGTGTGCACCCTTTGTGAATGCGTGACAGAGATGGCAGCACTCTATGGCACACAGAACTCTAGTGGAAGCGAGAGCGAGGAATGTTTTTGATACTAAAAATGGCGACATTTTCGTTACAAGAACAGCGAGTAATCATTCGTTTTCTCCACTTGCGTGGTGTGACACCCACTGAAATTCATCACCAGTTGAGTGAGACGTGTGGTGATGGTGTCATGAATGTGAAAAATGTGCGTTCGTGGGTGCGACAGTTCAAAGAAAGCCAAACGTCCTGTGACAACGAACAAAAACAATCTCGGCCTCGCAACAGCCGGTCTGACAACATGATCCAGCGAGTTGAGAAAGTTGTTTTGGAGGATCGCCGATTGAGTGTTGAAAACATCGCCTCCAAAGTTGGCATTTCCATGGGATCTGTGCACAAAATCCTGCATGAAGACCCGCAAATGCGGAAAGTGACCTCCAGGTGGGTGCCACGAATCCTGGCGGATGACCACAAGGCTGCACGCATGGAAATTTGCCAGGCGATGTTGACACGCGATGAAGGCATGGATGGGACTTTCTTTTCATCAACTGTGACAATGGATGAGACATGGATGCCGTTTTTCAATCCGCTATTGCATCAGCATTTTTCCAGTGGTCAAAACAGTCTCCTACAGAAGCGTTCGCAGCGGCCATGGAATCATGGCGTCGACGTTGTGAAAAATGTGTATGGCTGCAGGGGGATTATGTTGAAAGTGACAGAAGATTCGTATTTTTTGTATGATTATTGTGTGAACAAAAACGGAGACCTTAGAACTTGAAAGCACAATGTATGTGACTTGTAGCATGCCACAGTTTTCATGTTGTAAGTAAGAGTTCTGCTGTGTGAGGCATGCTTCAGTTTTGTAGAATGCTACAATATATTGGAGTTGATTGCTTTTGCTAACCTTTAGAACTGACAGGAAATGAACAAAGTCCCATGGTACAAATGTGCAAATGAGTTACATTTGATTCAGATTGTTGAATGTGCACAAGACCCTGTCTTGT
>NW_019727936.1:0-1259 GCF_002891405.2 Cryptotermes secundus | reverse complement strand
TGGAGGAAACTTTCATTAGAAATCTTGTTTCTTCAAGAAAATTCTACATTACAAAGTGGCCATTATGCACAAGAAATTGGTGGATCTTCACTTTGAATTTCTGAAACACTTGGCCTGCTCACCTGATATGGCCCCTTTGGACTACTACCTCTTTCCTAACCTCAAGAAACATCTCAAGAGATGATAGTTTTCGAGCACTGAGGAGGCCACATTAACTGTGGATGGGTGGTTTGTGTTCGTTTTCTGTTGTGTCTTGCTTACATATCACTTAACAGTCATAATGGGCGAGAGGAAACTTTTTATTATAATACAAAACAAAAATAAAAATGAAAATAGATCACTATTACCAACTTGAACAATTTTACATTCCTAGATTCACAACATTCCTTCTTAATTTCAAAATGTTACAGACACATTTCTCATTTTGCGCCTTAATTTTAAATGTTATAAACACATTTCTCATTTTCATCCTTAATTTCAAAATGTTGTCAACATTATTAGCTGTTTTACAAAGTTAAATTGAGTAACACTTAGTAATTTTGGTGTTCAGATTACAAAATTAGCACATGTAATTAAGATTTTCTCAGTCTTATCAAAATCAGGCTTATTTCTTCTTAAGTATAATGTGTCTAAACTTGGTAAATTTCTCTGATGACAACGGTTTTGTTAAAATGTCTGCCATCTGAGTTTCAGTGTTACAATATTAGAATGATAAGATTTTCTCTTTGAATTCTTCACATATGAAGTGACAACTAACGTCTATGTGCTTACTCCTACACGTTACTTGTCCAGATACTATTAGCCTGATTGCACTCTGATTGTGGACACACAGTTCAGCTTCCACCCTCTTTCCTGTCAACTCCTCTATCAACGTCTTTAGATATTTCAATTCTTNCTGCTGCAATATATTCGGCCTCAGTGGTTGATAATGCAACAATACTCTGTTTCCTAGAGCACCATGATATTGGGCCCCCTGACATCATAATTACATATCCCGTTACACTCTTCCTATTCTTTACATCCCCTGCATAATCAGCATCACTAAATGATTCCAGTTTCACAGATTCGGAGTCAGATGAGGTATATTTTGTTCCTGAATCTCATGTACCTTTCACATACCTAAGTGTCCTTTTTACATTTTGAACAGTTATTTTGTCAGGATTTTCCAAATTTCGACTTTCCACATTTACAGCGAATGCCATATTGGATCTGGATTTAGAAGTCATATATAGCAAGCTTCCTACCGCTTCCGTGCAATG
>NW_019727935.1:521-724 GCF_002891405.2 Cryptotermes secundus | reverse complement strand
GCAATCTATCAACGCAAAGCTAGCAAGCTACAAAAGCAAAGCAAGGAATCTAGAAACTCAAAGCTCGCAAGCTAGCAAAGAACAGCTGGCAAGCTAGCAACGCATAGCTGGAAAGCTAACAACGAAAATCTGGCAATATAGAAACGCAAAGCAGGCAAGCTAGCAACGCAAAGCTGACTAGCTAGCAAAGCAAATCTTGCAAG
>NW_019727935.1:0-144 GCF_002891405.2 Cryptotermes secundus | reverse complement strand
AAGCTAGCAAGCTAGCAACGCATACCTTGCAAGCTAGCAAGCTAGCAACGGAAAGCTAGCAAGCTTGCAACGCAAAGCTGGCAAGCTATAAACGCATATGTGGAAACCTAAAAACGCAAAGCTGGCAGTCTACATACGCAAAGC
>NW_019727934.1:7211-11352 GCF_002891405.2 Cryptotermes secundus | reverse complement strand
GCTATCTTTGTGTTTCTAGCTTCCTAGCTTTGCGTTCCCCGCTTGCCAGTTTTGCGTTGCTAACTTGCCAGCTTTGCGTTTATATCTTGCCAGCTGTTCGGTTCTATCTTGCCAGCTTTGCGTTTCTAGCTTGCCAGCATTGCGTTGCTAGCTTGCTAGCTTTGCGTAAATAGCTTGCTAGCTTTGCGTTGCTATCTTGCTAGCTTTGTGTTGCTAGATTGTTAGCTTCCCGTTGCTAGCTTGCTAGCTTTGCATTGCTATCTTGCTATTTTTGCGTTTCTTCCTTGCTTGCTTGCCTTATTTAGCGTTTCTTACTTGCTAGCTTTGGGTTGCAAGCTTGCTAGGTTTGCGTTGCTAGCTTGCTAGCTTTGCGCTTCTAGCTTGGTAGCTTTGAGTTGCTAGCTAGTTAGCTTTGCGTTGCTAGCTTGCTATCTTTGCTTTGCTATCTTGGTAGCTTGGCGTTGCTAGCTTGCTAGTTTTCTGTTGCTAGCTTGCTAGATTTGCGTTGCTAGTTTGATAGGTTTGCGTTGCTATCTTGCCAGGTGTGCGTTGAGAGCTTGCCAGCTCTGCGTTGCTAGCTTGCCAGCTTTGCTTTTCTAGTTTGCCAGCTGTGCTTTGCTAGCTTGAAAACTTTGCTTTTCTAGCTTGCCAGCTTTGCTTTGCTAGCTTGCAAGCTTTGCGTTGCTAGCTATCTAGCTTTCCGTTTTTAGTTTGCTAGCTTCCTTGATATGCGTTGCTTGCTTGATAGCTTTGCGTTGCTAGCTTGTTAGCTTTATGTTGCTTGCTTGCTACCTTTGTGTTGCTAGCTTGCGAGATTTGCATTGCTAGCATGCTAGCTTTGCATTGCTTGCTTGCTTGCTTGCTTTGAGTTTCTTGTTTGCTAGCTTTCGTTGTAGCTTGCTAACTTCGACTTGCTAGCTTGCTAGATTATTAGATTTGGGTCGCTAATTTGCTAGATTTTCGTTGGTATCTTGCTAACTTTCCGTTGCTAGCTTGCTAGATATGCGTTGCTTGCTTGCCAGCTATGCGTTGCTAGCTTGCTAATTTGCGTTGCTAGCTTCCCAGATTTGCGTTGCTAGCTTGCTAGATTTACGTGCCAAACTTGCTAGCTTTGCGTTGGTACCGTGCTAGCTTTCCGTTGCTATCTTGCTAGCTTTCAATTGCTAGCTTGCAAGCTTTGGGTTGCTTGCTTGTTTGCCTTTCTTTCTTGCTAGCTTTGCGTTGCTAGCTTGCTAGATTTGCGTTGCTAACTTGGTAGCCTTGCAATGCAAACTTGCTAGCGTTGCGTTGCTATCATGCTTGTTTTGCGTTGCTAGCTTGCTAGCTTTGCGTTCTAGATTGCTAGATTTGCAATGCTAGCTTGATATCTTTTCGTTGCTAGCATGCTATCTTTGCGTTGTTAGCTTGCTAGCTATACGTTGCTAGCTTGCTACCTTTGGGTTGCTTTCTTGCTTGCTTTGCGTTTCTTCCTTGCAAGTTTGCGTTTCTAAATTGTTAGATTTGCGTTGCTATCTTGCTAGCTTTGCTTTGCTAGCTAGCAAGCTTTGCTTTGCTAGCTTGCCAGATTTGCATTCCTAGCTAGCTAGAGTATGAGTGGCTAGATTGCTAGCTTTGCGTTGCAAACTTGCTAGCTTCCCGCTGCTAGCTTGCTAGCTTCTCATTGCTAGCTTGCTAGCTTTACGTTGTTCAGTTGCTAGATTTGCGTTGCTTTCTTGCTAGATTGCTAGAGTTGCGTTGGAAGCTTGCTAGCTTTGCGTTGCTCTCTTACTAGATATGCGTTGCTAGGTTGCCAGCTTTGTTTGCAATCTTGCCAGCTGTGCGTTGCAAATTTGCCAGCTGTGCGTTGCTAACTTGCCAGCTTTGCGTTGCTAGCTTGTCAGCTTTGGGTTGCAAGCTTGTTAAGTTTGCATTGCTAGATTACTAGCTTTGCTTTGCTAGTTTGCTAGCTTTGCGCTCCTAGTTTGCTAGCTTTCTAGATATGCGTAGCTAGCTTGGTAGCTTTGCGTTGCTAGCTTTCTAGCTGTCTAGCTTGCTAGATAAGCGTTGCTAACTTGCTAACGTTGCGTTGGTAGATGGCCAGATTAGCGTTGCTAGCTTGCTGGATTGCGTTTCAAGCTTGCCAGCTTTGTGTTGCTAGATTGTAGGCTTTGCGTT
The DNA here is from genome assembly GCF_002891405.2 of Cryptotermes secundus. Taxonomy (NCBI): domain Eukaryota; kingdom Metazoa; phylum Arthropoda; class Insecta; order Blattodea; family Kalotermitidae; genus Cryptotermes; species Cryptotermes secundus. Next base: position 9,198 of record NW_019727934.1, on the reverse strand, counting down.
GCTTGCTTACTAACTGTTTGTTTCTAGCTTGCTAGCTTTCCTTTGCTAGCTTGCTATATAAGCGTTACCAGCTTGCTAGCTTTGTGTTGCAAAATTGCTAGGTTTGTGATTCTAGCTTGCTAGCTTTGCTTTGCTAGCTTGCCAGCTGTGCGTTGCTAGCTTGCTAGCTGTTCGTTGCTAGCTATCCAGCTTTGCGTTGCTAGCTTGCCAGCATTTCATTGCTAGCTTGCTAGCTTTACGATGGTAGCTTGCTAGCATTGCGTATATAGCTTGCTAGCCTTGCATTGCTATCTTGCTAATTTTGCGTTGCTTGCATGCTTGCTTGTCTGCTTTAGCTTTTCTTGTTTGCTAGCTTTGCGTTGCTAGCTGCTAACATTCCGTTGCTAGCTTGGTAATATTGAGTTGCTATCTTGCTGTCTTTGCTTTGCTAAGTTGCTAGCTTTCCGTAGATGCTGGCTAGCTTCCTAGATATGCGTTGGTAGCTTGCAAGCTTTGCGTTGCTAGCTTGCCAGTTTTGGGTTGCAAGCTTGCCAGCCTTGCGTTGCTATCTTCATAGTTTTGCCTTTCTAAATTGCTAGCTTTGCGTTGCTAGCTTGCAAGCTTTACTATGCTAACTTGCCAGCTTTGCGTTGCTAGCTTGCTAGATTTTGCGTGGCTAGCTTCTTAGCTTTGCGTTTCTACCTTGCTAGATTTACGTTGCTAGATTGCAAGCTTTGGTTTGCTAGCCTTCTAGTTATGCGTGGCTTGCTTGCTTACTTGTTTTGCGTTTCTTTTTTTGCTAGCTTCGTTGCTAGCTTGCTAGCTTGCTAGATATGCGTTTCTATTTTGCTAGCTTGGCTTTGCTAGCTTGCCAACTTTGCGTTTCTAGTTTGCCAGCTGTACGTTGCTTGCGTGCTTGCTTTGTGTTTCTTGCTTTCTAGCATTTCGTTGATAGCTTGCTAGCTTTGCGTTGCTACCTTGCTAGCTTGGTGTTGCTAGCATGCAAGCTTTGCGTTGCAAGCTTGCTAGCTTTGCCTTGCTCACGTGCTAGCTTTGCGTTGCTAGATTGCTAGATAGCTAGATTTCCTTTGCTATTTGTTAGCTTTGTGTTGCTAGCTTGCTAGCTTTGCGTTATTAGCTTGCTAGATTTGCGTTGCTAACTTTCTACCTTTGCGTTGCTTGCTTGCTACTTTGCTTTGCTAGCTTGCTAGCTTGTTATTTTTGCGTTCCTAGCTTGCTAGCTTGGTAGCTTTGCGTTCTAGCTTGCTAGATTTTCAATACTAGCTTTCTAACTATTAGTTGCTAGCATGCTAGCTTTGCGTTGTTAGCTTGCTAGCTTTACATTGCTAGCTTGCTACAGTTGCGTTGCTAACTTGCTAGATTTGCGTTGCTATATTTCCGTTGCTAGTTTGCTAGCTTGCTAGCTTTGCCTTGCTAGCTTGCTAGATTTCCGTTGCTAGCTTGCCAGCTTTGCTTTGCTAGTTTGCCAACATTGCGTTGCTAGCTTGCCAGCTTTGCTTTGCTAGTTTGCCAACATTGCGTTGCTAGCTTGCCAGCTTTGCTTTGCTAGTTTGCCAACATTGCGTTGCTAGCTTGCCAGCTTTGCTTTGCTAGTTTGCCAACATTGCGTTGCTAGCTTGCCAGCTTTGCTTTGCTAGTTTGCCAACATTGCGTTGCTAGCTTGCCAGCTTTGCTTTGCTAGTTTGCCAACATTGCGTTGCTAGCTTGCCAGCTTTGCTTTGCTAGTTTGCCAACATTGCGTTGCTAGCTTGCTAGCTTGCTAGGTTTGCGTTGCTCACTTGCTTGCTTTTCTTTGCTATCTTGCTATGTTTGCGTTTCTAGCTTGCTACCTTTGCGTTGCAAGCTTGCCAGCTTGCTAGAATTGCGTTTCTAGCTTGCTAGCTTTGTGTTGCTAACTTCCTAGCTTTGCGTTGCTAGCTTGCTAGCTTGCTAGATATGCATTGCTAGTTTGCTAGCTTTGCGTTGCTAGCTTGCCAGTTGTGCGTTT
>NW_019727934.1:4329-6583 GCF_002891405.2 Cryptotermes secundus | reverse complement strand
TTTGCGACGTTAGGTTGCTATTTTTGAGTTGCTAGCTTGCTATTTTGCGTCGCTAGCTTTCTAGCTTTTCGTTGCTAGATTGTTAGCTTTGCGTTGCTAGTTTCCTAGCTTGATAAATTTGCTTTGCTAGCTTGCTAGTTTTGCGTTGCTAGCTTGGTAGATTTCCGTTGCAAGCTTGGTAGCTTTGCGTTGCTCTCTTGCTAGCCTTACGTTCTAGCTTGCTTGCTTTGCGTTGCGTGCTTGCTAGCTTTGGTTGCTAGCTTGCTTGATATGCGTTGCTAGCTTGCCACATTGCGTTGCTTGCTTGCCATCTTTGCGTTGCCAACTTGCCNTTGCTAGCTTTGCGTTGCTAGCTTCATAGCTTTGCGATGCTTGCTTGCTAGCTTTCCGTTGCTAGCTTGCTAGATATGAGTTGCTAGCTAGCCAGCTATGCGTTGCTACCTTCCCAGCTTCGCGTTTCTAGCTTGACATCTTTGCGTTGCTAGCTTACTAATTTTCGTCGCTAGCATGCCAGCTTTGCGTTGTTATGTTGCTAAATTTTCGTGGCTAGCTTGCTAGCTTTGCGTTGCTAACTTGCTTGCTTTCCGTTGCTATCTTGATAACTTTCCGTCGCTAGCTTGTTAGCTTGGCGTTTCTTGCTTGCTTGCTTTGCGTTTTTTTCTTGCTAAATTTGCGTTTCTAGCTTGCTAGCTTTGCGTTGCTAACTTGGTATACTTGCGATGCTGGCTTGCTTACGTTGCGTTGCCAGCTTTTGTTACCTTGCTAGCTTGGCATTATTAGCTTGCTAGCTTTGCGTTGTTTGCTAGCTAGCTTTATATCTTTGCGTTGCTAGCTAGCTAGCTTTATATCTTTGCGTTGCTATCTTGCTAGCTTTGCGTTGCTAGCTTGCTAACCTTTATTTGCTAAATTGCTAGCTTTGCGTTGCTTGCTTGCTTTGCGTTCCTTGTTTGATAGTTTTCGTTGCTAGATTCTTAGTTTTGCGTTGCAAGATTGCTAGGTTAGCGTTGCCAGCTTGGTAGTTTTGCGTTGCTAGCTTGCTACCTTGCCGTTGCTAGCTATCTAGCTTTGAGTTGCTAGCTTGCTAAATTTGCGTTGATAAGTTGGTAGATTGGTAAATTTGCGTTGCTATCTTTCTAGATTTGCGTTGCTGTCTTGCTACATTTGCTTTGCTAGCATGGTAGCTTTGCGTAGCTAGCTTGCTAGTTTTGCTTTTTAAGCTTGGTAATTTTGAGTTGCTAGCTTGCTAACTTTCCGATCCAGCTTGTTTGTTTTGCGACGTTAGGTTGCTATTTTTGAGTTGCTAGCTTGCTATTTTGCGTCGCTAGCTTTCTAGCTTTTCGTTGCTAGATTGTTAGCTTTGCGTTGCTAGTTTCCTAGCTTGATAAATTTGCTTTGCTAGCTTGCTAGTTTTGCGTTGCTATCTTGCTAGCATTGTGTTGCTAGATTTCTATCTTTGCGTTGCTAACTTGCTAGCATTGCGTTGCATGTTTACATGCTTTGCGTTTCTCCCTTGCTAGCTTTGCGTTTCTAGGTTGCTATCTTTGATTTGCTAGCTTGCTAGCTTTGCGTCGCTAGCTTTCTAGCTTTGCGTTGCTAGATTGATAGCTTTGCGTTGCTAGCTTGGTAGCTTGCTAGGTTTGCTTTCCTAGCTTGCTAGTTTAAGGTTTAAGAGGCTAGCTTGCTAGCTTTGTGTTGGTAGCCTACTTGTTTTGTGGTCGTAGCTTGCTTGCTTTCCGTTGCTAGCATACTAGCTTCGAGTTTCTAGTTTGCTGGCCCTGCGTTGCTTGCTTTCTTGCTTTCTTTGCGTTCCTTGCTTCCTAGTTTGCGTTGCTATGTTGCTAGGTTAGCGTTTCTTGCTTGGTAGCTTTGCGTTTCTAGGTTGCTAGCATTGCGTTGTCAGCTTCCTAGCTTTGCGTTGCTTGCTTCCTAACTTTGCGTTGCTAGCTTGGTTGATTGCTAGATTTGCGTTGCTAGTTTTCTAGCTTTGCGTTGCTTGCTTGCTAGTTTTGCGTTGCTAGCTTGCTAGCTTTGAGTTGCCAGATTTCTAGCTTTGCGTTGCTAGCATTGCTTTGCATGTTTTCATGCTTTGTTTTTTCCTTGCTAGCTNAGCATTGCGTTGCTAGGTTGCTATCTTTGATTTGCTAACTTGCTAGTTTTGCGTCGCTAGCTTTCTAGCTTTGCGTTGCTAGAATGATAGCTTTGCGTTGCTAGCTTGGTAGCTTGCTATGTTTGCGTTGCTAGCTATTTTGTGTTG